>NC_044303.2:76370033-76677196 GCF_007474595.2 Lynx canadensis | reverse complement strand
CCGGAAGGGAGACAGAAAGACTAGCTACTCCTCACTCTTTGAATGTCGTGTCTACTTTTAATGCAACTCAAGATTCACAAACGCCAGCCGCTGGGTTCAAATCTAAATCAGACCTTAGGGATGCAGATCTAAAACTAAGTCCTTAGGAGTAGAATCTCCTTTTAGTTTCCTTCCCCGTAATCCTACAGCCCCCTGCTCAGAGAACCCTCCAGAGCCAGAGACGTGGGGGGGGGGGGTGGAAGATCCAATTGTGTAAAACCTTTGATCCAGTTGGTGGAGCAAATGGGCGACGGCAGAGGGAAGAACACAGGCTGGGATTCAGCCCGGGAGGCTGAGTCTCAATTCCTGCACAGAGTTCCTTAAGTCCCAAAGGATACAGTAAGGATACCCCACCAACCACCACCGCCGCCACCTTCCCTTAGAAGGGAAGGAAATACACTTCAGTGGTGGCCTTATAGTTGAACATTCAGATAAAGCCCAGTGTGGATGCGCAGAATGACCGTCCAAAGAACCCACATGGCTTCTGGGTCTGGACCCCTCTAACCCCGGTTAGACTCCTTTCCATAACTGGAGGAAAGTGTTTGTTAGACAACCAGCTCTGACTGATGGACGACAGAGGTCTGTGACGGACTCTGACCGTCTCACAAGCATGTATTGATAGCCTCCCTCTAGGGAAGAGACCCTTCCACGGGGAGGGGTCCTGCTGATAAAAGTGAATTTATTAGCCAAGTGGCCCCCCGTGTTGTGGTCCCGATGCCAGAAACGCTCTCTTCTGTGAGTGGGCATCTTGGTGCCTCCTTGCCAGATGCTGTTAAAATCCCCAATTCTCTTAACCCCTTGGTTCTGAGTCTGCTCCCAAAGAACATTCCGACTGGAGTCTGGCTTCCTCTTGGTGGGTCTGCCAGGATTCTGGTTTCTGCGGTGGTAAATTCTTCCAGCTAATGAGTGAGTTGACTTATGACCTAGAACAAGCTCCATGCGATACTCTCAGGTCCCCGTGCAGCAAGTCTCGGGATCTCAAAGAAGGGTGTCCCTGATCATGACTTGGTTTTTCCTATAGCTTCACCATAGGGGCAGAATGTGCTGGTCATGTTGAGTGTGTGTGGTACTTTTATTTCTCTGAAATTATTAAATTGGCATTCTTGCTTTATATTAGTTTAATGAGCTTGGAAAATGTGCTTCTGCCCCCGAGTAGATGCTTGTAAAGCTGAGGGCCAGACCTTGGACAGTGGTTAAATCCTCCAAATCCTTAATGCCTTGCCTGGGGCCTTTGGGAACCCGTCTGCTGGCCTGGGTCCTCACTGGCAGTGAGCAGACGTGACCGCATGGTGAGAATCCGCATCCGGTTTGCCACATAGACTAGCTTTCGTTCTAGGACAAATGACTTAACTCTCTTGGGAGGCTCGGATAACGGGTCTGATACCTGTTCTGACTTGGAATTCAATAAACTTCATAATCGAATGCAGGTTCTAAATCTCAAGGGAGAAAAGCCTCCTATTTAAGACCCAAAAGATGTCTGCCAACGCGTGACTTCATTCTTCTTGATTGTCTGCACTCAAGTTCACTGCCGTTCCCTCTCACGTACCATGCCGTGTCCCACTCCTTGAACGTTCTCCACATCTCTGTGTAGAGTCCACCTCTGTCCCCGCCGGGGTTGGCTTTGTGAGGATACGATCTGTCCCATCACGTGGGGCCCCGGTCTCAGAAGCACTCTGAGCTTCGCCTGATGCTCTGCCACTGCTTTGAAGTTCATCGTATTCTCTGCACAGGGGCCAATGCTGGACCCACAAACGACCGCCTAGATGCTGATGACGTCACATCTGGATCTCGATTTCAAGAGTCGCCTGTAAAAACTCCAGATGGAGTCTGCATACCTGTCTAAAGGCCATCAGCATGTAGACAATAACCCTTCAAAAATGGCCTCGAATTCCTTTCGGCACCCCCAAGAAGGTGCTTTCCGATGACGGAAAGAATGCTCGCTCGTTCAAACACTCAGAATTCAAACAAGGTTTCAGGGCTCTTCTACCTGCCTTTTTGGCCAGGCATTTAATTGGGTCCGTGGGTCGGAGGATTCATCCTCCTTAATGAGTTTATTCATAGCCTCTCTTCCCAAGCCTACGTCTGGTGTGCCCTGTTCACCTGGGCGTCCTTCTCGGTGCTCACTGGCTTTGGGGGTTCCATTCTTCCCATCCACCTCCCACCAGGCATCTCTGGCAACATCCCTCTCCTGTGTAAAGCCCATTGAGACAAAGTCCCCATCCTTCCCATGACCTACAAAGATGTCCATGTGGTAAACATTGCCTTTCGTTATAGGTTAATCCCTGCACATGGATGTCTCTGCTCAAGCCATACGAAACAAGTAGCACATCTTCTAAAATTTCCATGCTCCTGTGGCTGCTGGCCTTTGCAAATGCTGTCCCCGTGGCCTAGGAGGTCTAACCCCCGGTCAACTGCGCGATGTGCTATACTCTCTCTGCCTCCCCCAACGCAGCCTAAATACGGCTTTTCAAATTTTTTTTTTAAGTTTTCTTCTTTCTTTCTCTTTCTTTCTTTTCTTTTCTTTTCCTTTTCTTTCTTTTCTTTCTTTTCTTTTCTTTTCTTTCTTTTCTTTCTTTCTTTTCTTTCTTTTCTTTTCTCCCTTCTTCCCTTCCCTTCCTTCCCTTCCCTTCCCTTCCCTTCCCTTCCTTCCCTTCCCTTCCCTTCCCTTCCCTTCCCTTGCCCTTCTTCCCTTCCGTCCTTCCCTTCCCTTCCCTTCCCTCCCTTTTCCCTGTCAGTTTGTCCACTTCCCTTCCCTTCCCTTCCCTTCCCCTCCCTTCCTTTTTCTTTCCCTGAGTGGCTCAGTTGGTTAAGCATCTGACTTTGGCTCGGGTCACGGTCTCATGGTTCATGAATTCGAGCCCCGCATCGGGCTCTGGGCTGACAGCTCGAAGCTCTGAGCTTGGATCCTGCTTTGGATTCTCTGTCTCTTTCTCTCTCTGCCCCTCCCCTGGTCGCACTCGGTCTGGCTCTTCCAAAAATAAACGAACTTTAGAAAAAAAACCAAAAAACACTTGTTTTTTTGAGAGAGGCCGAAACAGCGTGAGCAGAGGGGCACAGAGAGAGGGAGAGAGAATTCCAAGCAGGCTCCACACGGAGCCCTACATGGGGCTTGAATTAACAAAATCAAGAGTCGGACTACCACCTGAGTGAGCCACCCAGGCGCCCCTAAATGTGGCTTTTCTTCCAGAGCCTTCTGACCTCTCAGGTGGTGGCTGATGTGTCTTGTAGCCCGGGCTCTCAGACCTCTGCAGTCATGATTTCATTAGCCTACTTTTCATTGAACAAAAATCTTGTCTTCCTCACGAGGAAGGGATATCCTTTAAAGCAGGCAGTCTGATTCATTCAGCCTATCAAGTGCTAACATATCCTACATTTGAGAAGTGATTTGGGGCTAAAGGAGGGACCGATGGTTATGGCCGTGGTCCCCTGCCATCCTACTGGAAGCAGCTTCAATGCAGGCGGTTCTAATTAGTAACTGATCTGGGATTCAGCACATTGCTCTGCGCCTCCGCATTCTCTTCTGTAAAATGGGTACAACAATACTTACATTGGGACAGTCGTAAGGATCAGATCATACAGGTGATATGCTTAGAACAATAGCTAGTGTTTAGTAAGACTGCCTTGAATATGAGCTGTCATCATGATGTATAGGCATTATCAAATAAAGCCCCAAAGTTCCTGGGAACAGAAACAGTATAAAATTTGTCTTCCGCTGTATCTGGTATTTATTCCTAATATCTAGTGTTAGGATGGTTTCCCATACCTAATTACATGATTGTATTTTCTCCCCCCATAGTTACACATTTAGAGTGGTACCATTTGAGAATGGCAATGCATTCATCCATTTCCTCCTCTGTTCCACAAATATCTGTTGACCACACACCATATGCCAGACGACGCTGGTTTAGGTGCTGGAGGGAGCTGGAAATAAGCCTGGCTGTGTCCATATACTGTTGTGGGCCAAGGCTTCTCTCCTCTAGTGAAGCGATGACACCGAGAGGTGACCCTGCTTACTAAAATGAGCAGTAAACCCAGTAAGAAAAAGGAACGAAGTGCATACACCAGAAGATTCACACTTGTTTTGGTCTTGGCAGGCGAGTCCTGTTGGGGGCAAGGAGTCCCTGTGAGCGGCCGCTCGCTCTGTGGGGGCAGAGACCACGTCGCTCGCTTTCCCACGCCCTGCTAAAATGTCTACAATGTCCCGGGGCTCCCAGGATGTCGATGGATTTGAAAGTATTAAAAGGGAGGTGGGAAGAAAAAAAAATGAACAAAAGCTCAAAAGTAGTTATGGGTTTATTGTCGGTTTCCACCTCCGTGATGATGTGGCTAACGTATCTAAAACTCCACGAAATGGGACGGTACGTTGTCCCTTTTCCTCACGAAGTCTCCAGCGCCTAAAACTGCGTCTGGAACCTAGTGACCATTCAATTAAAATATGTTGACCGAATGGAAGCAGGAATTTGAAAGTTAGTCCAAACGATATCAAGTGTTTCTTAGAGGAGCAGTTAGTATTATTACAACTCCTTGAGGGAGTCTGGGTGGCTCAGTCCATTGAATGTCTGACTCTTGACTTTGGTTCGGGTCGTGGGATTGTGCCCCACATCAAGCTCCGCCCTAAGTGGGGAGTTCTCTTGCGACTCTCTCTATCCCTGGGGCTCCTGGGTGGCTCAGTCGGTTAAGTGTCTGACTTGGGCTTAGGTCATAATCTCAAGATTCATGGGTTCAAGCTCCGCATAGGGCTCGACAGTGACAGGGCAGAGCCTGCTTGGGATTCTCTCTCTTGCCCCTCCCACAGTTGTGCTCGCTCGCATGCTCTCTCACTCTCTCTCAAAATAGATAAATAAACTTTAAAAAATAAAAGGATTCTCTCTCCCTCCTGCCCCTCCCCCTGCTGTTTTCTTCTTTCTTTCTTTCTTTCTTTCTTTCTTTCTTTCTTTCTTTCTTTCTTTCTTTCTTTCTCTCTCTCTCTCTCTCTCTCTCTCTCTCTCTTTCTTTCTTTCTTTCTTTTTTGTTGTTTATTTCTTTCGTTCTTCCATTATTTTTTTTTTTATAGAAAAAAATCCTTGAATGGTAGAGGGACAGATAGATGCGGTGTTTTAATTAGATTAATCCTGACGTGGTATAAATGATGTATTCACAGACAGCAGGGGCAGGAAGGCCACTGATGTGGAAACTATTACCGTAACTCTAGAGTGACGAGAGGCTTGGATTGGGGTAGATGGGGGGGGTGATGGGGGAAGATGTATTTTTTTTAATGTTTATTTTTGAGAGAGAAGAGAGCGAGCGAGCAGGGGAGGGGCAGAGAGAGAGGGAGACACAGAATCTGAAACAGGCTCCAGGCTCTGAGCGGTCAGCACAGAGCCCAACGCGGGGCTCGAACTCACGGACCGCGAGATGGTGACCTGAGCCGAAGTCGGACGCTTAATTGACCGAGCCACCCAGGTGCCCCGGGAAGACATATTTCTTAATGTTTACTCATTTTTGAGAGCATGCGAGCAGGGGAGGGGCAGAGAGGGGACAGAGGATCCGAAGCAGGCTCTGCGCTGACAGCAGAGAGCCCGATGCAGGGCTTGAACTCGCAAACCAGGAGATCACGACCTGAAGCATAGTCAGACACTCAACCAACTGAGCCACCCAGGCGCCCCTGGGGGAAGACCTATTTTGTAAGCCCCTTCGCCTTTTCTTCGCCTGTGGTCTGATTGCACCAGACTAAGAAAACCAAGTTTAAACGGCAGAAGGGCTGAAGACAGGCAAAGTCAACGCGTGGGCTGATGGAAAGACCATGGAAGAGTTGTGGTGAAAGCGGGCGGCAGATCCTACCACCGATAATACCCACGCTTGGTTTTGTCGGAGACGATGAGCAAGGTTGATGACACATACCTGGCCCGGTGTGCATGGTGGGGCCATACCGGTGTTTTCAGGTGGTGCCCTTGCCTTTTGGTTATGGCATGGGACCCCCCCACCCGCCTTCCCCAGTCAGAGCAATGAGCAGCCTTCCTGCCCTTTTCAACTTGGTTTTCTGTTACTTTTAATAGTCTCTCTCTCCCTGGTTCCGTGTCTTAATCTTCCCTCTGCTGCCTGTTCAAGGTGCACGTATTACTTTCTCCACGCTGCCCTGTTTTGTGGTTTGTTGTTCAGAAGAAAGTGATGTCTATACTAATACATACCGAACATCTGTCTCGCCTCGTACTGACATGTGCTGGGCCATAAAGCTTCTCAGATTATCTTCTTAGTTGGAGAGTAAAAACGGAAAAAAGAAAAGGTATCCCGAAGATACACTTCTGTAAAGCCACTGGGATACAGAATGGCTGGAAAGAACAAATCAACGCATAAAAGCCACGGAGCTCTTGTTTTATTGGGCGAAGGATCCTGGGCTGGCTGCAACTGACTGAGAAAGGGTGAGTGGGTGTGCGATCTGCTCACGTCGTGAACTGAATGCGCCCAGCTCTGCCTGTGTGTCCCCAACCCCCAACACCATAAACCGAAACCCTAACCTTTAATGGGATATTTGGAGGGGAGGCTTTGGCCAGGTAATTAGGGTTAAATGAGGCCAGGAGTGTAGGGCCCTCAGGATGGGATGAAGGGACCTTTAAGAAGAGCATAGAGGCAAAGCCACATGAGGGTCCAGGGAGCAGGCGACTGTCCATAAGCCGGGTTCAGGTGTGAACGTCCTTCCCTACAGCGTGGGCTCCCTGACCTCAGCCCTCCAGCCTCCAGGACTGCGAGAAAGTACACCCCTGTTGTGTGAGCCACTCACCTGTGAGTCTGTCGTATCCTGTTACGGTAGCCCGAGGAGATAGATCCTGTGTCCTCATCAAGAGTTTTACATGCTGATGATGCGAATCTGCCTAAAGGAAATCCTATTTTTAAAGTGGACTGTTGTCCCGTACCTAGCGTGCATGTCTATTTTGCATCCTTTTCAGAGTATCTGGATTCTCTCCTGAATCATCCCAAACGGAAGAGGCGGTTATAAATATGTTTATTCATTCAGCAACGGTTTACCGCCTTCTCTAAATGAAGCAACACGCGGGCCCTGGGGAGACATCACGGGCAAAACCATTTCTGCCCTCCTCACGCTTACAGTCGGGTGGGGTAGGGGTCCTCGCCGAAAGGAACAGGTTTCTTTGAAGTAAGAGTTTCCTTTGATCAAGTCACGTGAAGCACATTCGCGCTTGCTTTAAAATATTACACGCGGAGTGGCTCTCCATTCACAAACTCGACCGAAGCAAGAAGGCTATTTTTATACCCGAATTTTTTTTTTTTAAATTTTTTTTTCAACGTTTATTTATTTTTTGGGACAGAGAGAGACAGAGCATGAACGGGGGAGGGGCAGAGAGAGAGGGAGACACACACAGAATCAGAAGCAGGCTCCAGGCTCTGAGCCATCAGCCCAGAGCCTGACGCGGGGCTCGAACTCCCGGACCGCGAGATCGTGACCTGGCTGAAGTCGGACGCTTAACCGACTGCGCCACCCAGGCGCCCCCTATACCCGAATTTTAGGCCCTCTTGCGTGACGCTGACCTCAGTGTTTGATTTCCTTGCCCCCTCCCCCCCGCCTCCCCTTCTATACCTGTGTCCAGGGGAACCTTAAGAGTCAAAGTGTTAGAAGTGGAAGGCCATGTTTCAATCAGTTTTTACTGCCTATCCCGAGGGGTCATCCTGCCTTCTATGTGGGCACCTTCCCTAGGCCACCCATGGAGTCTGCCTGGAATCATCCCTAGTGACCTGCCCCCAGGCTTCTGGGAGAAGCCTGGGAAATCTCTCCCATCCAGAGAACTCCTAGCAGCTGCCAGCCAGCCCGGAGCATCTAATCTTGAGAAATATTTCCTTTTCCTTCGTGTGTCTTTGCAAGGATATTTTGCTACATTGGATATATAGTATCTTTAGAAACCACATGCTTGGTTCTTGCTGGAATATGACCTTGTGCAGCCCTTAGGAAAATAGGCTCAGCCCACACTACCAACTTGATGGTGGGAAGAAAGGGATCTGACACACAGGGAGAAAAACGAAATACGAGTTAATATCCTTTTAAAAATAACACAGCTGTTTTTCTCCTCAAGTCTTCCGGGATGCTGAATTATGTTTATCTTAGGACTTGGGTTCATCTGATGTACAAATAATCCCGCTTCTCCTCTTCAAATGTGTTGAGCACCTCTGGTATGCCAGGAACGGGGCTAGCCATCATGAACACTTTGAGAGAAAGTCTGTCCCATGGGGCTTTTGTTCTAGAAGAGAGGAATGGAGGGACCGTGATGGGGGTGGGGAGATGCGCTGGTTGAGGTGGCCTCAATTCTAATGTCATCACCTGGTCACTTAAGGAACTGGAACGTTTCTGAAGTTGAGCAGAAAGCCAGGCGTGGTCTAGTTGGCTTGATTCTTTTTTTTTTTTTTTTTTTTTCAGTCCACTGATGAGATTTTGAGTAGGGTAATGACTGGTCACCCAACATTAGCAATAAAATTAGATTTGAAGAAGGGTCAGACCACAGAGCACTTCTAAAAAGATTTTCCTTTTTCTTTTTCTTTCTGAAATTTTTTTGGTTACTTATTAGCTTCTGTGAAAGATAGCTAGGAAAATATTTAAGTCCAAGAACATTCTTCCCCCACCCCACCCCACCCTGGGGGCCACCTACTCTAGTCCCCATTTTGCAGCATTTGTTAAGCAGTTATTTTTATGCTTCGCTAATGCCCCCCCCCAACACAGCTTTTAAATAAAACAAGGAACTTCTCTGAAAAGCCCTGAATACAAAAATAAAATATTCTTCATGTACCTTCATGGAGATTTGCTGGGCCACTGAGGGAAATGCGCTTCAAAATTAGATCATCTGCTTAGAAACCTCAAAAAAACAAAGTTCTCGCCCTCCTGAAAAGCAAAAGCAAAAAATCTGGGCCATTTGAAGGCAGCAGGAGGAGGGCGGGCCAGGGCAGGACTTGTAACCCAGTGTGACGGGGTTGGTCACGGCAACAGCAAAGGAATCCCCACCCCAGGGTGTGTGAGGTTCACAAACAAAAGTGCCGCCCTGTAGCCCTTCTAGGGGGAAAGGCTGGCCTTTTATCTGCAGGTTCCCGGCCACTGGGAAGGCCAAACAAAAGCGGGGCATTTTTCTGTGCTTACCCAGCCTCCCTAGAAGGGGTGCTTTCTTCAGATTGCTTTCCTCTCCTGCCTCCGTTCCCTCCCTCCACCCTCAGGCTGCTGGTTTCCTCCCCACTCTCCCCTTTAGCAGGTGTATTGCTGTGGTACCTCCCCTTTTGCAGAGGAATTTGCCAGTGGACCTCCAGCCTCCCCTCCACCCAGCTCCCACCCCCACCGGGGATGGGCACGGCCGTGTGGCATGTGGGACTCATTTATTCTGATAGGTTCCGTTTTGATCCTTTCCTTGGAAAGAAGCCATTGGGAAAGAGAGGCCCTGAGATAGAGTCCGACGAGAACGCAAACATGAGACGGTTAAAAACTGCGATTGGAACCATGTCTAAGTCCTAGCCTCGGATTGGAATTCATGGCCTTTGTCACTACTGTCCAGTTCTCCTTCTCAACGTGCCCGGTTTGCTTTTGATAAACTCCAAGTGCATTGTCCTGCTGGAATGACCTCCATCAAAAACCGTGGAACTCTTATTCCTTACTTCTGACCTGTCCCCCAGCACCTGATCTCCCAGGGCAGGGCTGCAGGCAAACAATACCCCCCCCCCCTTCCCCCAGCTCTCCCCTCTCCCTCCCCTGCGCCCTACTGCCTCCGCTCTGCAGTCTAGCCGCCTGAACGCATGCAGCTCCTGTCTCCTTGTCACAGACTGCCGGAATGCAAAATGATGAAAATTAATGCTGCTATTAAAGGATTTTTCAATTAAATGTGCAGTTTAGAGCCAGATGCTGCTTTCTTAAAGGAAGAGAAGTTTAAGTAAAAAAATCTGACAGATATTCGTTCCATCTAGCGTGGCAGGATTTATAGTAGATTACACCCTTTGATTTCGGAGGGCCTGAGTCGTTAGGTCCACTTGCAAATGGGCTGAGGGGAACAGTTGCTCTGTTGTAATCTGAAAACATATGGGACGTATGGTGAATATTACATCCATAACTGTTACGATGTTTTGCTTCCTCCAAGCCCCTTTCTTCTCTGCCTCCTGTGGGTTGTTTCCAAGAACTCTGTTACCTTTCTACCTCTATTTTCCCTTGGAGTACAATTTGCTTTATTCCGCTTGCCTTAGAATCCCAGTGAAAAATCTAGAAATTAAATGTTTTTCTTACACGTGTCACCACGTGTTATTCTACAACCTCTGATTCTCTCTTGAGCTAACATTTATCCTGATTTTCATCTGTGTGCAAAGATATAGGCTGGGGTTTTTTGTTTTTTTTTTTTTAATCTTCTTTTTTTTTTTTTTTTTTTTTGGTATTCTGTTGAACCATGCAGGTAACATGCAGTAAAAACACTTTAAATCCAATGACTTTTCAAAAATAGAGCAGATAAAGTTATATAATCAACTTATGGGTATTTACAGATATTTACTTATGAGAAGGGGTCTAGGCTGTTTTAAATTTTTTTTTCAACGTTTTTATTTATTTTTGGGACAGAGAGAGACAGAGCATGAACGGGGGAGGGGCAGAGAGAGAGGGAGACACAGAATCGGAAGCAGGCTCCAGGCTCCGAGCCATCAGCCCAGAGCCCGATGCGGGGCTCGAACTCACGGACTGTGAGATCGTGACCTGAGCCGAAGTCGGACGCTTAACCGACTGCGCCACCCAGGCGCCCCTTTTTTTTTTTAAATTTTTTTTTTCAACGTTTTTATTTATTTTTGGGACAGAGAGAGACAGAGCATGAACGGGGGAGGGCTAGGCTGTTTTAAAAGTGAGTTTGGATACTGTTCCCCACCCTAGCCAGACTCTTCCTATATCTTTAAGTGGATCAATTGATTAAGTATTGACGAGTGCTGACGCTACGTCCAAAAAAAAAAAAAAAGTCTCTGGGTTTAAGAAAATCTACCTGTAGTTAAGAACATGCTATTGTACTCTTTGAAATATGATAAGAGGATACATCTCAAGTTAAGCGTTCTTACCACAGAACCAAAAACAAACCTACAAGCACAAGGAAGTCTTTGGAAATGAGCTATGTTTAGCATCGTGACTGTGGTGATGTGTACGTACAAACTCAAGATGTGTAAGTTACATGTGTGTAACTTTTGGTTTTTTGACCATACCTTGAAGCTTAAACTATATTATCTGGAAAACAATAAAGGTCATTACAGAATGCAAAGTTCAGTGGGAATGCGGAAGGGTGTGAGAGACTGTGTCTGATTAGAATGATCAAGAACAACTTTATCATGGGAGACACCTCTGGGATAAGCCTATTAAGGATGTTATAAGAGCAAAGACGGATAATTCGGGGTTCTTCCTGGGAAAGGCTACTAAATGAATTTGTGGGCTGCCCTGTGACCTCTCCCACTGTGAGATGACCTGCTGGATTTCAAATTTGGAATGGGCAAGAGTGTCCCAAATGGGCTGGTGATCCCGTCACATGTAAACTCAGTAGTTAAGTCACCAATAAGTAATGCCTGGGGCCTAGATAGTGTCTGGCCTCATTCCCAGATCCTCTCGCTGACTCCGTTGATCAGCTTTGAGAATCCTCTGGAATAAAGAACTATCCATTCCCCCTGATCAGAGCTCTCCACCAACATGGCACTTGAGATCGTCACCATCTCTGTAAAGGACTCTAGCAATGGACTAACGGGTCTGCCCTTCTCATCTAAGCCCTTTTCATCAAAGTTAGGGTACTTTTCTAAAATGACAAATTGACTCCTATGTCTTATGACTTAAAAATTTTAGAATTACTTTACAATTTGCTGGTGAGATAAATTATTCCACAGGATATTTAAATGGGTTTTATTACTAGTACAACTCCTTTTAAGTGCATCCCTTAGATTCAGAAGGGCAGCCTTAAAAAGGGCAAATACTTTCAGCACCGTTCATATTTTGAGGTATGAAAATATTTTATCTGTATTTGGAGACTAAAATAAATATCACCTAAGATTACTTACAAATAGTTCAGAAAATGACTTAGAAACTGACATAGCATGCTCATTAAATTTTGTTTTGCAATAAAAAGTTTAAAAGACAATTTGCTTCCTGACTTTTCTAGAACTCTAGAACAGAAAGAACTACAGCTCCTGCTTCAGGAAATCTCTCAGTCATGTTAACTGCTTAATTTCTAATAGTCCTCTTTATCAGTTTTAGGTGGCTTTAAGACTTTTGTTTGCAGAGATCTCCTAGGTCAGGGATAAGTTTCAGTCCCCCTAGTTGTCAGTAGGTTTTAAGGGAGAGGGGCTGTCGATGAACCTTCTGAAGTTGTACGAAATGCTCATGTGTTTACTTATGTACTTTGCCCCAGGGGGAAGGATGTTAAGTTTCATGAGCTTTTCAAGGCGATGTCACAGGCGCCAGGGTGGCTGAGTCCTAAAATTTGCCTAATTTATCATAAAACATCTGACCACAAAATAAATATATGTGAGCAGGAAATAGGTACAGTGAAAGTGACTAAGGCTGGAAAGAGAAGGACAGAAAATACAGGTTTTATTGCTTCCAATGGCTATGGGGTAGATAAGGATGAGTGAATCTGGATTGGCACAGAGGGAGACATTTAGCAAGGTCCTCTGTCAAGTGCTTAAGTATCTCTTGTGAAAAACGGTGTGAGAAACACACACACACACACACACACACACACAGGAGGTCTAGATCCCTGCTCTCAAGAACTGTGTATATATGCAGGTGTGTGATTTTAAAGGACCCACTATAGATTCACCTAGATTTCAGTGCATAGTGGTTTGGGGCATTGAGCATTTATAAAGGAAGGAAGGAAAGGTGGATTCCAGCTGGGAGATTTGGAAGTGCTCTGGAAAAGCTGGGATGTGAGCCGGTTCTCCAGTAGGGAAACACAAAATGCCAGGCGGAGGAGGGGACGGCTGGACGTAGGGCGAGGCAGAATAGTAGGGGCTTTGGGGGGCAGGGAGTGGAGCGTTACAGCAAACATAGGTGGTTCTGGAGAGTGGAGGAGAATGGAGAAACAATACTTGAAGGCAGGTAGAGGCCAACTAAATGTTTGCGTTCTGGGTTGGGCATTTGTACTTCACACCTGGTGGGGAGTCATCACGACTTCGAGCAGAAGAGTAATCAGATTCTCGTTCGGGAACACGTTTTGGGAAAGGAGCGTGTAGGATAGATGGGAAGCGGACAAGACTGGAGAGCTCTCTAATTCCCCATGGAAATAGCTCAGGTGCGATAGGAAGAGCCTTAGGAGAAAACAGCGGTGGAGGAGAAAGAAAGCGGTCTAATTCCATGGAAGGCTTTTCCAGGATTTCCTGTATGCTGGGGCATGGCTGTGAAATAGACACCCATCAAACGTGACTGTCGAGTTTTAACTTTAATTTCCTGGGCAGTTAATGATACCGTTAACTAAAGAGTGGAATAGAGTTAAAACATTTTTTGTTGTTGTCGTTGTGGAGGGGGGAGGGAAGGCAGCTGTGTTCTATTTTGAGTGTGTTTTTAGGCTTCATTTGGAAATGTCTAGTCCGCAGCTGGAAATGTGAGTGTGGAAAGATGCGGGCTTGAGGCACGGGCAGGGGAGTCATTTGCGAACTGGTGATAGTTGAGTCCTAGAATTAAAACATCAAGAGAAGGAGACTGACAAAAGAAACAGGCAGGCCAGAGGGTGTTCACCGGTGTAGGATCTTCGCCTGCTGAGAACAGAACGGTGGCCAGTGTGGCTGTGGGATTGGGAAGGCACTGGCTTGCCTTACCGGAAGGGTTCCGGTAGGATTGGGGCCGAAACCCTGATTTCATGTAATGTAGGGATAACGAGGAAGTGAGTAAGTAGAGGTAATGAGCCTGGGTGAGTCTCTTTAAAGAGTCTGGCTGTGCCAGGAAGAATCACAGCACAAGGACCAGTGAGCTGGCATGTGCAGCGCTGGGTCAGGTGGAAGGAAACCTCGATCTTGTCTGCTGGCCGACAGGAGAAAGTCGGCACAGAAACTGGAGACCTGGGAGAAGAGCTGGAATAATCCACAAAGCCAGGTACGAGGGCACCGCGCAAGTCGCAAGAGATTTTCGGCTGCACTGGACATCCAGTGACTTCCCTGCAAAGCAATAGCTCGCTCGACTTTTACATGTGTTCCCGCATCAAATGGTGCTCAGTGCAAGGAGAGATCAATTTGAGTCCGTTTCCCTGGACACAGGGCGTCTGCTTCATCAGCACATACTCTGAGCATTTGTGGGCTGATGACTGGACCACAAAGCATCCTCCAGATAGAAAGTCTTTTATTTCAGTATAAAAGACTAATGCGGACTCGAGGTGAAACTACCAATCAAAGCCGCGATAAATGGCGAGTCGAAGTCTACACTCAAACACCACCTGTTACAAAAATGAGACTTTTCTGGGAACACGGCGTCGGTTTCCATAAACGGATTTCACTGAGTTTAATGTAGCTGTCTTCCATATTGGATTTGTGTCCCCACTGTAGACCTTGAACTACCTTAGGACAAAAAAGGCAGCCCCTGGGTCCTGGTGGCATTATTTCCTGGCTATCATCCCTAAGGTCTACATACTGAGAGATGTCTAGGAATCAAATAGTTGTACAAATTACACCTTTTTTTTTTTCCTGCAAAGATGTTAAAGTCTTATTATAAACAAAATACAGTGCTAAGAGCTATAGGGCCTGCAAAAATGGAGCGAACAGTCCTGAAAACTGCTTTTTGTTTTTATTTTTTGAAATCTAACCATCTGTGAGGCATAGACTTAAATGTTTTATCCTTTCAGAAAATAACGTAATGGCGAATCACCATATTTCAGATAACTAAGGCTCCATAAGTCAAGTAATTTCTTCAAGGTCACACAAAGCTGCTCTGGGGGTGGGGGTAGAAAAGGGTTTTCTCTGCTGGAACTTTTTGCACCAGCTCGCAGGAACAGCTTTTTAAGTTTCCGGGAATGTTGCAGCTGATCAGTAAACAGAGCCGCTGCTAAAAATTTAGCTGACATAAACTTGCAGTTATAGAAGTTCTATTTTAAAAAGATGAAAAATGCTCAGAACCCATCACCTGTTCGGCTATGTTTTACTGCTACCTCCGTGTTTGAAGTTGTGTCTTTTTCGGCACGATGGAAACACTGCATCGTGCTGTGCATGTGCGTCGCTCTGATTTTGCATTCAATGATACCGTGTCAGCTGCTTGAAATTGGTGATGTGGGAGTATTTATAGCCCAAATTGGCAAACACTACAAACCCGGGGGGTCCCCTCGCCAAGAGCTAGTCATTAAGCATTGGCCAGCATACCACTGGATTTGCACATGGTCTGCTGATTACCAAGAGGATGTCTGGTTGGGGGGAGGTAAGAGCCTGTGTAAGGGAAGCCACACTGCCCAGCCTGCGTGCATGGGGTGCTACATAAAGCTTCATGGAACTCCAGATCAACCATCTGGCCAGCAAGCTCACGTTCAGAGAAAGGTGGATGGGGGTGGTAGCATTTGTGACCTTCAAATAATGACTAGCCCAACTCAGATGGGGGGGGGGTGCTTTGTGGGAAGGGAAATAATAGGAAGAAGAATAGGACGGATGGGGGATAAGTATGTAAGGGAGGTAGTGAGCCCTTTTGTTCTGGGGAAGCACGAGGTCTATTGGGCAGGTGGGTTTGGGCCATGCAACGTAAAGCCCTGTGACAGACCAAGGAGGCTGAATTTTTCCATCAGGTGTTTGAGGGGGTTTGAGTAGGGATTGATGAAGTCAGTTTCCAGTGATGGCATCCGGGGTGGCTGAGAGGCTGTGGCGCAGGAGAACATTTAAGGGTGTCCCCAAATCATTGGTGGGTGTGGAAATCACGAAGCTACGGGAGATTCCCTCAAGGTCTTGGGGACTGCTGAAAGGTGCAAACTGGAGAAAGAAGTTGAGGACTCTGAAACTGGAGTCTGGGGAACGTAGGGTGGGCAAGCCTCACGTAGAGCTGTTCCTCAGACAGATCACTGCCTGCCTGAGCAGCGGGGAGCTGTCCCCTATGGCCATCCCAACGCATGAGCCATCTTGGGTTCCAACTGCACGTTCCTCTGTTGAAGAGAGTTTATTAGGTGCCGTCCAAATACTTGGCTCCAAACGTGATGCTTTCAAACTAGGGTAGCTGGTTGGAAACCAACGACTAATATTCCTGCAGTTTGATTTCTTTTTCTTTTTTTAAATTTTGTCTGTTTTGGCTTGGTTGGTTAGTATATTTTTCTTGTTGTGGGTCCTCATAACTTCCATCTCTCATGGGATTTGGAATCCCCAAATCTGATTTTGTCATGTGTCTTCAACTTTCTCTTTTCCTATCTTGGACAGGTGATGACTCCAGTTCGGAGCCCAATGCACTCCTCTGAAAAAAGAAGATAAGTTCCTATTTCCCAAAGTTTAAGTAGCAATAGTAACTTGATAAAGTCTTTGTTATATTTTAACGTACTACTAAAAAGTACAGTACTAGGTATTCCATTTTTTTTTAAATATGAAATTTATTGTCAAATTGGTTTCCACACAACACCCAGTGCTCCTCCCCACAGGTGCCCTCCTCAATGCCCATCACCCACCCTCCCCTCCCTCCCGCTCCCCATCAGCCCTCAGTTTATTCTCAATTTTTAAGGGTCTCTTATGGTTTGGCTCCCTCCCTAACTTGTTTCTTTAGCGCTAGGTATTCTAAGATTGCAGTGAAAGAAGTAACATTAACGTATTTTTACGTCTTGATGATACACGTGAGAACGTTGAGATATTCGTTGAGGTGGCCTTTCAACCGTCCAACGTGCTCGAACCCACGTTTTGAAACGTTCTTTTGGGTGTTCCCTGAGCTGGGATAGTACTTTATCGTGGGCGGTGGAATATGTCTCTTATGTATCTTCACTCGAATTCACGTTTATTGTTCTTTAACATTTGAATTAGAGAAGGGTCATGCTGCTCCTTCTGCCTTGACCTCTGGGGAGCTCTCTTGCACACATTCAGGAGGACGAAGAATTACAGGCACGGGATCCGTGCGCTCACACAAATGTCTGCGTCCCGGGAGAGCATGCGCAGACCTCTCCCAGCCCCGCCCCTCCCCAGAAGCCTGTGGAGCACATGGCATTTTTACACAAGCTGGGATTAATTCAGGATCAAAGTTGAAGCTCCCTCTGCCTGTTTCCAATGATTCAGTATGGTTTATGGTGCTTTGTTGGTTCGGGGTGTTGTAAGTTTGGTTTAAAACCTTCCTTCTTTGGGGGAGCACTTTGGTTCTAATGTGAGCACCACCGTCAGGCTCATGCAATTCTGGAATCTGATCTGTTTGTCCTCTTGTAAAGTGTGTGTGTGTGGGGGTGCTTTCAATCTCTCTGTGCCCTGTTATAGCAAAGATACGTTTGGGGAGACGCTACGAGGTTTGCGGGTAGCATCTGCTCTACAGACTTTTAATTGACACCCGTTCTGCCTGCCAGGGTGATATGTTACTTTACTTACTACGGTTAAATTATTCCTCAAAATTGAATGGTTCAGCCACTTTAGGATTTGAAATCCTTTTACATGATGGATTTTCCCTTTCCCTTCTGAAATATGCTCTTGGAACTAGGGCTGATGTCTTTGTTTCTCTTATTGTTAAGCTGCGTTTTAACTGCTAATATATTTTCTTGAGGCAGGCAATTGCCAAGCAACTGAAAGCATAAAGGGAAATTTGTACTATGCAAATGAGGGACTTAATGCATTAATTAGATGGATTGGAACATTGTATTTCCATGTGTTTCATGCCTTAATTCTCAAACTGAGCATTGGAACCTCTGGCAGGGGGAGGACTCGGATGGAGTTTCCAAGTGGGTTTTGGAAACCAGAACACTGGAGTTTTGAAAACCTGTGTGGTCATGGTAGGAGCCAAATGAAGTCGGAAAGAGTGATGGATTCTCCTGAAACTGCGTTGTTCTGTTTTAATGAGACAATGTCTCTTGAGTTCTGAGTGCTAGTTGGTAGATGCGGTCTCTAATAAATTAAAACTGTATTTATTTTCACTTCCCACAGTACGAGAATGAACCGGCAAGCCCCCTTCCCCCTTTCTCTATCAGAGGGAAATCCAGAATAAAAAGAATTTAATCAGAGCTGGCAACCTGAAGCTGGCACTCTTCCTTCTGGACAGCAGAGATGGCAACCAGTGACAGCTCCCAAAGTGTCTCTTGTAACACAGCCAAGCCCCAGTCAGGCCAGGAAGGAGCCGGTGCTGCTTTCTTGGTCTAATATGGTGGAGGGAAGTTGAGCTGGGGAAAGCCTTCCCCCAAATGGCAAGGCTCGGCTCATGTCAACTAGGAGACCCTCAGTTTTTTAACGGATTCTCTGTTTACTCAAGAGTTTCAGGGAGGCTCCCGTGTTAGATGCCGGTGGATGAAGTGGACAGCGAAACAGATGCAGCTCTGTTCTCCTGAGGTGTAGCCTGATGCGACATAACATCACTGTTGAATGTGTAGCCACAAACTTTAAAAGTTGCTTCCGAGGAGAGTTAGGTGGTTCTGTGAAAACGTATTTCCAAGGAACCTAGCAGGGCAGTCAAGGAAGGGTTTTCTAAGAAAGTGATTGGGGGAGGAGAAAAATGGATGAGTTCATGTTCGTGGGGGAGTGGGTTCAATGTTTGCAGTAGATGGTGCTGGTGAGTTCATGGCAGAGGAATCAGCAAAGTGAAAAACGGCGAAAGATCAACGATGCTGGAGTTGAGAGAGGAAGGGGCAGGATGGCGAGGCTAAAGAAATGAGGGTGAGGCCATTAATATCGCGTGGACCACTTCAAGGATTTGGGTCTCCACACAAAGGGCAATGGAAGACATGTGGGCTTTAGGTAGGAGGAGATCATATAAGTTATGGGACTGGACTCTTTAGGGAAAAGTATTATTTTTTTATTTATTTTTTTTTCAACGTTTATTTATGTTTTTTTGGGACAGAGAGAGACAGAGCATGAACGGGGGAGGGGCAGAGAGAGAGGGAGACACAGAATCGGAAACAGGCTCCAGGCTCTGAGCCATCAGCCCAGAGCCTGACGCGGGGCTCGAACTCACGGACCGGGAGATCGTGACCTGGCTGAAGTCGGACGCTTAACCGACTGCGCCACCCAGGCGCCCCGGGAAAAGTATTATTTTTGAAGGGGTGCTAATACGTGTGTTGATGCCATCTATATGTGACTTCTCTTCTGTTAAGCTGAAGAGTTAGAATTGGGTTCTGTCTAGCTATGGGCACCTGTGGATATAGCTTTGTATCCGGTCACCAAGCTGGGACCCTCAGAGTCACCTTTGACTCCTCATTTTCGGCTCCCCCCTGTTGATCACCAAGTTGAATGACACCTGCAAGAGACATTACAAATCTCCTTCCTCTTTCTATTACCACACTTCCTGTTTGGCCTCATCAGCTTTGATGAACCCTCCCTCACTTTCACTCCTTTTAGGAAAGACTTCTTCCCCCCGACTCAAATATGTCCATATTGATTTGATGCAGTCATCTTGACACTAATACGAGGAAAAGATTTATTTGCTATAGTTATTTGGACCTAGGGACAGGTTGAAACCCAAAATATCGAAGCTCCTTCCTTCCTTTAATTTCTATCAGTGATCACTTTCAACAGGCAGCCGGATGTCACTGTGAGCTCTGCCTGTCCTTGAGTCTTAGGACATCCCTGACCATCCCACTCCATCTTTTCCCTCCGTGCACCTCCCCCTAACTCTTAGTTCAGCCCTTCGTGCCAGGAATCCTTCTTATCCATTCCATTTTCTCCATAAAACTCTTCCATAAGCCATGCCTTTTCGTAACCTACAGGAAAAATTTCCAACTTCTAAATGTGGTTTTGGGGATCTCTATGACCTACTGTTGCCGTCACGAATTCTAAGATCTCTTTCCTCATCATTTACACCCTTACATCCTAATTTATCCAACTCAACCCATTGTGCTGGCACGTGTGTGCCTTTCCTCCTTGTGTTTCCTTTGGCTAGGAAGTTCTGTTCATGTACCATCATCTGGTGAAACCCACCTCTCCCTTTTATGATGCATTCAGACGCAGAGGTTTCTGATGCCATAAGACAGAAATATTTCCAGGAAAACGTCTGTTTCTACAGAAGCCCCTCTGTCGTTTCTCTGTCCTCTCCAATTGCGTGTGCATCTGTTTCCTTCCGCTGGACAGTGAGCTCCTAGGAAGCAGGGACACTGTCCTCCCACTTCACGTACTCCCAGGGCGCTGGAACTATGGAGGGTTTCTTTGAAAGTTTTGTTTCACGTCAAGAAAAAGAAAAACTTAAACTAGGGAAACTGGAAGACCATCACCTATAAGAATTTTTAGCAAAACAGGTACCAGTTCGGTCTGGAGAGATCTCGTGCTATGGTCAAGTTAATTTTGCACACGTTGCTATTATAACATGCCTCTGAGAAAATGCTGTTCCTTTTCCTGGAATGAGGGAAATACCAAATGCATCTACTAGACTTTGCTAGGAAAATGCTTCACTGTTTTTGTTAATATGAAACCTGGCAGGCTGTCATCCCTCTTAATTTAATTTTTCTCTTTGTTTTTTCTCCATAAAATTTTCCCCGGGCTAAAGGGATATGGTAAAGAGGAAAAATATTATATGAAAATATCAATTAAAAAAAACCCGCTTAAATGTACTATTTATATTTGCAAGGGAAGAAAATCGTTAATACTGGCGTAATTTGTACCTGCATGCATCCTCCTTTGAGGAACACATGAATTAAATGCATTGTCTGGAAGTGCTGCTTTCTTTTTGGTTTAGAAAGAGACTTTGCCTAACGTGGTATCATGTGACTGTTTGCATTGTAACTTCATAAAAACCATTCTCGTATTAGAAGTGCAGTATTAAATGCTCACATTTGCCAAGTCGGTCATTGAGTAACCCAGTGCTAGTCGTCTTCAGGACCAATGACCTCTTAAGGCATAAAAAGGATGCCTCTTACAGTTTTCTAGACTGACACGTCCACGGCATCCTATGGTTGAACATCCTATGGGCCGTTAGTTGAACACCATGTTAATTACATAATTTTTTTGCCCTTCTCTCCCCAAACCCACATAACCCTCACTCCTATCATGCTCTCTCTCTCTCTCCTTAAAAAATAAACATTAAAAAATTAAAAAAAAATTATCTGCCTTAAATGAAGCAGGGTGGTGGTGGGGAAATCCGCTTTTCTTGGAAATAACTAGATTTGGGGAATTAAAAAGCAGAATTGAGAATCGGGACTTCATATTTGGTATTGAGGAATCTTTGTCCTTTTTTTTGTTTGTTTTGTTTTTTTTTGGCGAGACGAACAAATTTTGGAGGTTGGTATATTTTGTTCTGTGCTGCAAGTTCAGTAATGTCTGTGCTTCACTCTTCTACATTTGCCATTATTGTTTTTGAAATCTTGCCAGAAAGGATCTATGCAGTGGGGGAATGAATGACCGCACAAATTATCGTTCGGTTCTAGATGAAAAAGAAATCGCATTTTGGGACATTTTCATTAGAGTAGGTCACTGTCCTGTAGACAGAATTTGAAGGTGAGGTTTGTGGGTTTTGGGTGTAAGACCGAGGAATGCAGAGAGGGAACTCATGCTTAGATCATCGTTGTCACATTCTAGTCTATCTGAATTAATACGCCCTTTAAAATAGTGAAGAATTTAGCTCATTATATTCCTTATGAGCTAATCTGGCTATAATGGATTTGTTGGTTTACTGATTACAAATGGAAGTAATTTGTAACATTTTGTTGATTGAACAGACGCTAGTCCCTCCTATGGTGTGATATTTCCCTTTGATTAAATTAGATTTTTAAAGGTTTTAAATATGTCATCTTAAAGGATATTCTTCAGGAAGATTACGGATTCTTTGAGAAGAGCAATTGGGAAGTATAGGAATTAATGTACAATGCTGACTAGATCATGTGAAGGTGAATTTCTTCATTAAATAGAAGCAACTTGTTTTCTCTGCTCGGAAAGAAAAGCAAAGGGTTACCCGGTATGTTTGGAGCAATCTGCATCAGAGGAGTGACCATTAAAACTTCGGTTTTGCACACTGCCCCACCTCCAGTCCAAAGCCTGGTGATCTTGGGGTTGGGCTTGGGAACCTGAATCTTTTTTTTTTTTTTTTTTTTTAGGTTTATTTATTATGTGTGTGTGTGAGAGAGAGAGGGGAGGGAGGGAGGGAGAGAGGGATGAGCGTGAATCTGAGCAAGAGAGGGGCAGAGAGAGAATTCTAAGCAGGATCCCTGCTGTCAGTGCAGAGCCCCACGTGGTGCTCGGTCCCACAAACCACAAGATCATGACCTGAGCTGAAACCATGAGTCGGACATTTAAGTGGTCGAGCCGCCCAGGTGCCCCTCGGGAATCTGCATCTTCATGAAGTTCCCCAAGAGACCGTTATATCTATTCGAGTTAGGGAATCACTGGTCTAATAGTAACTTTCAGTGTCATGGCTGCTTACTGGTAGTTCCCGCAAGGGGTGTGGGCCGAATTAGCAGCTTCCATCCCGCTTAGCGTTTCTGCTTTTTAAAGTAACTTCTGGGAGCGCCTGGGTGGTGCGGTCGGTTAAGCATCCAACTCTTCAGGTCGGCTCAGGTCATGATCTCTCAGTCGGTGGATTCGAGCCCCACGTTGGGCTCTGCGCTGACAGCTCAGAGCCTGCTTGGGATTCTCTCCCTCCCTCCCTGTCTCTCTGCCCCTCCCCTGCTCCTGCTCTTTCTGTCTCTAAATAAATAAATAAATAAACTTAAAAAAAAAAAAAATTTAAAGTGACCTGTGGTTATTTCAAGAAGTCCCGAGAAGTCTCATCAAGGAGATGCCAACAGACCTGCCGATTCAGTCCCAGGACGCAGCCACGTTCCTTCCTTCCTTCCGCTTCTCCTGTTCTCACTTGCCTGTTTTACTGCTTTCCCCACCTTCGGGAAGGGCCTCGCTGCCCACACCCTCCCCGCCCCCAACCAAGGCAATTCCAGTGTTCGAGGTAGGGGGCAGATGTGTCCTAGCTTTCTCAGAGTGTGGATTTCTGGGTGTGATCTCAAGTAGTCTCCAAGCCTCCGAGCCAAACTTACAGCCTCTGTCCTGTTAGCTCTGTGGGTTCAAAGTCCCATCCTCTGTCTGAGCAGCTCCATTGGCAGGCGACCTCTCTCCACCAACCACAGGGGGCTCGAACCCAGCATGTAGGGCCCAGCTTGAAGGAGAAATCGTTCCAGCTTCCCCATTCTATCCACCTTCCCCAACATTTGTACGAGTTCTGCCTTTACCAAATATGCCTCATCACTACTTACAGATTTAAAAAGGCTCCCCCCGCCCCCCCCCCCCCCCCCCCCCCGCAACGAGACTAGAGCCCTGCGGACGTTTTTTGTTGTTGTTACCAGTAGATTTTAAAGAGTGCCTTAAAAAGAAAGTGAACAACAGGTAATTTTTGTACCTTGACATTAAGGGCAAGTGTTTTGATCACAGAGGCCACGTAGGGCTCTACATAATTTACTGGAAAAATAATGTGGGTTGTACAGGAGTAATTCCATTCAACATTACCAGTCAAAAGAGAAAAAAAAATGTGCTACAAGGAAGGGAACTTGAATCTGTAAAACTGAGAAGAAGGGGATGCTGCCAAAGGTCCTTCATATAAAATCTGTTAAATATTTACCAACTGGTCCCTTTCCCCACAAAATGAGCCCTGATTTGTAGCATTTGCCAATTTCTGTTGTATAAATATTCCCATCGTGGTTGATTTAAACTACTAGCATGATTTCAATTGGCTTGCAAGATTTCTGTATTTAATAATTGGCCCTTGCTAGCCAGTAGGAACCAAACACATTGGTAGGAACCATTGTGTTTGGAGAAGAGGAAATGCAGAAGTGATGAAGGGTAAATATCCATTTATGACATTCCAGGCACAGAGAGAGTTGGCTAATCTCAAAAGCAGTGCGGGGGGTCAATGTGGGTGACTTCCCCAGGAAGCCAGTTTAAAACCACGGTCTCAATGGGGCATTACCGCCTCCTGGAGGATTTCTCTTCTGGGCAAATTTGTGGGGACAATTTTTGTCACAGTGAACTGGGGACCGAGATCATTGAATAGAGGCCAAAGATATTAGACATCTTGCAAAAGTCAGATCTCTATTATAGAACAAAAAATTACCCAGGGTTTTGTAGATTTCTAATGTCTTACTGGGTACTCTTCCAGGTTAAGGAAAAACAGAAACTTAAAATTATCCAAGCCTAGAAGTTAACGGTTTTACATCTTATTTACTACTTATTTTTTAAAACAGAATTAAATCTTTCATGTCTTATTTGTTTGCTTTTCCGTGCTGGTCGTGGAGCCTAATGCGGGGCTCAAGCTCACAACCCTGATATTAAGACCTGAGCTGAGACCGAGTCAGATGTTCAACCCACTGAGCCACCCAGGCGGCCCCACATTTCATTTTGGATGAAGCTTTAATACGAATAGTGGATTTTCTAGGAATGGGTGTCTCCTGTAAGTTGAGGTGTGTTTGTATTTTTGGGTCCAAAACTTTATCCGGAGCTTTTTGCCTTCTGTCTTAGGCACAGCAGCGGCATTCATGGGGTCCGAGTCTAAGACACCTGTATCAACTGGGATTTGTAACTGCTGTGGCCACCATGTTCCAATGTAGAATGTAAACATTTCACAGGTTTTTAAGAGTGTGTGTGTGTGTGTGTGTGTGTGTGTATATATATAAAGGTGTGTGTGTGTGTGTATATATATATATATATATATATATATATATGTAGTAAATCATGAAACTTATTTCAGGATGGGGAAAAAAAGGCATTATGTAACGTAGTAGAATTTATAAGAGGAATATTACTGGCCCTTTTCAAAATGTGCCTGGATTAACGTCCAAACTAGTCCTCCTGAAATCAACTCAATGACCAGGTGCAGCCTAACCGATAGGAAGGAACTGTGCTCTGTTCCAAGCGAAAGTGTGAAAGGTAACCAGAGTTCAGGTGGTCTAAGCTCTCCAATTTCTTGAAATGTGATATGACACAGAAACTTCGTATTAAAACCTATTTTGTATCGCTACAAGGAGCCGTGATCGCTAATCATCGCAGGGATACGTTAAAGCACAAGATGAGAATAAAACGATTATGTGCATAATTCTATGAACACTGTAAAACTCACATTAGGAAAAGCATGAAAAACTTCCATTTGGTCACACGGGGTCCCGTAACTTGTGCAAGTGTGCACATGAGTGTGCAAATAAACGCGAGTCTGTGTGCTCTTTGGGTGTGTGTCTTTCTGGCAGTAAGGAAGTAGGAGAGTGTGCCTCACGTTCATGCATGTTGGAATGAAAAATGCTAGAATGGCCGAAAACAATATTTGGATGCAATAGAGGGTCTAACTAGCTGATGCTCTGCTGAACAGTGAATACTACTGAAGGACAATCCTTGTCAAATTCTAATGTGCATGCAAGTCTTGTTAAAATACAGACTATGACCCGGTAAGTTCGAGATGGGGCCAGAGGTTTGCATTTTTACGAAGTTCCCAGCTGATCCTATGCTGCTACTCTTGGCCCACGCTTTGATTAGCAAGGATCAGGGCTTCCTACGAAGCATCTTTGGTGGCTCCGTCCCTACAGGTCAGGGCTAGAACTTCCAGGGGGAGAAAAATGATGGTAAACGACTTTGTTATGTGATACTTCTTACTCTGTGAACATACTCCAGTTTATCCGTTGTGTTGTTGAAAATCATCTGGATTGTTTTCTCTCTATGGTTGTTTTTGATAGCAAAGAAAAAGACTCCTGTACCTGTCTACTTCTACACATGTTCAAGAGTTTCTCTAGGTTCTACGTACACCTGAGAACTTGCTGGGTGGTAGATTCAGTAAATGTCAAGTTATTGTCAAATCCTATTCCAAGGCGGTTGGACTCAATTCTATTCCGTCAACAGTGTGCTGGTATTTCCTTTGGCCCGTATACTCCAAAACTTAACGTACAGAAGTATTAATTTTTTAAATGTTTGTTAGTTTTGAGAGAGAGACAGAGTGTGAACAAGGGAGGGGCAGAGAGCGAGAGGGAGACACAGAATCCAAAGCAGGCTCCAGGCTCTGAGCTGTCAGCACAGAGCCCGATGGGGGGCTCAAACTCACTAACTGTGAGATCATGACCTGAGCCAAAGTCAGACACTTAAATGGACTGAGCCACCCAGGGGCCCCCAGAAGTCTTAATTTTTACTGCAGATCGATTTCTAAAGAGAATGCTTCAGAATGTTTCTCATTAGCAATTAAATTTGCTCTAGGTTTTTCATAGGTACCTTTGTAATGTTAAGGAATCTCATCTCTCTGGGTGACATTTTTGTATCCTGAGTGGAGGTAATCGATACATTTTCTGCATCTATTGAGATGGGTATGTGGCACTGTGATCTTTTAATGTGGTGAATTATACCTACAAATTCTCACTATTCAAATTTCTCTCCTTTCCAGATATAAAGCGAGCTTGGTGGGGGGGGGGGGGAGGTGTGGGTGTGTGTAAGAGAGAGAGATTTCAAGACTCCATTTGGTTTTGCTAATACATCATTTAGGAATTTTGTCTCCAAGTTGCTAAGTGAGATTGTTCTGATCTCCTGCCATGCCCTCTGTCTGCTTTGGGATCAATATTATACAAGCCTCAGGGTACAAATTGAAGAGCGATTTTTCTCTATTTTCTGATGAGTTTGTATATAAAAGTGGAATCGCATGGAAAAATCCTATGAAACCATTTGGTCCAAGTGTTGCTCTTGTGGAAGGTTTCGAAACTACTTCTAAAAGTCTTTTTCTTTTTCTTTTTTTTTTTTTTAATAAATTAGAACTCTTTGGGCTTTTTATTTCTCCTTGAATCTATTTTGAAAATTATATCAATAAATTGGAAAGTAGACAAGTTATTAGAAAAATCTAGATTTGCTCATAATGTTCTCTCAATCCTTTCTCGGAGTGTATCTCCCTTTTCATTCATAGAATGGAATGTTTCTGCCTTCTTTGTTGCTAGTTACCATTCTCACCAGAAGATTGTCTGTCTTATTTGCTTGAAGAACCTATTTTTGGTTTTGTCAATTCTGTATTGCATATTTCTTATTCTGCATTATCTCATTTTCTTAAAATGTTTGGATTGATTCTGTTATACGGTTTCTAACTTGTTTAGTTAAGCTATCCTATCATTTCTGTTGTAGTAATTTAAAGTCTAATATTCTTTGAAATAGTCTCTTGCTGAAACTTGCAAGTGTTTAAATGGGTTTTGATTGTTGGTTACAAACACTTTTTTTCATTTCCATTGTTTTTATCAATTTAGAAGTGTCTTAGATTTCCAATAGTAACTTTGTGTTACTATTACCTCGTTTTTCTTTGTGATCTAAATCCTTTGAAAATTTTGACCTATGAAGGAATGTGTGGGACTTAAACTTTCCACGTATGCTTGAGAAAAATGTGTGCTCTCTGTGCGACATTGGTGGGGCGGGGGGAGTTCATTCCAGTTAGACTTTTATAAGTTCCTGTGTCTTTACTAATATTTTTGTCATCTTGGCCCATCAATTGAGAAATGGCACTGGTGTGATTTGCCCACATTTCCCTACAGTTCTATCGGCTTTTCCTACATTCCCCGCCCCCCACCCTCCTTTTTAAAAGATAAATCTGGCTCTGGGCCTGGTTTCTTTACTGGACTTTGAAGGCAAAGGGCATAACTTATCACCTCCTTATGTCCCAGGGTGGCAGCCACTGAATGAATGAATGAAATGAATGTTCTGGGAAGGCTGAGCCGATTTATTAATCTGACTCTCTGTACAAAATGAAATACCATAGTCACGAGAGATAATCCCAAAGACTGTACAGGAATGGATTATGCCTGACAAAGCTTTCCATTAGCTATCACTTCACAATAGCCAAAGATCTTGTAACATTAGTGAAGGACTTTCCATGAATTCATGTTACCCATCATCATGGGTTAGGGTTTCAGAGAAAGCAGTGGGAGTTCTAGAATTTGGAGTCATGCCTGTTAGTTAAGTGAAAGGCATTTCACACATTTGCTTTTATCAGTTTATTCATGCTGATAGGTGCTTTTAGAAGGAATTCACAGCTCATGAAAGGCTCTGAATGAAAAGATCCAGTGAACAAAGTCTTCTGTTTATCTATAGAATGTGCCTCAGGATGGACCTCAGCAGCCCCACAAACTTCTCTGTGTTTAAAGGCACAAATGGAAGAAGAGTAATCAAGATTGTTTTTTTTTTTTTTTTTTTTTTTTAATGGAGCTCCAGTCCATTAGATTAAATCAGTATTTGGGCCCATAGAAGCTTCAAGGCACATTTTTAATACTTAGGCTCATTTTATAGGGGAAAGCAATTATTTAAATCAGTTGAAGTATGTTTAAAATGTTCAGACACATTCAACTTTGATCCAGTTTAAATCCTGGTAATTCTAAACATGGCTCTTTAAAAGTTTCGAGTCAGTAACATGACTGCTTAAGAAATGAAAGCTGGACCGTACATTTATCATCCTTAGCATGTGTGCGTGAATAATCTTACAAAACACTCCGTACACGGAGGCCGTTTCAGAAATTCACATGCTCACTGTTCGGTAGTCCCTACCCTATCGATTGGCCATTAGATCCCTCTCTTTCAACACCCGTGGATCCCCAGGGCTGTTTTTTATTCTTGCCTGGAAGGAAAAGTTATTTTAAACGGTAACATAAGTTACTCAAAATAGGTATTAAACTCACGCAAATTCTTCTCTGAATGAAGAATTTAAAATGGAGCTGAGAACTATTCTTCTGATAGTCCTCTCACCCTGGAAACATACCCACCAGAGTCCCTAGAGTTTTTTTTTTCTGCTGAATATTCATAAAGTGCTCAAAAAAGCACAGCGATTGCTGATGTTGTATTTGCGGAAAATGCTTGGCATATTGTGTATTTTGGTCCTGTTCCTTCAAGGAGATTCCGTGTTTCCACGGAGTCCAAATTTCTCGTGATGGAACATATACTAGTTTGGCCGCTACTTTATGAGCCTGTGAGTTTCTTATCAGTGATGGTAACTAATCATAATAAGTGACAGGTTCCTAATGTTTAACATCATTAAATCTCTTAAATTGTTGCCTGAAAAGCAGAGTAGTTAGGAAAGCCCCCCCCCCCCCAGCCCCTGCCATTAGAGAAATAGAAACTATATACATTTTAGAGGTTCTGCTTTATTCTTGGATCGGTAGTAATCAGATATTTAAGAACTGAAATATATTATAGTCAGAATATCCACTATATGTAAATAATTATTTAAATATATCCTAAAATACTGTAGAATGATGAACACTTCCTAAAAAAATTTTAGACGAATTTGGGTTATTTATATCCTTTTTCTTCTTGGTAGTGACCTTTGCTTTTTCATGTGTTCTTATCCTTTCCAAACAAAATTTTTAGAAGATCTTGGAGGTATTCCATCTAAAATTATAAAATGTTACCAAAAATCAGCTGTATTTCACCTAACCTTGTCTTAATCTCCTTAAAGGTCCTAACTTTGTTTTATGGCAGGACACATGGAAACTTACAGTCTAAGCAAAAAATTCTATTTGAACTAACAAATGATTTATCCCATTTTAATCTATGAACTTCCTTACACTTTAAGTTTTCTTTCCCTTCCCCTCTGTAGGACAAGTCCCCTTAATGTCATCCCTCCGCTTGCATGAGTTAAAATCATTGCTGGTTCTTCGTCCTACCTTCCGTCGTGCTCGTGGTTGAAGCTTTTGGGCCATGGGATGCGAACTCCCAGGGCAGTAACGGTCCGACTCTCAGTCTTTCTGTTCCTTCCTCCCCATGTTGACATCTCCCCTCTCTCCCCAGGCAAGACCACCTTTAAAAAAAAAAAAAAATGACCCTCTTTGCTTCCAGACCGTCCTCCCTTTCCCCTTCCATCTTTGACCCCTGCGTCTCCTTTTAATCGCTTTCAGAAGTCCGTTGCCACTGACCAGTTTTGAAGTGTTTGAATGTCTCACCGCACCCTGTATTAGAAACTGTCCTGGGCTTTAGCTTCTCAGAAGATTATGAGCAGAGTTTGAAGTTGAGAGAATGTCAGCTTAATGTGTTACGTCCTCGCCCTCAAGCTTCACAGGATTTGTGAACTTTCACCTTAATTTGTTAGCGAGGTGTAATTGACCTCTTAGTTTCAGGGGTACAAGATGATCTGCTATTTGCAGCCATCATGAAATGATCACAATGAGCTTAGTTAACCTCCGTGACCATACACAATTACAGAATTTCTTGTGAGGAGAACCACCATAGTATTTCTTTTTATGCAACGTTTTATTTTTGAGAGCGTGCAGGCAGGGAAGGGGCGGGGGGGGGGGGCGCAGAGGATCAGAAGCGGGCTCCATGCTGACAGCAGCGAGCCCGGTGTGGGGCTCGAGCTCGTGAACCGGGAGATCACGGCCTGAGCCGGAGTCAGACGCTCAACCAACTGAGCCACCCAGGTGCCCCAGACAACCGCCCTCATATTTCTTCATCTACTTTGTGTTGCGTTTTTGTATTTTTTTTCTCCCTCAATGTAGATTTCCGGTAACATAGAAGTCGTCTACCATTTATGGGGAACCAGAACTTGCTTCTCACGTATTTACAACTCTTAACCTCCACTTTGTTTCTCATTTCTGTGGTTCCTATTGAGCTATGAAACCATCTCTCTACAGGGGCGCCTGGGTGGCGCAGTCGGTTAAGCGTCCGACTTCAGCCAGGTCACGATCTCTCAGTCCGGGAGTTCGAGCCCCGCGTCGGGCTCTGGGCTGATGGCTCGGAGCCTGGAGCCTGTTTCCGATTCTGTGTCTCCCTCTCTCTCTGCCCCTCCCCCGTTCATGCTCTGTCTCTCTCTGTCCCAAAAATAAATAAACATTGAAACCATCTCTCTACAGATTCATAGTGTAATTTACTAACTCTTCCCTCGTCACGGGCATGCTGGAGGTGGATTATGTTGGGTGACACAGGACTTAAAAATGCCCTTGAGGACAAGGACCATGGCTGTCCTGATCAGGAAGTGCACATAGGTAGCCCAGTGTCCAGCCTATAGTAAGTGTCCAGTGATTAATCAACTCGGCCACGAAAGTAAGAGCCAGGAGTTCTTACCTGTTTCTGCATACAGCATGTGACTCCTTTCTTAATGCTGTCGTTCACATGTATATTTTTATATTCGATATATATATATATTTAAGTAATACATTGGAAACAAGAAAGCCACAGTAAATAGATACACAAAAGAGATTTTATCCCAAGGGGGGGCAAGAATTCCGATTTCCACTTATAATAAGTAGGAAAACGATGCCCCAGACTCGATCAATGCCTTATTCAAGGTCAATCGCAGCAGAGCAGGAGCTGATGGGGGGAGTAATTGAGAAACAGATCTGTCTGTCCTTTATTTTTCTCCCTGTGGCACACCTGCCACATGCCTGTCTCCCCCCAAGCCCATAAGGTAATGGGGCTCCTTTTGAGGACTTGGGTTCTGTTCTTGTCTTGAATGTTTTACAGACCTCGAAGCAGACACTGCTTAAATACCTCCACCTGCCTCTCTCCCTCCCTCTCCCTCCCTCCTCCCTCCTTCTCCCTCCCTCTCCTTCTCCCTCCCTCTCCTCCCTCTCCTCCCTCTCCCTCCTTCTCCCTCCTTCTCCCTCCTCCCTCCTTCTCCCTCCCTCTCCTTCTCCCTCCCTCTCCTCCCTCTCCTCCCTCTCCCTCCCTTCTCCCTCCTTCTCCCTCCTCCCTCCTTCTCCCTCCCTCTCCCTCCCTCCTCCCTCCTTCTCCTTCTCCCTCCCTCCTCCCTCCTTCTCCCTCCCTCCTCCTCCTTCTCCCTCCCTCTCTCCCTCCCTCCTCCTTCCTCCCTCCTTCCTCCCTCCCTCCTCCCTCCTTCTCCCTCCCTCCTCCCTCCTTCTCCCTCCCTCTCCCCTCTCTCCCTCCTCTCCCCTCTCTCCCTCCCTCTCCCCTCTCCTCCTCCCTCTCCCCTCTCTCCCTCCTTCTCCTCTCTCTCTCCCTCCTTCCCCTCTCTCCCTCCTTCTCCTCTCTCGTCTCTTCCTTCTCCCTCTCTCCTCTTCCTTCTCCCTCTCTCTCTTCCTCTCCCTCTCTTCTCTTCCTCTCTCCCTCCTCCTCCTCTCTCCCTCCGCCTCCGTCTCGTCCCTGCTCTCGCTCCTCCCTCCTCCTCCCTCCTCCTCCTCTCCTCTCCTCCCTCCTCTCCCTCTCCTCCTCCTCTCCTCTCTCCCTCCTCCTTCTCCCCTCTCTCCTCCTCCTCCCTCTCTCCCTCCCCCTCCCTCTCTCTCCCTCCTCCTCCCTCTCTCCCTCCTCCTCCCTCTCTCCCTCCTCCCCCCTCTCTCCCTCCTTCTCCCTCTCTCCCTCCTTCTCCCTCTCTCTCTCCTTCTCCCTCTCTCCCTCCTCCCTCCCTCTCTTCCTGTCTCCCTCCTTCTCCCTCTCCCCCCCCCCCCCCAACAGCTTAACTTGATCACAGTGAGAACATTATGGAGAAATGCTTTTGAAGACCAACAGTGGGGAGATGTTCCCTCAGATGAGAAGCTGTATGAGTCTCTGAGGTACAGTGTCAGGGGGACGGGGCGCCATATAGAATAAGGGGTCCATGCGTCTGGCAGGCCAGCCTCTGGATGGTCTCCCAGGTCCTCTGAGGACTTCAGTGCCTCTGCCATGGCACAGATGGCTGAGCTTCCAGATCTGAAGGGCCAAAGGCGTGAGACTCTTGGTGACTTGGTGATAACAAGAGTGGGTTGACGACCCTTTTCGAAATTGGTCTCCAGCTCTTTGGTTGCACACAGGACTCTGGGACCTTGGCAAATCCCTGAGAGGAATCCGGGAGGAAAAGGGATGGGTTTTCCTGCTGGGGAGCTCAGAGGCTCAGACGGTGGGGGCATTAGAGTCAGGTCTACGTTTACACAAGATGAGAAAAGCAACAAAGAGAACTGGCTTTTTTGGTTGTTTTTTTTGTTTGTTTGTTGTTAGTTTTGTTTTTGTTGCTCGTTTGTTTCGCGAGGGGGATGACTTATGGCTAAATTGTACATTTTTCATGTATTTTCTTCGGTGGCGGGTCCTCCGCATGAGGCCCTGCTCTGTTCCCTGCTCCAGAACCTCCGTACCTGCTCTATTAATAGCTACGGTTCCGGACTCACCAAAGTTTCTTTAGAAGCAGACAAAGTCAGGATCTATTGGCATATTTACAAAAATACTCAGCTCTTGGGGCTCCCGGCTGGCTTAGTCGGTGGAGCGTCCGACTCTTCCTTGATTTCGGCTCAGGTCATGATCTCATGGTGCTTGGGATCGAGCCCTGTGTGGGGCTCTGTGCTGACAGAATGGAGCCTGCTTGGGATTCTCTCTCTCCCTCCCTCTCTCTCAAAATAAACATTAAAAAAAATTCTCCACCCTAAGACTTCTCTCCCCAAGGAAATATTTAGGTTGTGACTGTGCTAAATAAATGTATTCTCTCGCCCGGTGCAGATATGAAGCGTGGCATGTTCCGAGAGGAAAGGCCTTTGCTAAGTTGACCTTCTTCAAGAGAATTAGGTGTGATTTTGTTAGGTGTGGTACATTTGTTCCAAGCGGCTATTTTTAACATGTAAAAGTTTTGTATAACTTGGGACTCCAGGAAAACAACGAAAAGATGAGTAGATGGTGAACCCCTCCCACGGAATTGAGACTCTGCACACTTTGGGACCTACGTCCTCAAGCATAACTGTGTAGTCGGCTGAGTGCCGCTGGGGCCAATGTGGCTGAGCCCGCCTGCCCTCCTCAGGGCTTTCTGAACCCTTTTGCCAATTGTGGCTCAGAGCTAGCTCTCCCCCTTGGATTATCTCCCATCCATCATTCAAGACTGCCCACTCTGAGTATCAGGGTCTGTAATAAGTCTGTAATAATTTCAAAAATGTTCTCATTCCGTGAGTTCAGTCCTTTGCCAAAGACTCCTCTTCAACATTATTTTCAAGTAAATTGCTTGCCTCCGAGATGTTCAGACTAATAACCCCTGGGTGGCTGCCTCTGTCCTTCCCATGACTGGAGAGGGAGCAAAGGGGAGGGAGCAACCTGTTCCAGGTTGAATTTGACAATATGAGGATTCCTTCCTCAGAAAGACACGGTCTTGGGAACACTGCCTGTATATCCTTGCAAAGTCACCGGCCGGCCGTTTAGCCCCTTTATTTTTCTTTATTTAGTCCTACCAGCATAATTTGCAACCTTCGGAATTCTACAGGACCGCAATAATAACGTGTCGAGAAATCAACTGCTTAGAAAACCGAAAAAAGCAAGAAATCAAATTGTATACGGAGTTATTGCTATCTGTCTGTAATGCCCTATGAGGAGCACAGGATTCTGGGTAATGTTCACCTGGCCGCTCTGACACGTCCTGTGGGTGCTGGGCTTGGGGAACCAGCATCAACGGTGGTCCTCTGGCTACATACAGCACTTTCTATAAATACCAGGCTGTCCTTCTCTGACCCAGGAATCCTGTGTCTTTTCCTAGTATCCATGAGACCGTCACAGACTAACTTGACAGTTTAAAAGCAGGGTAAAAGCTCAGGCCGTTCACAATTCTTGACCCTCTATTTCCTAAGGAATTTGTAGGCTGAGGTAGACATGGATGAGACCCAGGGAGGGTCTGGGGAGGAGGAGGGGAAGGGCTTCTCTTGTTGTCATCTGTCCTGCGGCAGACCTCGCTCTGGGCCACTGTGGAATAACCTGAGAAACGGGGACAAGGGCGGGGTGGGGTTATAGGGAGTATGGCCTGGGGAGGAGGGACGGAAGGACCAGGGAAAGACCAGGAAATCGGAAGTGGCTGCAGAAGGGATAGGATGGCTTGCCAATCTGACCCTCATGTGCCCACGTGAAGGATTCACTTGCTCGGTTTCTTCTAGTGAGATCTTTTATTTCTAAGGGATACTGACATACTGTTTGACAGTGGTCTTCAACTGCATATCACGTGTGGCAGCTGAATTAGTGGCATCATTTAGAGTGGGAGCGTGTGTCTGGGAAATAATTGCAACATTTACAAACATATTAGCTTTGGGCTCGGTGGTGCCTTCATCATAACACAGATCGTGTCGTTCTAAATACGTTTTTCCTTGAAACTGGCCACCAGGGCCAGAGCAAGCCCTTGGTCAAGGTTCACGTGCAGACAACAGTGAATCCATGGGAGTGTGCTCTTGTAGCTTTTCTCAAGTTCGGGAACATTAGTCACTTTTTTTTTTTTCCAAACGGGACAATCCGTGTATTGTCCCCCTTGGCTCCGTAAGCCAGGGAGAAGGATTTTCTTTTTGTTTATATCCGAGAAGGAAGTTCTAAACTTCTTCTTTCTTCTTCCCTCTACATAAATAGATTTCTTGATTCTAATATTTGTGTAAAGAAAGCAACGGGAGCTGATTCGGAACTAGGCATAATCCAGGTATTTAGAGACATTCGGAATGCTTTCTCTCCTACTTTAAACCGGAAAACGTCACAGTTTCATACCAGGTGCCTACATTAAGGATAAAATAGGTAGAAAAGTCAGAGTGTTTGTGGATGGCTAATCTGCACGTAGCTTTGGGGCAAACAGCCTGCTTGTTATTCTCTATTCACTCCAGGTAAAGCGACAGGCTCCATTACTCCCTTCTCTCTTGCTTTGTTTTTAAATTCTCTCAAGTCCTGAGTTTCTACCTCCCTACTGGTCTTTGAGGGTGATGACAAATGGAAGCTCTGTTTAACTCTGTGGTTTTGTGTTCAGGCGGCAGCTCCTGAGGAATCATGTCACCTCCGTCAGCGTGGAATTTTTGTTTCCAATTATAATGATTCTCCAAATAATTTGAAAGAACAATAATTAGATCTGGGTTTATTTTTTACTTGCTGTGTGTGGTCCTTCTAATTTAATCAAGTGAGGTTACTTCTAAGCTCCTAATTTGTACTTTTTCTGTACTGAAATGCTGACATTTTATTGACCTAATTCTGTAACTTTTGCCATCCCAAGCTTATCTTACCTTGGACTTTGTTTCTTTTCGTCCTGTCATGTTCTCGGCACAGCTGGTCCCGTCTCCAGACCACCCATCTGGATTTAAGGTTTCAGCTTTTCGGTTCCATAGTGCAGTCCAGGAAAGGGGGAAAGGGGACATTTAATTGATAGAGCAGATGATATTAAGCTTGTCTCATTAGTTAATCAATTAAAATATACTTAAATGAACCTTTGGATGACCTCCCTGTGCTCCCAGCCTCAGTTGACGTTTGATTATTTTATACCTGTCAGCAAGAGTCAGTATAGGAAGAATTTCTCGTCCATCAGCTGGTTGGGTCAGTTTGTGGAAAAGTCCATCTCAAGTCAGTGCGGCATTGAAGCAATAGTGGGACGCATGGGAATCTACACATTTGAGTGCGGATGGAGTTACCTATGACCCTGCATAGGTTGAAGGATATCAGTTTAAATTTCCAGATGGTGCTATTCCAGACTCGGGTGCTGGTAGATCTGGAAACCGTAATGCATTATTTCTTTGCGTCTGTACAGTAGGACCTATACTATCCATCTTGCTTAATGGGTGGCTACCAAAAAATACAAATAAGGAATAATGTAAACAAGGCTTCCGAACAGTTTTGTAGATTTCAATGAAAATTCGTGGAAGCGATATTAACATCTTTGAGATCAAACGGTGAGAGGGATAGCGTGTGGGTTGTAACGTATAAGGTTTAGTGGTTTTCGCACACTTGCGAATACGACGGTTAACACCACAATTTCACTTTAGACCATTTTTATCACCTCCAAAAAGAAACCACTCCCTCATTATCAGTCACTGTCCACTCCCCTGCCCCACCCGTTTGGCAACTACAAATCTTATTTCTGTCTCTATGGATTTGCCTGTCCTGGGCATTTCATACAAACGGAATCGTACAACATGTGGTCTCCCGTGACTGGCTTCTTTCACTAGCATAATGTTTTTCGGGTTCATCCATATTGAGTATTTTTATTAACGTGTCGTATAGCATTGGTATGGACATACCACAAGTTGTCTATCCATTCTCCTGCTGAAGGACATTAGGATTGCTCCCAGTTTTTCACTATTACACTAGAACATAGCGTACATTTGTTAAATGGATGAATACGCCCATTTTTCTTAATAGCTGGGAGTTAAATGGCTACATTCCAGTGGTGCACACTTCCCTATTTAACAAACTACCGTCCTATCCTATCCACAGATCTTACCCAGACTTCAGGATAGAAGATTATACGGGGCATTATACCTGGGGATGGGACTCTTAGGGACTACCTTAGAATTCAAACATAGTCAAGATACAGTATTGTTTTAAACATCTTGGATTAAAATTTTGTTTAGAATTTAGTCATCTATGCTCATGAGGTATATTGGTCCATTGTTATCTTGCAATGCCTTTATCTTTTTGTTACTGTGGTAATTCTAGATTCAAAGAATTATTTGGGAAGTATTAATTCCCTCTTCAATTTCCTGGAACATTTTCTATAAAAGTAAAATTATTTCCTTAAGCCTTTGATAGAGTTCATTACCTGAGTCTGGAATTTTCTTTGGGAACAGACATTTAATTACACATGTAATTTCTCTTTTTAAAATGTTTATATCTTTATTTTGAGGGAGGGAGAGAGGGAGAGAGAGAGAGACAGAGACAGAGACAGACTGTGAGCAGGTGAGGGACAGAGAGAGGGAGAGAGAATCCCAAGCAGGGCTTGATCCTACGAACCATGAGATCATGACCTGAGCCAAAATCAAGAGTCAGATGCTTAACTGACGGAGCCACCCAGGTGCCACCTAATTTCTTTAATGGATACAGGATTCTTAGTTTATCTGTGTGTGGCTAGGGGGAGGGGAGGCAGAGAATGAGCATGTGCATAAGCACGCCTTGGTCGTTTTCAAGGAATTTGTTTATTCCATCCAGTTTGTTGAATTTACTAGCATAAATTTGTACATAATATTCCCTTACCATATTAATATATATAGAAGCTATAGGGATATCTTTTATCTTCCATATGATTATTGGTGTTTTGTGTCTTAGTTTCTGATCCGTTGGGATAGTGGTATGTCAACTTGATTTTTCTCCAAGAAATAGCTTATAGTTTTAATTGATTTATTCGTTTTGTTTTCTATTTCACTGAGTTCCACTTTGATCTTTATCCACTGCTTCAAGCTTTGTTGTTTTGCTCTTCTAGTTTTGAAGATGAATGCTTAGATTCTTGATTTGTACTGTCCTCCTTTCCTTAAAAAATTTCTTTGTTACTTCCCTAAGTAACTTTGTGGCAACTCACAGATTTGAGATGTTTTCTTCTGCTGTGTCTTCATTGTCCTTCGGTTTGAAGTATTTGCTAATTTTGATTTTGGTATCTTTGATTCATGGGTTATTTATGAGATTCTCCAAACATCTATTTTTTTAATTTAATTCCATTGTTCTCAGAAACTATTCCCCAAACTGAAATCTTTTAAAGTACATTTAGACATGTTTTATAGCCCAGAAAGTGATCTATCTTGGTAACTATTCTGTGGACACTTTAAAAGAATATGTATTCTGTTGGGAGGAGTGTTGTATGCATGTCAATTAGATCAAGTTAATGGATAATATTCTATAAATATTTGCTGTCCTTTACGTATCTTTGTTTCATTCGTTAAGAAGATATTAGAATCTCTCACTGTAATTGGGAATTTATTATACTTCCAGGAGTTTCTGCCTTATGTATTTTGAAGTTCTTTTTATTGTCTACATAGACATTTAGGATTTGATTATGATGTGTCTTGGTGAGGTTTTCTCCGTGTTTCTCTGTTTAGGGTTTGTTGAATTTCTTGGATATGCAGGTTGATAATTTTCATCAAAATTAGGAATGTTACGGCCATTATTTGTTCAAACTTTTTTTTTTTTTTTTTTGTCTTGTCTTTGACCTCTCCCAATCTTGTCTCCTATAGGGACTACAAATACACATATTAAAGCACTTGAAGTTGTTCCACAGACCCTTGATGCTCTGTTGTTTTTGGATTCCCTTTTATCTGTTTTCATTTTGGATAGTTTTTATTGCTGTATATTTAAGTTCACAAATCTTTTTCTGTGCAATATCCAATCAGCTATTAATATCCAGTGTTTTGGCTATTTTTTATTTTTTAATCTCAGGCATTCTCTAGAAGTTTGAGCTGGATCATAAAAAAAAAAAATGCTTCCCGTGTCTCTACTTCATTTTTAAATATATGGAATATATTTGTAATCTCTTTTAATGTCCTTCTCTGGCAATTCTAACACCAATATCAATTTTAGAACATTTTAATTGATTTTTACCATAAGTCATTTTTCCTGTCTCTTTCATGGTAATTTGTTTGGATGCCAGACATTGTAAATTTGATCTTAGCGGGTGATGAATATGGCTTTTAATATTTAAGTCCAGTACAATGCTTAGTTTGAGGCTAAGTTTTCTCCATTGCCGAGACAATGCCCGTCTGTGTATTTTCCTCAATGCTTGTAAATCTTGAGGTTTACCAGTCTGATGGTAGGAACAGGCATAATTCCTGGACCTATGTCTGTGCTGGGCACTGTTGTTAATAATCCCCTCCTGTGGCTCTTTCCTCCCTCTCAGGCAGTTTCCGGACCTGCATGTGCTGATCAAGCCAATAAGCTAAAGCAATTGTCGAACTTACTCGTTTCCTGACTCTCAGAGATCATTATTCTTTATGAACTGATAGCCACTGTCTTGCTGACTGTTCTATATATTTTCATTTTTGTTTTAGATGGTAGAGTAAATCCCATTTGTATTTCATCATGGCTGGAAGGAGAAGTATACCCTCTTTTTCACAAAGCTGAATTCTATTGTGTGGCTTTACCATAGCTTATGTAGCAAATTCCTTGTTGCTAGACCTGTATGTTCTGACTTTTACCTGCAACTGTAACTATAGGAGAGGGTTTAAAAGTGTGACAGTTGAATCAATGGGTAAGTGTGTTCATAATTCTAGATCTTTCTCCATGGGTAGGTATTGTACCATTTTTGCATTCCCTCTAGCAATGCTTGAGAATGAATACCTTTTATGGGACTGAGGATATATATCAAAAGGAAGAAATATTCAGTGTCTAATGAATATCTCACGGCTCTTATTCATAACTCACTCTCCTGACCGTTTTGTGGCACACACACAAAAAATAATATCACAAGGCTGGGTCTTTTTGTAGAGTCGATGAACAACTCTTTCCTCTCAGGGCTAAGAATTAGGGGGATTACAATACTTCATTTTCCCGTTATTTTTTTTTTTTTAATGTCATTTTTAAAGAAGCAATATGATACTATATTTTCTGAGGAAAAAACCTATTTAATTCTGTGAACCAATTTCTACTTTCTGAATTTGAAAATTCAGTTTATTTGATCACTTCTGAGAATAGATGCTCTAGACGTAACCCCCTTCCAAGAATCTAGGGGGAATCTGAAAGTTCACCATGTCAAGTGCAAAGTCTTCCATCATTATATTCCCCCCTTGCCTACGCAACCTTATCTTCTAGTGTTGTCCAATCCAGACTCTACATAGCAGTCTGTGTTGTAAGGTGGTACAGAAGCATAGTGGGATAAAGCCAGTGCTTAATTTTTTTTTTAAATTTTTTTTTCCCAACGTTTATTTATTTTTGGGACAGAGAGAGACAGAGCATGAACGGGGGAGGGGCAGAGAGAGAGGGAGACACAGAATCGGAAACAGGCTCCAGGGTCCGAGCCATCAGCCCAGAGCCCGACGCGGGGCTCGAACTCCCGGACTGCGAGATCGTGACCTGGCTGAAGTCGGACGCTTAACCGACTGCGCCACCCAGGCGCCCCAAAGCCAGTGCTTTAAAGATGATAGGCCTTGAGTAATACTTGTTCTCCAGATATACTCATTACATGTCCACACTTGAAATCTTCATTCACTTAATCCCTTATATTTGAATTCTCTCACAATGCTATCCAGCAAACTCTAATCCTATCAGTGGCGCTGACTACCAATAATAATGAGAGGTGGATATTCAAGCTGGACGTTTAGATGTTCATGCAAAACAGTGGGGGAAAGGTTACATTCACTTGTTTCTTGTGATCTGAGTGGTTTCTCTTCAAAGTTGGGTTTTCCGTAGAGCAGTTGGGTTTCCTTGTGGTTCCGTTGGCTATGACAGCCTCTCTGGTACAGGAGAGTCTACCTGTTGTAGGTTTCCTCTCTCCCTCTCCTCGAAACATGGAAGTATATGACCATGAATGCAAAGAAGAGGAATTGATTAAGGAAAGTTTTAAGATTATTCTTTACCCATGCTATGCAGGCTAGAATGGAAATATTCAGCCACAAGCATAGTTAAGAACTCAAATCAGTACAGTTAACTTCTTCCTCTTTAAATGACTCACTTCTTGGGGAAAATAATTACTTTTTTCTTTATTTCAGCTGCCTTTTTCAAGTTATAGTTTTAACCTAAAATATAAGTATAAAATTAAAAAATACACATAGTAATCCTCTGTAGAACATAACCTAGGGAGATACCTTTGAGGAAAATTACTAGGAAATCGGCAAGGCTTTCTTTTTTTGTAACAATAAAGATTAGAATTCTCCAAGTGGTGGAACAAAAATAAGAAACTGATTCAGTGATGACCTAAAAATAACATTATAAGAAATTGCTTGGAGGTATTACAGAATGCCTGTAGCTCATAGGAATACTGCATAATTTGTCACTGCTAAGAGGACAGAGCAGCTAATCTGAAGCCATTTAGAATTGCATTTGTGAAACTGAGTTGGATAAACATGTTGGCAGAGTTGTTTTGTGTGTAAATGTTGGAATAGTTGAAATGTTGAAATGATTACCCAATCATTGTACTGGGAAATAATAAGATCAATTGCATTTTTCATCATTCCCCCATGATTCTATCAGGAATTATGTATCCCAATCTCTCATTCTCCCATCTTTCTCTTCTAAATTTAGAAGTGTTAAAATTTAGAAGCCACACCTGGGTGGCTCAGCTGGTTGAGCGTCCAACTTTACCTCAGGTCATGGTCTCATTGTTCATGGGTTTGACCCCCCCCTCCCCCCCGTAGGGTTCGCTGCTGTCATCTGGGAGCCTGGTTTGGATCCTCTATCCCCCTCTCTCTCTTTGCCCATCCCCTGCTCACAGAGTCTCTCAAAAGTAAATAAACATTAAAAAAAAATTTAAATTTAGAAGATGCTGCTCAAATATCTTCAAGCAATGGGGGAGGGAGTGTGGGGGGGCCCTCACCTGCATGGATGCAGAGTTTGAGACTTAACTTCTATCTGTGACGAATTATGACCAGTGAAGCACCAGTCATCAAATTCTTAATGGGTCAGCAGTCTTTATCAATCGCCCTTTTCCTTCTCCTAAAGCCAAATGGGGCAAGAAAAGGTCGGAGGAATGTCTCCAGACTGAAAGTCAAGATCACCAGATGCTAACACCATGCCTTTAAGAAAGTTAACATCTGCCAGGGTCCGTGGAAGCTATGCTACCTTTCGCCAAGGCTCATTAAATAGAGGCTTCCCCTCCCTTTTTCTTCCCACCCGCAGGCCCGCCCAACCCTGGAGGGTTGGGAACCAGCCAGCAATTGGGGGGTGGGCTAGGGGAGGGTGACCATACCCTGATTCCGGCCTGGCGAGGGGAGGGCAAATGAGCACCCACCTAGCTGGAGTTTGAAATCTGGACAATTCTAAGGGAGGAGAGATTTTAATTAAGGGAATGAGGGAGTTACTGTGACCAAAAAAGTAGATTTATTACCTGAGATGTGGCAGGCTGTAGCACGATACCAGCCTGAGATTCTGTTTGGAAGGAGAGAAGGAGGAGAAAGGACTGATGTGGATTTTCAGGGGGGCAGCTGCTGGGAGCGACCGTTTTCTCCATCTACTTTGTCAAGCTTGAACTGTTGGAATAGTAGTGTGTCCTTTTGAAAAAAAAAAAATACTGGCGATCTAAATCCTGGGTGCACAAACTCTTCCTGTAATGGGTCAGATGGGACGCAGTTTAGGCATTGTTGACCAAGGATAAAATTAAGGATATGATGTAAGCACTTAAATACCATGGAAGGAAACATAATTGTACAGATTTCTTATTAAATTCAAAATACATTAAATTCGAATATAACATAACACAGATGTGCTTATGAGAATTCTTCTTTTTTTTTAATTAGCTTGAGTTCATATTCCTTCATCAAATCAGTCGCAAATGTTCATCTGTGGAAGACATCCTTAGCTTGTGGGCCATACAGAGACAGGTGGATGGCCCGTTTTGGTCCCCAGGCCATAGTTTGCTTAGTTTGCCAAATCTTGTCTAAAAGAATGTTTCACTTTGGCTTTATCACATTTACAAGGATAGAAAGAACAATGAGGTGGCATTGCTTATAGAAAATGAATGAACACTGAGGGCAACTTGGGATAATAGAACAACACCTACTCGACCAAAGTATGGCTTCTTTTTCTCTGAAGTATGATCCATAAGAGCCAAGAGTCAGAATAATGAGAAGCATCCCTTTCTGCTAAATTAAATGTTTCTTTCATGCTCAGCAATCACAGAACTCCTCTGAATTTGTTTTTAATGCATTCTTTCAGGATTGTAAAGGTCCATGAAAGTACAGATATTAGTCAATTCCATTGACCACTTCCTTGTACGTGGGAGGACATGAAAAGTCTAGATGCCACAGTTCTTGATATTTATCTCTAAGTTACAAATGGTGGGTGTAGGCATGCAGGGGAGGGACTACGCACAAATGTGAAGGAAGGGGAAGCAAAAAGGAAGAGTATTCATAACAACCAAGTAAAGCGGGATAGGGGCTGTGGGGGCAGAGGATAGCTCATAAACTAGAGACGATGATACACCATGTTTGGAAATTGTGGTTGGGCTATTTCACATCCAATGTAACATGCCAGCGTCCTTGAACATTTCTGTACCTCACATTTAGACTCTCTATTAATAATGCACAGGTGGGAATATTAATATGGGAAGAATATTGGTTCATTTATCGTGTGTTATTGAACGTTGAATTGGCCAGCATTGTGGATTAACCATCCCGACCCCTGAGGCCTGTGAAACAATCCCCATTTCAACTATTTATGCTGAACCTTTTGACGGTTTTGTATTGTACTCAGATAACCCGTTATTCGTTTCTTATCTGTGGTGTCCACGTACAACACGCTTTGAGGATAAAAACTGTAAATGAATGAAACCTCCAAAAATGACCATAGAAACAAACTCGCACTCTAGGTAATTGTTTTTAAAGGTTTTATTTTTAAGTAATCTCTACACCCAATGTGGGGCTTGAACTTATAACCCCGAAATCAAGAGTCGTATGCTCTACTGAATGCGCCAGCCAGGCACCCCAAACACTGCTATTTTAAATGGAAATTTCCTACCCTGTATCGTCAGGATCAGAAAAAAAAATACTATTAGGTAGATTCACTTTATTTTCTGCTAATATTTAACATTGTTCTATCTGAAGTCATTATGTTGTAATCCTTAAATCTTCAGCAAATATTATTGGGCATCTGCTGAGTCTGATCACAGTAGACAATGTGAGGTTTTGAATAACTTTTTAAGAAGCAATTCTCCATTTGCTACAATATTTCAGTCTTGATGACATTTGCTATTTTTAGGTGATGTATCAATAGAGTATAGATCTACCAAATTCTACTTTGGTAAACCACCCCACCATGGAAGTCATTATGTCTATTTTTCTTAAAAGACAAGAGTTCCTCCAGTTTTTACCTATATTTCCTTCAACTCCATGCATTCTCCTAACTGTACTTATCCGTAGATTTCTGTGTCATGTAGCACACTTAAAACTTTTCATTTGCTTTTTATCAATGTCTTATTTTTACTTTCTGGTTTTCCAGTTTTAATTTTTAAACTTCAGGTGTTAGTAAGGAAAAAAATAAAAGTCTGTCTTACATTTGGAGCATTTTTAGGAAGCTTAAAAGTTCAATATCTCAACCAATGAAGAAACTTTCTGCACCAGACCCTTAACTGAACACACTGAATGATAAGACACTTATAAAAGAAACGTTCCATTTTTATGAACTTTGTGAGAACAGAAAGTAGAACGGAGAGAGGAGAGGGACTGAGGGTTTACTTAGTGATGAAATCAATTGATGCTTAAGAATCTGAAATAAGCTCATACTTCAGGAGTGTACCACCTTAAAATTTGACGGTGGTATTTGAATATTGCTACAAATTCACATATTTAGGTCAATACTCATGTTCTTTAAATCATGAAATCAGTTAAGCATTCTGATCCCTGGAATCTCCCTGAAGTTGAGAAGTTTAGTGACTTAAACACCAATCAGCCAGCATAGAGTTCCCAAAATTTGCTGCATTTTAGAATCACTTGGGCACTCTCAAATCCCACACCATGTCATAACCAATATTAAATCATAATGGAGATGGGAATCAGACATTCGTCACTTTTTTTTCCTAATATTTTAAGAGCTGCTTTAGGTTCATAGAAAAATTAAGCAGAAAGTACAGAGTTCTCATTCATCCCTTACCCCTATACAAGCACAGCCTCCTCAACTGTCAACATCCCCTGCACCCGAGTGGGATGTTTGTTACAAGGGATGAGCCTACATGGGCATATTATGTCCCCAAGTCCCCATGTGAGTTGAATGTGCAGCAGAGCTGAGAACTGGCTGATCTAGCAATGAGCTAGGAACAGCCAGTGGTGCATTGGGTTGCATCATGTAATTCTATGGGGCATTTATAGCTTATGTTCATGCTGATTCATCAGGAGTCTGTCTGAATAGTCAGTAGCCTTGTCATACGTATTGAACATTATGACTATGAAGAGACCGTGAAATCCATCTTGACAACTTCTGGAACCATAATCCTGTAGAAACACCTTTCTTAACATGGGCCTTTACCTGTCTCAGGGGTGTGTTTAGGCATTTTATTTTATTTTATTTATTTATTTTTTAATTTTTTTTAACGTTTATTTATTTTTGAGACAGAGAGAGACAGAGCATGAATGGGGGAGGGGCAGAGAGAGAGGGAGACACAGAATCTGAGGCAGGCTCCAGGCTCTGAGCCATCAGCCCAGAGCCCGACACGGGGCTCGAACTCACGGACCGGGAGATCATGACCTGAGCTGAAGTCAGATGCTTAACTGACTGAGCCACCCAGGCGCCCCTGTTTAGGCATTTTAAATAGCAGTATTTGCACGCAGAATTGAATGTCCGGGGCAGTCTTTGCCACGAATATCTTAAGTTATTGCATTTTTTTTCAAAACTAGCCTTCGATTTAAAAGTAAATAGCAGATGTTTATTTTTCTACTTTTGAAAGTAAACTTCATAGGGGGAAAACACAGAAAAAGCAGGACGAAAATAGTAGGTGAGGATGCTACCACTGGAACCATCCCAGTGAGCTGCCCACCTATCTCCCCAGAAACAATCACCAGAGGAAGCCTTCCTCGTTGTGTCTTCTGTAGACAGGTCTTAGTGTGTTGAGACTCCTACAGCAGAACACCATAGACTGGGTGGCTTGTGGACCACAGACCTTCATTTCTCATGGCTCTGGAGGCTGGAAGTCCAAGAAAAAGGTGCCTATAGATTCAATGTCTGGTGAGGACCCACTTCTTGGTTTTTAGACAGCTGTCTTCTCTCTGTGTCTCTGCATGGGGGAAGTAGGGAGGGGGTGAGAGAGCTCTCTGAGGTCTCTTCAATAAAGGCACTGATGCCATTTATAAGGGTTCCACCCCCATGACCCAATCATCTCTGGAAGGCCCCACGCCAAATACATTGTCACCTTCGGGGTTGGGATTTCAACATGGGAATGTGGAGTGGGGCAGCTGGTCTGTTCTCTCCTACTCTGAGAGTGGGGATAGCTTTCGCTCTTTCACGGTTTCACGAGATGAGTGAAATTATGCCAGTGGAATTGCATTTCACTATTTTCATTAACTCTAGCCTTCCGGACACAAGCTAAGATGTCCTTAACTTTCCTGAAATGGACAGTCTGGGAATATCAATATATTATAAAGTATCTGAAATTTGTTTCGCAGAAACACAATAATACAGGAATATCTGAACCACTTCTGAACTGGTAACACAATTTTGTTTTTGCTGCTGCTTTATGCATATTGGAAGGTGTGTATATAAAACAATATAACACTGTTCTATCAAAGCGATTATCGGCTTGCCTTTATTTCAGGGTTTCATCAATGATAAATTCACATTAAGCGTGCGTGTTCGTTCTCTGTAGATCTGTGGATCTCTATAGATTGTATCTGTATTCTCTATATGTGTAGATCAATGATGGATACCACATAGATAATCTATAGATACATATATAGTGTGTGTGTACACACACACACACACACACACACACACTTTCCAGAGGGCCTTAATGCACTTAAGTACTTCCACAAGTAAAATCAAGCATATCCTGGTCTAAAGGCAAGCCTATAATTGTACAATACAGAAACATGAGAGAATTTTATAATCTATACAGAGAGAAGCCTACTTGACCCTGTTCCTCAAAAACCATTTTCTCAGACAACATATTGTCTTCTGTGTAATCATTTTTACTAATGGTGTGTCTTACGTATGATATTCCTGGTAAATAATAGGACTTAAATATGAGCAATGGTGTATATTTTATTACCTTATTATCACCATAAACTCCATCCATCCATCCATCTAGCCAATCTTTATTCTTTCAAGAAGGCACAGTACATTTCTTGTTCACTGGGCACTGTGTTGGTTACAGAGATTAGAGAGGAGCAAGACATGGTCTTTGGGTGTCACACAGACTGGCTGGGGGCCCGAATGGTGATACACTAAGTTTCTCTGACTTTGTTTATAAATGTCCAACAATTGAGTATCTGGCTTTGGAACAGACTCCTCTAATTCCAGAGAGCTCTTCTCTGGGCACAGCTCTCTTTTCTGCCACAATAGTGACATCTTTCCACTGGATGCTCTCACCCTCTGCCTTTACCTGTTGGTTTAAACAATCAGGGAGAAAGGAGAAGAAATGTGATCCCTCGTTCACATTTGTTACTTTGTTGTTGTTTTTTTTTAATGCCCTTTACCTCCTCCATCTTCTCTCCAAGAATACAATTTTTAATTGCTTTACCTGTTTCATATATAACATAGGTTTAAGACTTCCTCCAATTATGCTCTTTTCTGAATCAGATATATACGTGTGGATCAATAGATACTCATGTATACCCTCCTATCCACGTGCACTCCTCTTAACTTTGCTCAGAACGGATGGCTGTACACCAAGTGAAGTATCAATTTTCTCCTTTGTTCTAATTGTTAACGAATGCCTGCCTTACCCGTGCTTGCTTAGAGTAGCCCAGTTTGAGAGCAGTTACATTACTCCCACAGTGAAAAATCCCATTAATGGTATTTCTCTTTAATAGTTTCTCTTCTGTTTCTTGGTAATTAGATAGGACTTGAAAGGAGTTAATAGACCAGACTGGTCCTGAACTTCTAGGATGGGTTTCAGCGTCTGTGAGACATTTGAACACCTGTGAAAGATTTTGACGTGCATGTTTCTGAAGGTAAGATCACAAGATTGTCAGAATCGTCAGTCATCTATGACCTGCACAATAGTGAGAATCCCTGACCTATGGTCATTTAGTTCTGAAAGATGGCCAACATTTCCCTCTTTATTTACTTTTTTTTGTGCTTTTTATCAGCCTCCCAAATCCATTTTGGAGTAAGGTAGAAGGGCATACAGTGACCCTGGTGAATATTTTAACTAGTAGCTTGGGAGTTGTTCTTAACATTACGTTTTATTGAACGAGGGCTGTGGAAAACTCTCCATGTAGACGGTTAACTTTTGTCTGACCATCTCGTTAACCTCTTTGGCCTCAGATTTCTTACCTATCCTTATGTGTCTAGGAAACTAAGGAACATACATGAACACACTGTTGGCTCAATGGAGTCTCACTTTTATTTTTTGCCTTAAATACTTTGTACTGGACACTTTTCCAAGTCCTTTATAGTTTTCATGCATGAAGGACTCCACACTACCTTGTGGGGCAGGTATTATCATTCCTAATTTATTAGAGGAGAAAGTGAAGCACAAGCAAGCAGGGTGACTTGTTCAAGGTCCCACATCTGTGTGGAAGAGATTGGATTTGAACCGTACTATTTGTAGAGCTCACAGATTGGTTTTGTTTTTAAATTGCTGTACCCGCCTATGCTACCCACCCCCCCCCCCAGAGCTGGTGGGGGGGCAGACCCTGGAAAGGGGACCTGTAAGGAATGAGCAAGAGTGTTCTTCTATGCTTTTTCCAGAATCCTGGATTGATAGGAGCATCATTCTTCTAGAGCCAGAGGTCCCACAGCTGTTGGAAAGGCTGAGCTGCCCGCAGCTGCTTGAGTGAGCAGGGAATACCTCACTGCATGAGACACGGTGATCTGGTGTCATCAGGGTGACCAGAGCTTGTCCCGAGTAGCTGACCAGGGGGAGAAGGCAAGACAATTTCCATTTGGGATTTCTTTCCAAGAGCAGCTTTTGGAAGCAATACTAGATTTCAAAACATGGGGTATGGGGTAAAGGCATCTTGGTGTTCATAAAAATCACATCCAGAAGCACATGTGCTCTCTTCAAATGGGGATTTAATCCAAAGCTGATGATTAATGAATATCTCAGAATCTGTATGTGTATAACAGTCATGTAAACTCTATATGGGGTGAACAAAACAGTCATTAATTTGAAGGTACATTTTCTTTCTCAGTCAGTCTTTCCAATGTTCCTTAAACACGTTGTTTATGTAAAATTTATTTATAGTAGATTTTTACCCTCACTCAGTAATCATTGCGGATATATATATATATATATATATATATATATATATATATATATAAACAGGAAATGTCTCCCTTTAATTCTAGCTAACACCTTTGTTATTTATACCAACATGCATAAGTCTCTTTATGACATAACATCTGTTGCTGGAAGAACGGTTTTTTGGCAGAAATGAGTAATATATTTTGAACCAAGCAAAAGAAGAGATCAATCATAGAAGAGAAAAATAATCTTGTTCCACACATTAAATATAATTCAGATGAAACTTACACACTTGCACACAAATTGACAGTAATTTAAAGCTCCTTCTAAATTGTTCATAGATGGCAACGTAAATGGAGACTTTGGGCTATGTGTCCACACTTATAGGGGATCCTCCAAGTTTTTAGGGGCTCTATGGTTTATCCTAGTCTTGATGAAGACCTTTCTATTTATGAAAAGTTTGTATTTATGCCAATTCATACTGCACTTAACTATTCTCTTAAAATTGTCAACAATTCCTATGAAATGACAATTTCTTACTTTCAAATCTCCTCCAAGTCCTTTAGGGAGTACACGCTGTTTCTTAATGGGATTTATATGTAAATATTCCTCTTAGCTGTATTTTTGACAAAACAAAGCAAACCTATATAAATGTGGTTATGAATGAAGATTCCAGCCTATACCAAAAAGAGTACTTTCCCTTTTGAGATTAATTTAAAAAAAATTATAAATTTGATGTGCACCGTAGAAAGCTTGGGAAATAACATAAACACAGAAGGAGAAAAAAAACGCGCTTCTAATACACTTCTTGGAACTTCCTGTGACATCAATAATCCAGAATGGGGGTATTGGAGAGCTATGAAAACTGCAGAAATCAGTTGGAGTAGATCTTTATCCTCATTCATTAGCCCAAGATTTACAGCTTTGGGTGAAAAGGTATAAATATCTGGAAAACAGGAAGCAGTATGTATGTTCCAAGTTACTATTTTTTTAGATCGTTATATTTTATACTTGTCACTGCTGTAAAATTTTTCTTGCGATTTACAAATCTCACTCAACAAATCCCATCAAGAGCATCTATAATTCCAAAAGGTGGAGCTGACTCATTTGAACAATGTAGCACTTTAGAGGGATTCCAATAATGCTGGCAAAGCATTATTGGGAAGGATTGTTAATTATCCTTCCTTTTCTTCCAATGGGTCTACATCGAAAAGAAAACACCAAGTTTATGAGTGATGATTAATGAACCAGGGCTGCGCCAAGGTGGGTGAAGGGAAGAACAAAACCTGTTTTCAGATTCCCAACGTTAGAGAACATTAAAATAGATTCTGAAGTGATGAAAGATAATTAGACTGGATTCCGTGTTGATATAAATGCGTTCTTCAGGCTGAAATTGCAACAATGCTTTATATCATCATTCTGCTTGAAGAGTCCCTTTCATTCTAGAAAATAAGGTTGCGCACTCGGATCCATCAAGGATTAAAGGCGCATTAGAGTGGTTTCCAGGCCTGATTCCCAGCACTGAGACCAGCTTCTCTTGTCCTCTGCTGGTGCTTAATCTATGCACCAGTGGCTTTATATTGGCACCTCTTGCATCTTGGGCTTCTCTCTCTCCTCTAAAGCAAGCCTGCATGTATTCTGTGTGCTCTGCGATAACAGGTGCTTCACAAGATGCTGACGAGTGCTCTCTCTGTTGCGCACACCCTCCCGTAAGTCTCAGCCCGTCTGAGACTGCACTGATACCAACATACTGACGGCTCCCAAATGGTGTCTCTGGCTTTTCCCTGTTTTCCCCATGCTTCACTCCTTTATTTCCACCTGTGAGCCCAACGTCTGAAAGATGTCCCGAGATCACCTCAAATGCATCATGTATTCACAGGATCCCCCCCTTTTTTTTAATCCAAAACTTGTTTTTAATCTGCATCTGAGCCACCCAAAGCTCAAAATCTTGGAGGATGATTAGAACAATTCTCGGTTTTATGTTTGTAAATGTTTAACCAAGTTTTCTCAGAGACCGCAATCCCCAATATATAGCACACAGGCTGATTAGTAGGGTAAATATCCTTGCCAGCCTGTCTAGCCTACAACGAGAATCAGTGACTATAGAGTTGTAAAGACATGAGTGCAATTGGTTCTGGTAAGTTGGTGCATGCCAACGACAGCTTGCCACGGGCTCTTCTGAAATCCTGGCTTACCGGGAAGAACTAATGTAGGCAAACGTTAGTTGAAAAGATCAACAAATGACCCAATTAACAATACAGAAATACTCCGTAAAAGTTTTGTTTCTATTAAGAGAAACCCAGTCCTGCACAGAACATACTCTTAAATACTTATTAGGTGGGAGTGAGAGTGTAAGCTTTACTTCCAGCAATGTTGTTCAAAAAGTATCTCAGAAACCTTGTGCTGTTCGAGTTGGAGAGATGAAGACTGGGTAACCGGAGAGTTATGGGGATGAAAAGCTCATTCAGTCAATATGTAAAAATATCCTAGATGGAACACTGTCTGGATGAAGGTCTCTGGTGGCATGCCACAAGGCTCTGTCTTTGAATCTTTCAAAATGTGCAGTGTGATTAGACATGTAAATTATGTCCTTGCCCAAAGCCTGGAGAGTAGCTGTTATCGAGGATGACAAAGTCAGGATCGAAAGAAAGTTTTGACAAATTAAACCAATCCCCAGGACAACAAGAATGTAACAGCGGTGTCAGACTTTGTATCAGGTTAAAATAAAATAATTTACAAAAATCTATGTGGGACCGCGATGCACAAGAGTTGCTAAAAGGATGTGCAGGTTTTAGTTGGTTGCAAACCCAGTACAAAGCAATAAAGAATGTGACATATAGGCCAGCTGAAGCATTCTTAGGTAATTTTAATGGAAAGGTAGCTGGAGAAATGCACAGTGACCCTCTGGCCAGCCCAGCAGGTCTGGAGTGTGGGTCTGCAAACTAGAAGCTTCAGGGGAGTTCTACATCCCACCATGCCCATTACATCATAGCCCGGGAGATCATCTCTTCTTTCCTCGGAGGTCACGCAACCCTCTGTCCTTTTATATCCTTTCCATACATTTGTCGGCATTGTTTCACTGGCCTATCATTTCTCATTCTCCCCTGTTAAATCCATCTGTGTTTTTTATTTTAGGTTATTTTGAGCGAGAGCGCGCACGCAAGCGGGAAAAGGACAGAGAGAGAGGGAGAGACAGAATCCCATGCAGGTTCCATGCCATCAATGCAGAACCCGACACAGGGCTCGAACTCGCGAGCCACAAGGTCATGACCTGAGTCGAAATCAAGAGTCGGACACTCAATCCACTGAGCCACCCAGGTGCCCCCTAAATCCATCTATGTTTTAACTGTTAGTCATTTTTTAAAATGTCAGCAATATTTAAATGCTTCCGCTCTTTCTCAGAGATGCTTCTCCTCTCATTTAGCCCTTAGTTTTTTAGCCTCGGGGCACAGTTAATGGCCTTTTGTGTCACGTGCGCATTTACTGACCATATGCCTTGTCACGTCCTTGATTTCTGCACTAACTAGAGGTTAGAACTTGAAGGAAAAAGACCCTGTCTCCTCCTCTCCATTGGACTTTCAGTGACGAGTGGTGTTAGGGAAGAGAACCGACTTACCTCAAACATGAAATGACTTAAATCAAAATTGGAACTTTAAGAAAGTCATCATGGACCAGCCATCAAGCGTCGAGTTTCTCCCAGGTTTCGGGAGGCCCCTTCACTACCAGTAAAGGTGACGTGGCATGGATGGCGTCCTTGACCTTGGCTTCTCACAAGCGTGCTTATTCATTCACACGTGGGCCAGGCACTGTGCTAGACGCCAGAGACTCCTTGTTTTGTTCAATACTTTTTAGTCTGGCATTTATCTTTGTGACAATAACGCTGACAGTTGCCTCCAAATTGTTCTTGGAGTAAGATAACCCATGGTAGATACTTGCCCTGCAGTTTGTTCCTTGGGGTTCCTTAAGGAGTCAAAAACAAACAACGAACACCCACTCAATGACAAACCAGAACTGTATGTTTGAGGACTGCCTGTGATAATCAGTTGAAAACCCTACATCTTCTCCAGAGCCTCTGTCTACTTTTCTAGTTATGTCAAAAGAAATCATAGCCTGGGTGTGAGGAGAGCATCGTCTCACGGGCCTCTTAGGATCTGACTCCGGGGAAACCAGGAAGCCCAGAGGAGAGTAAGGTAATTTGGCCACCAGTCTTTTAGCTCAGCACCAACAGACGTTACAATGAGCTGGGTGCTGACACATTTTCTCTTCGTTCTATTGGAGGGAGCATGCACAAGAAAATAAGGAAAAGAAATCTCCTTAATGAAGGGCTCGAATTTATTTACGTTTTGTGGAGATCTCCATCAAAATATGTTTTACATTTCAATAGTATTTGCGTGGTTTTAATAGTATTTCACCGACTGAGGACTGACCTGTTTGCTTGTGGACGGATATCAACTCTGAGATCGTTGGAGTAGATGCTAATATCACGCTGAACAAGAAGGCATACTAACAATCGATGCGACACAGGATTTATGTTAATAAACATTCCAATGCTTCTTGTAGCCTGAGGAGTTAAATGCTCCTTAGTTCTTAAGGCATGATAGACAGACTGGCACCTCTCTACTCCCTCCTAAGGAGTGCGTGCTAACATTGGACGGGAATGGCATTCTCCTGACTCTGGAATCCAGCCTGCCTTTACCCATACTGCCTCTGGAATATTCATTGTGTCGCCAATAGGGAGATGTCAGATGGGGGTTTCTGCCAATTTAGCATCTGAGAAGTTGAGTCACCAAGCAGTTCAATGACTTGCCTAAGGTCATGACCCAAATCAGCGGGAAAGCAGCGAACATACTTTAAAGTCAGTGCTAACCCTGCTTCCCGGGAAGCTATAATTTCAATTACTTTGTAGTCTTCTAGTCCCTATAAAAATATGACCGGGGAATGTCTTCTCTCGCGCACAGCCTCCGTCTCCGTCGCTGACGGCAGCTGTAACTCTTGTTGCTTTATCCCAGAACGGAATTTAGCTCCAGGATTTATAGAACCTGCCATGCAGGGTATCTCCCCCCACCCCCACCCCCACCACTTAGTCCTGTACTCTGACTAATATCTGCGATGGGGGGAAAATTACGCCAGGGAAGAATGTAAAAGATTGGGGGACTATATCATTCGTAGTGCACAAAAACAGCAAGCTGAAACGAGGAATGAGAAGAATGGAACTTTGATTGTTAATAGATGCTTAAAGACTCTGAGATCATTGTTAAATGGGATTTGGGTTTGCACGTGCACTGTCTTCAAGACTCATTCAAGTGAAAGGCGAGTGCGTGCGGCTGTATGTGTGTGTGCACATCAGACATATGCGTGCGTGGGTCCATGGGACCACCTCTGGCTTTTCTCGGTGTTTGGAATATCTTAATAAATCAGGCTGCTCTATTACTTTATTGTATAAACGAAACCATAAATGTAAACGTGTTCAACTTCAGTTTATTTTTATTATATATATATATATATATATATATATATATATATATATATATTTTTTTTTTTTTTTTTTTTAATACTGAGGCGGAACATAGAAAATAACCTGAAGTTAACCTGAAGGGTAGAAAGACAATTTTAGGCAACGAGCATCTTTCGTGAGAGGCAGACACTCAGACCATGGGAGAACTCAGGTTCTCTTCAGAGTGAAGAATTTGGGAGTTGCCACTAAGAACCAGTGTTTCACTTAAAACGTAGACTAGATTTTCACAAGCCGAATGTAGAAATTTTGGAAGAGCAGTAAGAAAAAATCAGTCCTGGTGAGGACTGATACCCACACCCCCGCCCTCTCCCCCCATATACCCACATGCTCACACTATATGACTTCAGGTTTTTAAACAGTAATGTATGTAGCGGAACTGGTGACGCCATTATCTAATTTTGTAAATTCTTGTGAAGAAACCCACCATACCCCACATGATTCATTAGTAAATCCTGCACTTTGAAAGGCAAGTAGTATTTCTGACTTTCCCTTTTTGATTGCAGCTACCCACCTTCTTCTATGCTTGCTTCTTTTGGCATGGAACTTTATTGGGAGGTGTGCACAGGGCGTGATGTCACGATATTTGTAATTACAAGATCGCTCAGCCATCCATCTTGTTTCCTTTCCACTGTCACGTCGGAGGGGGTCCAATGCTCTGGCTTTTCTCGCTCCTTGAGGATAAACAATGACTCTTGGTCTTTGAGTTGGTTGGTAATTGAATGCAGGTTGGTCTGTTGTAATGACAATTCTAATAGTGTAATTTTTCATAAAGGAAAATCCTCATAGCAGGTATAAGTCGTCTGCAGTATATTACAATCACCGGGTTCCGTAATAAAGTGCTAATTGTAAGTTGGCTTTAAATGCTACATTTTGTATGCAAATTGGCCTGCAGGGAGTTATTATTTGGTGTGCCATTGGTAAGAACACTAACATTAGTTTGTAATTTGTTTGAAGTGGCACACCACTATTACTAATATATTAGAGGTAGTTTATAGAAAAATATTGCTTCCTCGCGGAAGAGGAAAATATTTTGTTGTACTTTGAGGGAAAACAAAGACGGGCTGAATTGAGAACCGTAGCATTTCATACAGACAGAAGAAGATGGAAATCTGCAATGTGTTATATAATTAAAAATCTGCTCACCCCAAATTATGTGTTTCCTAGCTTTATGTGTTTCTAGCTTTGCAAGAATATTCCGATCTTTTTTTTTTTCCTTTCCTATATGTAATCTGAAAAACACAAACAGGTAAATGACCTTTGTATTGGCTTCAGTGGGCAATGGAGCTGAAACTCGTCTGAACGGTAGTTTCACTTAGAGTTGTCTTACAGGTAGTTGTCTGCGTAAGGGACTTGAAGCGAGTGTATGCTTGTGAGTTATTAGGCTGGAGATGTGATGGCTTGACTAGCTACTATTTGCCTGACTTAATAACAAGTAGTAGCAGGGCAGTGGGTGTTGTAGAGAGTAGTGTAGACGGAATAGTAGTGAGCCACATCTGTCTCCACGCCCTGCTCATGTTTTTCTGAATTAAAGGGAATTATTTTATTCCTTGATGACTCTCATGGGTCATGACTATCAAAAGGTAACCCAAACTAGTAATTGAAATAGTCCAGCCCATTCCAAAAATGAGCCTGAAGGAGCAGAGCATAGGGTTTTCTCTTCCTGACCCAGTGGGTGAGCGAGAACCGGGTCAAGACTGTAGCTCACCGGGGGGGGGGGGGGGTGCCTGAGTGGCTCAGCTTTCAACTTCGGCTTGGGTCGTGTCTCATGGTTTGTGGGGTAGAGCCCCACGTTGGGCACTGCGCTGACAGCACAGGGCCTGCTTTGGATTCTCTCTGTCCCTCTCTCTTCCCCTCCCCTGATCATGTTCTCTCTCTCTTTCTCAAAAAAAAAAAAAAAAAAAAAACTCAAGAAGACTCTTTGCCATCAAAATCCTGATGCTTAGCCTGCCTGAATCTAGATCACCACCGCTGACGAGCCATCCACTTTACTGAAGTGAAGTGTTTATGTCCTAGGTTAACAGGTCGAGATCTTAAGTAAATCATGAAACGCTTTGCAAATACTAGCCAGCAAGGAGAGTGAATCCATTCAAACTGGTTCCATTAGCTTTATTTTTATATAAAACTTGGTACTACTGTTTGAGTCGTTGATTTACAGGGCTCGTGATAACTGTTCCGATACTGCTGTTCTTCCCAGAAATTGACCTCCAGATGACTGTAAGGCACAATAAAACAAAATCCTATTTTTCCTAACTACACTTACCTTTTGTTTTGCTAGTGTATTTGTGTTCTATAGACTCCCACAGCCGGCCGAGACTCCCCATTCTTACATATATCGCAAGCTCGCTTAGACGTGTAGGGTGTGGGATGCTCTTAGCCAACCGTCAGAAGGCAAGGGAGTTCAGGAGGGTAATTGATTTGAAGAATAAATCAGCAAGTTCACACTGGGGCTGGGAAACGAAGCCTCCCTCAGCATTTTAATAGATAGGCAATCATTAATTTTACCCCAAATTACAAGCATGCTTATAATGTTTCAACAGCTGTTGATTAATTGTTGGACAGCAATAATGGGAGGATGAGAAAATCTTGTTGATGGAAAGTTCATGAGGGTCAGCAAATTTACGTGGAACACAGCTGTCCCTGTTAACCTGCAGTGGAACTGTCAGACATAGCTCTGCCTTGAACTTGCTCTTCTGGGTTATAGGATGCATTTTTTTCCTCTTTTCCTTTTTTTTTTTTTTTTTTTAATAAATTGGGCTGACTTATTATTACAGCTGTTGCATTTTTGTAAAAAAATGTGAACACTTTGCAATTTGAATATTTCAAGAGGGTTCAAAGAGTAGAGAATGGTGGTGAGTCTATTTATGTTCCTTACGTAAAAAGTCTGAGGTCATAGGAATCTACACGTTGCTGTCTTTGGGACACCATGTTAATGAGCGTGCATGGCTGTGCTCACTGCTACGGTGACAGTTTTTACGCCTTTACCTTCTTTGAGCCTTAGTTTCTGTATCTCTAAAATATGGATGCAGATTTGCACCTTGCCGTGACGGGCTAATTCAGCAAGAAAATACATGATTTCTGAATATAGTAACGGGTCCATTAAACATATGCAGTAAACATTCCTCTCCCCTTCCCTTTCTGTGCCCTTCCAAATGAATGTAAGATTAAAGAGATTAGTTTCAATTGTTAAGCAAAAGAAGTTGGACAACAAGTATGTCTTATTTCTCGCTTGTATTACTTCATCTGCGTGCCATTCTGATCTCAGGGCAAGTTGAAATGAAATACTATAAGTATTGTAGCAGAGCCCAGAAATAGGTTTCACTGGAGTTTTTTTATAAGAATGTGGACACATGTGTTGAGGACGTAAGAATTATATTCATGTTGTCAGCTTACGCCTGCATCTAACATATTTTTGGATTATCATAAAAGAGTCTGGTTTTAGGGGCTTACACCAGTAAACAAAGCTATGTTTTGTTTACTGCTATAACGTAACAAAGTTATGTTTTGGATTGGAAAGGGGTCCATGGAGGCTGTCAACTGATCCCGGACGTGGCAGCAAGAAGGCGGCCGATGTCCAGGTCTCCCGTCCTAAGAGACGCTTTGTGTCAGCACCTTCCACGGCAGGCCAGCTGTTTCAGAGCGGAGGCTCTGTCTTTGAACAAACATTGCCCAGCTTAACTATCCAGGGAGATGACTAAATGTCATGTGGTTTCAATGAAAATACATCTCTAGCTTCGGGAATATCCTCCTTGTTAGGATCTAACCAGAGCCTTGTTGAACGGTTTGGACTGCTTTTACGTATCTTCTTAAATATTACTTTGTTTTTACAATTTAAGTATAACGATTCCCTGTAATATGCTTCTACAGTAATTTGGCTATACCATTCTTACAGTGTTGAACACATTTTACATTGAATAAAGGCATCACACTGCCTAGGCTGTCAACTATAATAGCAACATACCTGACATTAACTTATGATATCATTACTTATGTGCCTGCCCCACTTCTTACTGGATTTTAAATTGCACAAGGGCAGGAGCTATGAATTATTAGTATTATTTTTTGCCTTGAACATAATAGACACTCAGGCATCCACTCGGTGTCTTTCCTGAGTGTCATATGTAGGAATCAGGAACCACGGGGGAAGGGAGAACGCAGGAGAGGAAACTCCTCAAACCATTATTGTCGGCACTTGGGAGTACCATCCTGCCCTTTCTGTTCTTGGCCCTCTTTTCAGTAGGGGAGTCCTGCCCCCATGTCTGCTTACTTTGGACCAAACTCTTCTCCCTTTATTACAGTATAAGGTTGAACAGTTGATGTTTTTAGGTACCACCTTGAGCAAATCTACTCAACTAAAGATTTCTACTTTCAAGTTCCATTTGTTTGTCTCACATCAATTCCTATTCAGTCTCCTTGGGGGCAGGGAGAGTCCAGTATTTGTTTCTGTCCCCTAGGTAGGGTATCTTGCATGACGGGGTAGGTTTCTTGAGTTAATCTCTCTGCTCAACCAAATGCTATCAGGCAACTGCCTAGAGTTAGAAAGGTGCCAGGTCTCCATTGATAAAGAAGACAGAGGCAGCTTGTCCCTTCACATTACTAAGTAGAGGAGCCAAATGTTGATATGTAATTTCACAGGCAGACATAAAAATGTCAACTATCATAAATTTCAGGAAAGATGAGAATAACATCAAGGCATGTGGGTAAACAAAGGCATGTGGGTAAACGAGCTAATATTGGAGGGTCAGGGACGACCTCACTGAGCAATGGCATTTAAATGGAGAACTGCGTCTTTGGTGGGAGTCCGATGAAGCAGAAAGGAGACATAGGACATTCCAGGAAGAAAGCATGACATTGGTGAAGGGTCTGGACCAGGAAGAAGCTTAACCTCTTCAGTAACTGCAGACCCAAGGCTACGGGGAAGGGGAATCACATGACAAGTTTATGTTTGATTCAGAGATTGACATGTTCCAAGCCCCCCTTTTTAGGACATTAGTAAATTGCTGTGAGAAGAATATAGACTGTCAAGTGGAAAGGCTGGTATTCCAGTACAGAGGTTAGACTAGGTGCAGGCCAAAGTGGGGTCAGAGAAGGCGTGGAAAGAGTTGGAGAGAACGGAGCGAGATTGTTCAATTGGAAGGAACAGCTCTGTGTATGAAGCTGGACATAGGGTGGAAAGGAAAGACCTTTCTTTCCAAAGGTCACCAGGTATCAAGGTGACCATTGGAGTTCTCAGTACGAGCAATCAGATGTAAAGAAATAGGTCAAAAAGTGGAAGATATGGGTGACAAGGTTGTGGCCCCAGAGACTGGTTTCAGGTATGTTAAGCTTGAGGTAACCACAAATACCCTAAATGAGATATCAAATGAGCTCAAAAAATGATTCTAAGCTAGGGATAGAAGTAGAGTCTAGGGTACATAGAAGACACTTTTAGCCACGAGGCAGGGCATGGTTATTATGTGGAGTGTTCAGTGTTCTAACACACAGTGGGGCTGGATGGGAGTTCTTTGAGAGACTAAAAAGTGAGCAGAAAAGGGAGCCCTAAGATTTATCTCTAAGGGTCTCCAGAATTTAGGAAGTTCGTGTCAGGAAACTGAGAAATAGTTCATAGAATAGTAGAGGACCTTTTGAGAATGTTGATGAGAGAGGCCAAGAGAACAGAATTTTCTTTTCTTCCTTTCCTTTCCTTTCCTTTCCTTTCCTTTCCTTTCCTTTCCTTTCCTTTCCTTTCCTTTCCTTTCCTTTCCTTTCCTTTCCTTTCCTTTCCTTTCCTTTCCTTTCCTTTCCTTTCCTTTCCTTTCCTTTCCTTTCCTTTCCAAGTTTATTAATTTTGAGAGAGAGAGAGTGGGCAGGGGGATAGAAACCCAAGCAGGCTCCGCATTGTCAGCACAGAGCCCAATGTGGGGCTCGAGCTCACAAACCATGAGATCATGACCTGAGCTCGAGTTGGATGCTTAACTGACTGAACCACCCAGGCACCCCCAAAACAGAGAATTTCAAGGAGGATAAAATAGTGGTGTTAGTCCTGCTGAGAAGGCTGCAGACATTACGTTGCCTTAAGCAACGAAGGGGTCTTACAGACAAACCTGAACAGGGGGATCTTCAGGGGCCCTCGGTCAGAAGCCAAACTGTGGTGAGTGTGGGAGCAGAGTGATGGTGAAGGCAGGTCCTTGAGAAGGCAGGGCGGTTATGAACTCCAGGGAATACACGACATACCTCGCCGGGGGAGGTGGGCAGGCCCTCACCTGTAACAAGAAGAAGGTGATGTAAGTGTAGATACGTGTCCGGGTGACTCTTTATTGACAATATAGCCTCAAGGGGACTCCAGCTTCACCCCTTTGCAGCTTTAGGACCTTGGATGAATAGATAACCTCTCCGTGCTGAAATACACTCGTCCATTAAATGGAAATGGCAACCAAATTGCCCCAGAGGGTTATCTTAACTAGTGAACGTACGTGAGCTTCAGAAAAAGTGTGAGGCACATAGAATTGACTCTAAGTCCAAGCATCAGTAGTCATATTTTACTCTTAGGTTTATTTTGAAGATAGAATGATAAAGCTTTTTGCATAGTGCCAGACACACATGAGTAGCATTGAAGCAAACATGGCTGCCTGTGACACACTTGGGTGAGTCAGCCGGGAAATAGCACACTGTCAGAAAGTGAATGCTGTAGGAGGGGCTGGGGTAGAGTGGAAGAGAGGTCATTGGAACTGGGGAGTCCTGGGAGCAAAGCTGGGTACTGGGTGGGTTGCCGGTCTGCACGTGGAGCTGCCCTAACAGGAGTTGGGACGGAAGTGGAGGATGGTGAGTCAGGTGCTGGGCTCTTGACTGAGGGAAGGGCCGACTGGAGGTGACCAGAGGACCTCTTTCACGTCAAGGATGCAGGAAAGGGAGAAAAGTTGGACGGCATGAGCTCGAAAGGAGCCCAGGGGTCTTTTGAGAGAGAGGGTGTTGTGGTCCCAGAGTGGTTGAAGAGAACCTAGCAAAAGAGGAAGTTTCCTGAGAAGAGTTTGAGTGTGTAGGGAAGTGTCCTGCTTATAGAGCCCTGTTCAGGAAACACAGTGAAAGGGGGAAAGGGAGGCATGGGGCGGGGTGTGAACAGATGGCCCTGGGAGCCCTGGCCTTAGGACAGCTAAGGAGAGGGAGCTCGGGCAACGAGGTACCCCTTCTCGGCATCCACGGTTGAAGAGTGGGCCCTGTTTGGTTCCAGAGGCATCCACCCCTGCATGTCCAGCTGGGGACCCAGGTGGGAGATGTTTTCCTCCTCCCAGGTCGCAGATGTTGCCCTGTTTCCCCTTTCGCATCAAGACCTCAGACACAGCCAGCACTTTCCTCTTTGCCTTTTGGAATAGGTTGTTGCTGGGACCTTGACGGCAAGAGCCTGAGAGGGGTTGTTAATCCCCCAGCGTCAGCCTGTCCGACCTTGGCTTCTCCCCTTGCCCCCCCGGGGAGGTTCCAGTCTGCCCAGCGGTGCCCTAGTGCGGGTTATTCCAGCAAGCAGGATGGTCCGGGGGCGCTGGCTCACCTTGGCTGCTGTTTCACCCCCACCGCTCTGGTCTGAGGGATGGGCTTCCCTTTCCCCACGTCCCGGGGTCTGCTACCCCCCCCCCCCCCGCCCCGCCCCGAGAGTGGTCAGGGCTGCCGCAGTCTAACCAAGGATGGGCTTTTTCTTGGGGAGTTGCATGGCAGCTGCAGACAACTCACAAGCTTTTAGAGGACAAGGGCCATTCTAGGTGAGACAGCACTGTTTTGTTTGGAGTGAAGTGGTATTTATCTTAAAATGAGTGCACGTTCATAGCAAAATGTAAACAATACAGAATATCTGGCATACGTGACGTTTAGGACCTCCAAATAATCACATTTTTGACCTTCCTTATTCTAAATCTTTGTAGCATACGTAATTTTACCTAAGCAGTAGCGTTAAATGCACGCTTACCTTGTAAACTTCATTCTCTATCAATAATAGTTTAAATAAATTTTCTATATTTTAAATATTACAGGACTAATTTTAATAGATCTAATATGTACTTTAAATTTTTTTTTTTTTTTTTATTTATGAGAGAGACAGCAGGAGTGGGGGGGTAAGGGCAGAAAGAGAGACGGAGAAAGAGTCCCAAGCAGGCTCTGGGCTGCCAGCTGTGGAACCCAATGTGGGTCTTGAACTCACAAACTGTGAGATATGACCTGAACCAAAACCAAGAGTCAGTCACTTTACTGACTGAGCCACCCAGGTGCCCCCAGATATAAGACACATTAAAACCAATTGCCTAGGGGCGCCTGGGTGGCGCAGTCGGTTAAGCGTCCGACTTCAGCCAGGTCACGATCTTGCGGTCCGTGAGTTCGAGCCCCGCGTCGGGCTCTGGGCTGATGGCTCAGAGCCTGGAGCCTGTTTCCGATTCTGTGTCTCCCTCTCTCTCTGCCCCTCGCCCGTTCATGCTCTGTCTCTCTCTGTCCCAAAAATAAATAAACGTTGAAAAAAAAATTTTTTTTTAAAAAAATAAAAAAAAACCCAATTGCCTAATGATGGACCTTTGTATTCTCTTCAATTGATTTGCATTACAAATAATTCAGAGCATCTTTATACATACATTCTTAAACTCTTTAATTTTTAAGGTAGATCGTACACATTAAAAATTGTCTAAATGTTCTAATTGATATTTAAGAAAGTTCTGCAACTTATGCTCTCGCATATCTTTTCTCACATACTTCATACTTGTCAGTATTTTTAACTTCTGTATCTATTAGGTAAATACTTTTCCATTTTACTATTTTAACTTATTTTAATATTGGGACTAAACTTTTTTTGATCTATCAGCCATTTGCATTTCTCTTTTTATAAAAGAATGGCTTTTAAAAATATTTTCTAACCTCTTTTTTTCTGTAGAACTTTTCTTACTGGTTTATAAGACCTCTTCATGTATTAAAAAACTACAATTTTTTTTTTTTTTTTTCTGGGTGGTCACTTAACCTTTATTGTGCTCATGTTTTGGGTAGCAATTTTTTTTTAAGTTTGTTTATTGATTTATTTGGAGAGGGAGACAGAGCAAGGAGGGGCAGAGAGAGAGGGGGAGAGAGAGAGTCCCAACCCGGCTCTGTGGGGTCAGCACAGAGCCCTTCACGGGGCTTGACTTCACGATCTGCAAGATCACGACCTGAATCGTAACCAAGAATCGGGTGTTTGGCTGACGGAGCCACCCTGGCACCCTTGGTTAGCCATTTTTAAAAAATGATTTTTAACTCTGTGGATACTCTATTGATGGCTTGACACGTTTGTGGTTGCATATTAGCATGTTTACATTGCTTGCATTTGAAATGATTGGCTTAGGGTCTGTACTTCTTCTGCCAGTGATTTATAACTGAGCTGTATTACACGATTAAACCCAAGCTCGTTAAATGGAACTTGTTCTCTGTCATGGCATCGGAGTGTAATAGCGGTTGAGAGAAAGACTGCACCAAGAAATTGGAAGTTGGCCACGACCATAACTGAAAGGTTTTCCCTACTAGCCTGAGGGTGGGGTGGGGTGGTGTGGGAATTCTAGATTTTTGGAAGGGTGATTTCACTCTAAAGGGGACTGTGTCAAGGGTAGGGAACACCTACCTGCCTACTGGCCAACTGTTGCTACGTTAACCAGCTTTCCTATGTTAAATACACTTATTTGGTGATATTCAGTTGGGCACTGCTAGCTGTACATGCAGCGTACTAAGAGAGGACTAGGAAATTCTTAGTTTGTTGCCGTAGCTTAGAGTACCTTAACATTGCTTGGGGACAGAGAGCCATCTGCATTGGTAAGCACACGGAGTATTGCCACTATCCCTTAGCATGTCTCCTAGATAAGCGTTTCGCAGAGAAACTAGTTAGCTTCCTGCAGCTTTGCCTTACTTGCATGTTAATTGTGGTTTAGAAGACAGGCAAGTCACAGCTGTCAGAGAAGCCCTGATGCCTGGGCTTATGGTCGGTTGCTATTAATGTTATTAGTAATAAGCATTTGGTGAGCCAGCCATTGTTGTAGGCACTTTACATGAATCGTCTCATGTGATAATCATGGCTCAGATAAGGAAACCTAAGTGAAAAAATAGGTTTTCATGGTGCAAATCCTTTAGCTAAGCAGCAGGATGAAGATTCTGGTTTTTATTCTGACACTCACGTCTGCATTTTTCCCTAGTGAAGCTATTCTGAAATATGGGCGACTTTGAAACCGTGGCTGTTCTCCGAACAACCTGGGAGGAACGGTCCGGAGTGAAATGTACAGTATTGTCTAGAACCACTAGGGATGTGTAGCAGCTGTAGTCCAAAACAAAAGCTCGGCACCAGAAAATACACCAGAAACTTAAATATTTCCTGACAGGCTTTTCTGGCTACAAAACAGGAAACATTTCTCCAAAGCATAGCACTTGAGAAAGTGTGACGTACCATGAGAAAACATTCCCCCAGATTATCCCGAGGGAGGTCAGAATAGCTGATGTTGACATGCAGGGCCCGTGGAAGTTTATGTTATCTGCAAAACTGAAGGGAGGCAGGCACTCAGGCGGTTGCATCCCAATCTATATGTTCTGGGTGAATCCCTTGTTTTGTGAGAATAATTCCTGTCCCTCCCCCCCAGGGCAGGTAGGAAGAATTGATGGCCCAAGAGTATCTCAAACAGTAGAGAAAGATAAACCTCAACTTACTGTGCTTTTCTCTCTAAACCTCTTGGAAGAATGTCTAATTGGCCATGTGTTTTGAGGGCTTGGATGCTGTCAGACCAGTGGCCGTTGAAGTTAGCCATCTTAGTAAAAGCTACATGGAGGGTGTCAGGGCTTCTCTGTCTTACTATAGTGCATTTTAAGAATTCATCTGCATCCGTGCCTGGAGGATGCATTTGTTTGCTTAATGTCCCATGCTGTCTGATCTATGTTCCTTCAACTTGGTACATATGAAAGTAACTAGCCATTTATAGAATTCCCCTTCCCTATCTTTTCCATTCTTTGCGTTTCTTAACTTTGCAGTAACACATAGACATCTGTAGGTTTCCCGTGCAGAATCATGCACGTTATAGAAGACGCATGGCTATGGTTCAGTAGGGATTGCAAAAGATTTCCGGGTCTTCTGGTCTCCATTATTTTCTTAGAAGTAAATCTGACAATTAAACATTGAGCCTACATTGAACTTATTTTGCTTTCTTCAAAGTAGTGTTTAAAACTTATATGAGAATGTTCCGGTCTACCTTTCTCTAAAAAAAAGTCTCTATGTAAACACAGGTTGCCCTGTGTCCTTTTCGGGTATTTGTCCAAGTGCAGATCCCCAATAAAAACACTAGAAAAGATAAGCTGTACCACAGATGAAAAATATGAGCCATAGAAGCAGGAATTATAAGGCTGTAAATATATTAAAATAACTCACAATTCAGTTCAGTTGAAACCAAACTGAACATTTCAGGAAAGATCAAATGGGAGGATTTGCATGTATCGGTTTTCATTAGAGATTTTCACCTCAGTGCTGCTAGTTTCGATAAAGCCTGTGCTCAGGCAGACCTGGTCGGCTGCCTAAAAGTGGGAAATGGACTTAAACTGTCCCCAGACCACCGTTTGTTCCCTGTTATCAATGGACATCACCACTGGGATAGCCGCTGAAAAGCGAGATGAGGTTTTGATGCACCTGTCCTGGAGAGAAGCTCTCGGGACTGAGTCCACTGTGCTCAGGGCTGTAAGAACATCACCCCTGCCCGTGTCGTGATCACGGAGGAAGACCTGAACATCCTTGGTGGTCCATTCTTCAGTTCTGACTTCTGTTCTGCAAGTTCATGGTCATGGAATGTACTTGATCCAGATTTGACTAGGAAGATGGGTGGTCTTATAAAAAAAATAATAATTTTTCTGTCTTCTTATCTATAATTCACATTTTCTTGAAGAATCTGATTTCTTCCCTGACTTATTTTTTTTCTGACTGTTAATTACTATTTTTTTTAGAGTTTATTTTGAGAGAGAATAGGTGTACATGTCTGGGGGAGGGGCAGAGAGCTGGGGGGAGAGAGAATCTCAAGCAGGCTCTGTGCTGACAGCCCAGAGCCTGAATCAGGGCTCAAACTCACAAACTGTGGAATCATGACCTGAGCCGAAAACAAGAGGCAGATGGATGCTTAACTGACTGAGCCACCCAGGCACCCCTAATTACTATTTTCTTAATAATGGCAAGTACGATGTCTCTACTACTATTCCGATTTTTCTTAGTTCGACATTGTTTCTTCTAGAATATTGCCCTAAACTTCAAAAGTAACATTAAAAAAATTGTGATGTTGGGGCGCCTGGGTGGCGCAGTCGGTTGGGCGTCCGACTTCAGCCAGGTCACGATCTCGCGGTCCGTGAGTTCGAGCCCCGCGTCGGGCTCTGGGCTGACGGCTCAGAGCCTGGAGCCTGTTTCCGATTCTGTGTCTCCCTCTCTCTCTGCCCCTCCCCCGTTCATGCTCTGTCTCTCTCTGTCCCAAAAATAAATAAACGTTGAAAAAAAAAAATTTAAAAAAATTGTGATGCTATAGAAAAATTGTTTCCTTGTAATATATTTTTTTAAATGGTTACTTTGGAGGGAGAGTGAGCATGAGTGGGGGAGGGGCAGAAGGCAAGGGAGGGACAAAGAGAAAGGAGGAGAGAGGATTGCAAGCAGACTCCCCGCTGTCAGCACAGAGCTCAACTCACCAAGCGTGAGATCATGACCCGAGCCAAAATCAAAATTGGGTACTTAACCAACTGAGCCACCCAGGCGCCCCTCCTTATAATATTTTGAAAACAGTAAGGAAATGTACCAACGAGGCTATTTATTCTGGTCCCTTCCGTGACTGGCTCTTCTCCCCAGTTATGGCTTGCTAATGGGTGAGAGCTGAGGCAGTTTTCACCACTTTTTTTAAACTTCATTTTTTTTGGAGCACTTTAGGTTTGCAACAAACCCAAGAGGAAGGTACAGAGATCTCTTACAGTCTCTTGCTCCCATCTCTTCCCATCCTTTCCTTTGCTCATTGCTCAGTCCCCAAAGTTAGACGACACGCAGGTGAGAGGTTCATAGAACAGCTTTGGGGGGACTCTACCACGGCGGCAACTGGGAATGTGATTAGGGGAGAGTCGAAAGGTTCCCTCTCCCACGGGGGAGAGATATAAACTTTATTTATTGATTCTTTGATCTGAGTTGGAAGTTTGAACGGAACAAGTCCATTTATAAATCAATTCAGTGTGTTTTCTATAGGAAGCACAAAGCACTTCATGTCTAGCACACCAGACATATTCATCCAGGAATTTATCTCTTTTTATTCCTACCCAAATATGTCAAATGAAAACTTCCAAGACATTAGAATGTCACATGAATAATCAATGCCAATGCAGCTTTTCAAGAAATCCTTTTATTTAATGTTTGATCCCCATTTCAGTCCTGCCCCCCCCCGTCCCCATCTGGCAGTTGTCACTTAGGCAGATGGCCACCAGCTGGGAGGGCAGCCTGTGCGTCTGCCCCCCTCCACCCCCCAGATCCATGGGGCTCAGCAGACCTGACGTAAAAGTGCATCGTGTCACTCCATTAGGCGGTCAGCAAGCTCAGATACTGCCTTGTCAACCTGTCACCACCGGAAGGTTCCCAGGGAGACCTCTTTTCTGAATCTGGGATCTTACGTCGTTGCATTTTTCTGATGTCACAGTATCCCCTATTGGCTTCATATAAGAGAATATAGCTACTACACATACTCTAGCTCTCCCAATTAAGAAGGCACACATGAATGCGAGAGTTCTTTTAATGAAAAGGTGGACAGAGAGAGCAAGAAAGAGAGGAGTCTTTTAGAAAAACTGATCCTGACTATCCAGACATAGTTTAAGGCACGGCTGATTCTACTGTAATAAATCCACATTAGGACTACTTTGTCCCCAAATTGTGGAAATAAGATTTTTTTTTTAAGTCATTTTAAAGCATCTTAATGATCAGTAATAGGTTTTCTTCTGGGCTCCTGAAAGAGAACAAAACTCCCGTTCTTTTGGAAGACCCTTACTGCCAAGGTCACTCGTGAAAATTACTCTTCGTCAATGTCAACACGGCCGCTACTCTTTGAGAAGCCCTTGGCTTTGTTCATCTGGGTCCACGAGCCTCCTGGGCAGAGAGATGTGGTTCTTCAGAAGACACTCTGTTCTTTTTATAAACACTTGCCATTGTTTTCTCATTACAGATGCACGTTCACGGACAGAAGATTGCAGAGTTGGTCATTGTTAATATATTTGAATGTTTTTGTCAGGTGTACCTATTCACATTTGCAATAGGCAGAGGCATACACACACACACACACACACACACACACACACACTCACACTGATGACTGTTGTGCTCATATTTTTAAAATCCGGATCAAACCATGTATGTAACGTTTTTTTCCCATTTATTCTTATGCAATAAACATGTTCTGCCTCAAAACCCCTGTTGTTTTTTTTTTTTTAATGGCTGCATACTTTCAAGTTTATTGCTAGACCATACTTCAATGTCTAACACTAGAGGAATATTGAAGTTGTTTCTGACTTTTTAAAATTATAAATAACATTTCAAAATAAAACACATTTAGTCATTGTATTTTGAGCAGATGTTTGAAATTTTAATTCCTAGAAGTGGAATTTCCGGACCCAAGGATGTGCACAATTATAAGACTTGAAACATTTTATCCTGTCAAATTTCTCAAGAAGGGCAAATCTACCAACCATGAATGAGCATGCTTGAGAATCTTCTATTTTTGCTTTGCTCTCTGAGATGCTGGCCTGTCTGACCTTTGTTTATCTCTAGACCTTGGCCCTGCCATGGCTTTGAAGCTCTGTTTCAGGGCATCCATGGGATATTTTTCTCTTTTGTTTTGGCACTCCTAAAATCGCCATAATTCAAGGTCAGTTCATCACATGTGAGCTCTCTGGAACCTTACCACTGTCTGTTGTGTGTACACATTGAGGCCAGAATTTGAGAAGAATCATTTCACAGATGGCAGAATTCTCATTGTAAAATAAATCTAGTTGTGTGTGTGTGTGTGTGTGTGTATTTAACTAAGTCATGGGATGAGGCTGATTTAAGATGTACGTTAACCTTTCTTAACCGCGATTTCCTTGCCGACGCAACCAGGATGATATTTCATAGTGACGTGTGTGTCTCCTTCCTAACTCACGGCTCAGCGTGATTTTATTTATTCAAGGTAGTATCTGAGTAAGGTCCGCCGTGCAAACTGTATGTTCCATGACTAGGGAATGTCTGGTCGTTTCCCCCAGTCTACGACCCTCTCCCCCGACATCCAACACAGTGTCCTATATTCAATCATTACTGGGTTAGTAAATGAATGAATGAATCAATGAGTCCCTGACTTGCTGAGAGAATCGGATAACATGAATGTGTTTGAAAGCACTTTAAATAATAGAAGACCATGGAGTACATAGGCCTGCCCTCAACCAAGATAGTGGCACTCAAATGTCTGGCTTCTATGCATCAGATTAACTCAGAGTTGGATAGCAAAGCTGACGCCAGATTCGCTCCCAGAGATTTTGACTCTAGTTCGTTTAACCCCCCACAGGACTTCCTAAGTCTCCCGTTTTAACATCGCCTGGTCCAGAATCTATGTTCCTGCTCCATTGCTGTGTGTTGTATTTGGTGTGGCGGTTCACTGTGTGCGGTCGTGACATTTTCTGAGATGAAATCAGGGCATGCAAGATGGGAGTGATTAAACCCATTTACAGACGAAGAAACTGAGGCTTAGGATGGGAAGCTGCTTGCCTGGGGCCTACAGAAATTAGGGTCAGAACCAGGACTCGTGTCCAACTCTTCGAGATCTCAAAGCGCCTACTTACTTTTCCAACGTCAATAGGCGCTCTTACCCTTTTTATGGCGAGAAGTAACAAATATCAGAAAGCCTTAAGTGTTGGTTATTTACTCAATTATGCAGTTGAAGTCTAAAATAGAGCTTTTTTGACCGATGAGTTAACTCATGAAGTCATTGTACAAATATTTATTGAATGTTGTTACCAGGTCTTAGAGACATTCCCTACAAGCTCAACGGTACACAGGCACTGGTTTTTATCTTCCAGTTACTTCAGGGAAAAAAAAAAAGTTCTTTTCATCTCAATGTTTCACATTTTTGTTGCCCGTTCAGTTTTGGGGTGGCTCTTTTTCAACGGTTTTCATTATAAAATTCACATATTGTTTCTCATTCAAAAAACATTTATTGGCCATCAACTCTTTGTCACGTCATGCTGGGGCTCAAATGCGAATGCAAAATGTCTCCCATCTTCCAGGACTTCAAGCTCTTTCCACACTAATTATGCTTCCCTGGTCAAAGAAAAGGTTCCCATTAATCAGGACAAGAAATACAGGAGCACAAATAGATGTGAAGGGTCGCAGGGAAAGACCTTGATCACGTAAGCGATGAACTGTTGAGGGTGAATTTCTCCTGGGACCCCAGGTGGATATTTCCAGCAGTAAATGGATACACAGAGTTTGAGGCTAGGAAAGAGACCTTGCCAGGAGATATTTAGGGGAGTGTAGATGAGACTCCTCCATGGAGTCTGTCTGGGTGGCCTAAGAAGAGAACCAAAGACAGTTCTAAGGAACCTTCACCTGTAAATACCAAGCAGAGGAAAGAGGACAAAGAGAACTTAAGGAGCAGGGGTATGAAGGGAGAGAGTTGACAGTCGGTAGAGGGATGTCCCAGGAACTGTAGGAAGAAAGGGTTCCAAGAAAGCAGCTGTTGAGAGAGAGATGGAAGTCAGGATGGGAGAGGGGGTGAGCACAGACTTTCCTCTCAGGAACGTGGCTGCGAGAGCAATTGGTAAAACGGATGATTCATGGATGGAGGCCTTCTGTAGGCTTGTGTGCGGAAGGGGGATATAGGAGCTTAGTACAGAACTCATGAGTATGTGGCTAATTCTGAAAAATAGCTGTTTGTCTATGTTGTTTCAGAAGCAAAGTTGCCAGAAAGCAATGATTTTGGATTTCTCTTCCCAGATCTTTCAATGATGTTCTTAACTGCAACACTGGGAGAGTTTTCCAGATGTCCAAGTAGAGCATTTCCTAGCCTGCTTGTATCCTGTGGTACGTCTGCCTGTACACTCAATGCAATCTTCTTTTGTTTTATTGTGAATTTATATTGTTCAATATGCTATTTAATATACACACCGATTTTCAACCAGAGTGGAGATGGTAATCTTAACAGGAAGGTAAACTTCATTGAACAAGCTTGTTTAACAGCTTTTCTCAAATGCAATTGCCATGGAAATCATGAACTTCTCTTTGCATTTCTTATTATGGGTGGTAGGCATCGGGTCTCCTAAACTATACTATCAGTGAAAACTGAATTGCAAACATTTATATACACCATTTGGAGAATCTAAGAGGATTTTGGCCAGTATCTTTACAGTAATCAAAGCCATGTGACTTTCGCTGTAGTAATTTCTTACTCAAGTTGGAATGAATGTTGTATCTGAAACAATCTATGGTTATCTTTGAATCCCGTCTTGGTGTAGATAAAGAAGTGACCATCTACCCAGCAGTTGACTCTTAGATTCTCAGATGCTAAAACCATGCAGGAAGGTATTGTTTATTAGAAACTCTTCCTTTGATGAATGTTGTCTGGTTAGCTACATCAGGTTACGTTGATGTGGAGATGCCACTGCGAAGTCAAACCTGAGTCCCACATGACTGCCATCTCACATACCTTCTACACTGGGGACCTGTTCTTCACTGCACTCACACTTAATAAGCTTTGACTGCAATTGAAACATTGAGACTTCCCCATGTGACTTAATTTGTACTTTCTTGAAGCTTCGAACTGCCATTTTAAGAACTTTCCCAGGGTTCACTTATTTTTCTGTATTTGGGAACACACCAAACTTTTTTCCTCCATATTTACCTATTTTCCTTGGATTTTAATTTTCATAGCTGGCTTATAGTTTTATCAGTGAGTGTTTGATATGCAGATTTATTTATTAATGCCATCTGTTTCGGTGAAAGGTTTTTAAGTGCTAAGTAGTTGCCTGAATGATGTTCAGGTCTACATGGGGGGTAATTTTGGAAATCAGAATCCCACAAAAACAAATACTCTATTACTTGAGATGAAGATCGTATACAAATTGGCTTATTTAGCATTTCATTGTGATCCCACCACAAGCATTGCCATCTGTATCTATGAGTTCTGAGGATATGCTGCCTTTTCAAGATTGATTGCTAATAAGCATTTTCTTTTACTAAATTATTTTTTCAATGTATCTAGAATATTACCAGATTAAGATTATAGCTCAGCAAATTTATTTAGAAATGCTAATTAATGTCTTTATCTCTAGAGTATTTTGACACTCTTAGGTTACGAACAAAATTACAGTAAAATTAGATACAACCAAACATTTCAGTGGGCTCAGTTCCCAAGAGCTCAAGTGAGGTAACAACTAGTCTTTTGTTGACTTGACCAGAACTGGTCTATTGGACAGAGAAAATGGAAAAGAATAAATCTTTCAGTCCAGTATCGTTTTGCCTCATTCAGCTTTTCCCAGCCTCTGCCTTCATTTGATCTAGAATATTCTTAGGAGGGTATATTATCCAATCATTCTACCCAAATTCCTTCCAGTTCAATTTTAACCACACTTCAGGTACCCATGACATTTCTTTTTCTTTTTCTTTTTTTTTTTTTAATTTTAAAATGTTCGTTTACTTTTGAGAGAGAGACACACACAGAGTGTGAGTGGGGGAGGGGCAGAGAGAGAGGGAGACACAGAATGTGAAGCAGGCTCCAGGCTCCGAGCTGTCAGCACAGAGCCTGATGCGGGCTCGAACCCAGGAACCGTGAGATCATGACCTGAGCCAAAGTTGGATGCTTAACCGAGTGAGCCACTCAGCGGCTCCACTCAATGACCTTTGTGTGTTTTGGTAATATGAAGTACATGCCTCCTATTGAGTGCTTTTTCTTTTAAACTTAGTTAATTAAAAGTCTGTCATCTATTTTTGAAGTTACTTGAGTGCGAACTCAAAATCATCTCACTACCTTCTTTGCCATTTTTCAAAATTGTTTTTGGCCAATTAAAAAATTGAGCGGGTATTGCTTATAATATGGTTTTATTACTTAGAGATTCACACAGAACTCCTTGAATCTCTCACACTTCCTTTTTTCATTTAACTCATTTAACAATGTATCATGGACTTCTCCCAGGTCAGTTTATCTAGTTCTAGCTCATTATTTTTAATGTTCTGCCTTTTTATCTCTTTCCCCAATGATGAATATTAAGTATCGTTCCAGATTTGTTGTACTTGTTAGTGTTGTAATTTTTCTGCTATAAAAAACATTGCAGTAAATATCCTTTATACATATCTTTCCTTCTGTTGATCTCTGTAGGCTGGTTTTCAAAAGGGCGACAGCAAGTCAAAAGCCATATGTATTTGCAGAATATTTTCAAAGATGTAGTAATACACTTATCTCCCGGAAATATGCAAGAGGGTCATTGCCCTTCATCCTTGCCAGGACCGGGTGTTATTTGTTATCAAAACCTTAATCCTCTTGTACTTGGAGCAGAGTTGCGCGTGGTGTATGCTCAAATCTTCGTTGGCTAAGTCACGTTAGTATTTTGATATTACGAGTTCCATCTAGCTGTTCCGTTAACACAATGTTTTCTTCATATGTAGATTCACAGATTTTCCTCATGCAAATTAATAACTATAAACTTGAACCAAAGTTTAGGTCAAACCACATTAGTATTGATTTGTACACTTGAATATGAACAACTTTGACCTTTTCTTCCCCTTCCCCTTCACCTCGTTACTACCTCTATTACTACCTGTGATTACTACTAAAATTACTCGCAACGGCGTTTTGCAGTGATAAGGTCATTTTGCCATTATGGCAATTTACTGACAAAATGCAACGTCAAAGGGGCGCCTGGGTGGCGCAGTCGGTTAAGCGTCCGACTTCAGCCAGGTCACGATCTCGCGGTCCGTGAGTTCGAGCCCCGTGTCAGGCTCTGGGCTGATGGCTCGGAGCCTGGAGCCTGTTTCGATTCTGTGTCTCCCTCTCTCTCTGCCCCTCCCCCGTTCATGCTCTGTCTCTCTCTGTCCCAAAAATAAATAAACATTGAAAAAAAAAATGCAACGTCAGAAGGGTTCGGTCTGCTTAGGATGATTCTTAATCCTTAACCATTCTTAACAGCGAGGATTTTCTGACTTTGTCTGTGATGCGTTGCGTGCTTCTGCGTTTTCCCGACACTGTCTGTCTGTTGTGATTTTATAAAGCTTCTTGCGGGGTGTAGTGGTGGGGGAATGCATAGATCCCTTTCACCATTACTTTGGAATGGTCCAATCATTTATGGTTTATGTATGCCAGAAATACTCATCAAAGTAGTTAAACTTTTAATAATGAATGTGTCTGGTGTGGTAAAACATACATTGTTTTTAAAAAACTTGATCCTTACAATAACCTATGACATTGGCATGATGGTATCCTTACCTTAATTTTACTGACGTCGAGACTGAGGTTCCCGAACAGGGTTTAAGTGGTTACTCACAGCCAGTAAATATGAGAGCTAAGATTTACAGCAGGATTTCTTGCTTCTAAGTCAAAGGGTCTCTGACACTGGTTCTCAGAATCTTGAGTGCGCACAAGATCTTTTAAATCCTTCGATGGAATAAGACTTCAGCAACGTGTGTACCAGGTGCTGTTTTTGCTGTCGCTTCAGTTAAATTTGTCTCTAATGAATGCAATAGCAAACAGATTTTAAATTCCATTTTCCTCGGAAGGAAAATTTGAGACCTTTCAGGTCATGAAATTCATAGAGTAAAGTACTCTCGAATTGTTGAAATGTTGGGAATCATTCCACTAATATTGATCACAGTTTAGTTTGGGTATACGTGTCACTTTAAGATCAACCCTGGGGGACATGATAGCTAAGGGGAATAGCCAGACACAGATCAAATACCGTATGGTACCATTACCGTGGAAGAATTGGTCACTCATAGAAGCAGAGCTTGGAATAGCAGTTGCCAGGGGCTGGGTGAGGGGGAGGGACCGCGAAGGTATTATTCAAAGGGATACAATATTCTGAATACGTCCCAGAGATGCGCTATCTAGCATCGTGCCTATAGCTGACGCTGTTGTGGACCTAAACTTGCTAAGAAGGTAGATCTTAGGTGTTCCTCTAACAGTGAATAAATAAATAGAGGTCCAGAGGACACTTTTGGAGGTGATGGAGGTTTAGGGCATTGATTGTGGTGATAGTTTCATGGTGAACACTTATCTCCAAACTCATCAGATTTTGCACATGAAACTGTATGGCTTTGTGTATATCAGTTACACCTCCAAGTGGCTTAAAAAAAAAAAAAAAAAAAAAAAAAGGAAAAGTCAACCGTAGAAAATGTTGCTGACTTAAAAATCTCACCTGTATGTATGCACACATATCCACACAGGCTCTTCGGTTACATTCCCATTCCCTGCTGGTTTCCCCTGGTGGCATTCGTACATACTATTCTATACTTTTAGAGAGGTACGTGCATCCTGATTCAAATGTCACTACAATTACACATGTTTGTGGCGGGGAAGGCACGCCAGAGATGTATTCTTGGGTCTCCTAAATTCCTTGAGACTAACCATAGTGTTAAGATGCATTTTACAGTAGAGGATCAATTTCCCGTCTCAGGTGGTTGGCGAGCTCCCTGTTATGCTTGGGAATATCTTCAATACAGGAGCGATTGCGGAATCTTGAGGTTTCTCTGTTAAAGCGGTGTGCTGTTTCCCTGAAACCATTAAATGAATTTTTTTTTTTTTTTGAGTAAAGGATATCCTTTGAGAAAGGGAAACACTTTACTTACCTCCATTATATCTACCCCAATGCTACTTCTTTATGGACAATGTTACAGATCCTTAAATCAACACTTCACTGTTTTTCCTGTTTGAACAATGACAAGTGCCAATCTGGAGACTTGTGGGGTTTCCTGCATTGCGTTAAGTCTATTTTGTGTAGTCTGCGGTTTGGAATTGGTTTTGAATAAGCATTAGCTCCTTTATCTTTTATTTTTATTTTTGCTGTTGATACTAACACCAATTTATTAAAGGGGAAGACACCATATGTTCATTTCGAAAATATCCGTTCCATTTTGTTCCTTTTAAATTCCAGTATTTATGAAGCAGTTTGTTATTTACTTTGAACTTCTGCCGTAATTTTTGTACCCTTTCCACCTTTTTTTTTCCATTTTAACTTGCATTTCTCAAAGAATTTTGTCGTCTTGATGCCTTTTTTAATTAATAGGATACATTTTTATTTTTATCTTGTTGCAAAAAAAAAAAAAGTGGAAAAGTTGGGTACCAGAAATTTTTGTACTTAAGCCTAACTGAGGAAACCTGGCATGTTTTTTTTGTTGTTGTTGTTTGTGTTTTGTTTTTGTTGTTTGAGAGCTAACATGCCAAAGAGATAAAAATTGCTCTTTGTTAAATATTTCTGATAATTTGGTTTACATGATACAAAGTATTTGAATAAGTCAACTTTAAAAACTGGATTTCCAGTTGTTATGGGGAGTTGAAATCCGTTAAAACTGACTTTTTTGAGGGGCACCTGGGTGGCTCAGTCGGTTAAGCAGCCGACTTCGGCTCAGGTCATTATCCTGCGGTCTGTGAGTTCGAGCCCTGCGCTGGGCTCTGTGCTGACAGCTCAGAGCCTGGAGCCTATTTCAGATTCTGTGTCTCCCTCTCTCTCTGCCCCTCCCCTGTTCATGCTCTGTCTCTCCCTGTCTCAAAAATAAATAAAATGTTAAAAAAAGTTGAAAAAAACCTGACTTTTTTGAGCACACTCGTTTCTGATGCATCATTTTCAAGATCAGCTGTGAAGTTGAATGCTAAGGATGCATGTCAGTTGGTGTCCGTCTATTGGTATAACTTTGTATCTTTTAGAAATATGTTTGACTTTTACTGACTCACATTTTGGACGTGGGAAGGAAGTCAACTCTAGGTATTACTGTCAAATGGAATGTTTATGGGAAAAAGACCAACTTATGACTCCACTCCTATTTTAATATTGTTATACATAGAAATATGACACCATTAAAGTTTAATGTGTAGTAATGAGGTTGCTATGTTGTTTTGCTGTTACTTGAGATGTTATACATGGTCCTAAGAACAATACCAGTGGTCCTTCATACCTTTAAAATTGCTCATAGGAAGGTCACTTATCTTTCCAGATTAATATAACCCATAGAAAATGTTTATACTGAAAAACTCTTTGAAACAATTTTCTTTACGACATCATTATGACTTTAACAATTTCCATGTCTCTATTTTCCCTAACTTCTGACCTCTCAACTGACTTTAGCCTCTCAAGGACCAGTAACATAAAGGTTTTTGCTTTCTCAAATGCTTTTGGGGGACAGGAAAACTTAATGGAAATAGGTTGAGGACAAGCCGATATGATCGGTGTTCTGTGAAGTCAATCCCGCTGTACGAAGCAACACAATCCAAATGTTCAGTACCTCTGAAGATTAGTTTGGTATGTACATAAGTCTGTGAAACATTTGAATTTATCCCACTGGTTGCTAATGAACATAGTTCAGATATATCCAGCGTTTCCCCGCCTTCCTATGAATATCCACATTCTTATCCTTATAAAACCATGGTATTGATGATAATTAAAGTTGAAAATCCCCAAAGGAATAAAACTAAATGGTGAAACCTAATGCTCTGGGGAGCTTCTTGGTTACACTTTCTAAAAGCTATGACATTGCTAACCCCCTAAGAATCAATGAGAACTTTATGCAAAGGTGGGAGAGCCGGAACTCAAGTTCTGTTTCTTACAATGAATAGATATCAAGTCTTCATCGCTTCCCCAAGACCTGTTTTCACAGAAAGTCGGGATATATGGTTGTATTTGAACTGCTGAGATCTGATTGTGTTATTTGAGTAGCTAGCTCATGATGGAGGTGGGGTGGGGACGGAGGAAGCCTGTCACTCATCTTCTTTATCGTTTGGTCTTTGGGAGTTATGAGGATATATAGCAAAGGATTTGAGTGTAAGGCACAGTGATGTTTGTTTAAAGCAAAACAAAACGATGCAATGGGAAGTTAATGCTCAAGACTGAACTCTGAACACTCAAGTGTTCTACTCAGAGCATTGGTGGAGTTAGTGATGTTGCATCTTTTTAAGTTCTTCATTGTCTTGGAAATGCACAGGGGCGAGGCAGAAATGAAGAATGCAGTTCGACACTGGGAAGTATAGACGTGGAAATGCAAACTAGATTGCCTTTTTTGGTTTTGAAATTCACGTTTCCTTTTGCAGGTGACGCCATTTGTTCTATGCTGGATACTACCTTTCGTAATAAAAGTACTTATCTCAAGGTATTCGTTTTTGGCAACACATTTGCAAACCAGTTTTCCTCACTCCCAGTCATTTCCTAGATCTTGCACACCACTTAGTTCTAATTTTTGTTCTTTCCAGAAAAATAGTAAAACAGTTCTTACGTGCAAACCTTTTACTGCGAGCATTTGAAACAGGGCATCAATTAGCTGAGCCAGAATAAATCCATAGAGCCAGAAGCAACAACGGAACTTAGCAAGGAAAGTCTATTAAGTCCAGTTAATCAGCTACATACAGCAACTGGAATGCTTGAACACTAAGGAACTGAAGGATTCCTATAAAATGGCATTCCGCAGTTAGTCATGATCCAGCCTTATTGCTGCCATAAGTTGCAAAGATAAATACCAGCCTGTGTCAATTGTGTGTTGTGGCATGACACTAGCAAAAGAATTCCAAGGTTTCTGTAAAGATTAGGTAACAGGACTCAATTTCCTGTCTTTAGGTAGCATATTTCTGATAACCTCTTCCCTTTTTAGCAAATTCTCTTAGGCGTATGGTGAGTTGACATTTGTTGATGTATCTATAAATATGAATGCATGTATATGCACGCTAACCTATTCCCTTTTTCCATTTAGAAAAGTTGAGAAGGAAAACATAAGCAGTGACTAGGTGTTCGTGTCCACGGGCATGCAGAGTGGTCACGTTACCAAACATTTGCATGTTACCAAACAATTGCATGAGGGTCGTTTGTCTCTGACGCATGATCTATTGCTTGGCAACTTATGAAGACTTGACCTGACTGCACAGGTGTCTGTGGACACCTTTTGATCAGGAGGATGAACTCTGCTTCATTAACAAGTGACCACTGAATTTGATAGACAACCCATAATTCATTTTTTTCCCCAGTTCAATCAATATTACGCAATACGCCAGTGTCTCCGGGAGGCAGTGCGGAGCACGCAAAAAGGAGTTTGGAACCCAGTGGGGGAGATAGAAGATTGTGTTGTAGAGTGAATTGTAGGGTGTTACAATAGAGATACGGATACTTGTGGTTTTATGAAGCAGGAAGATGCAAATGCCTACTCTAGCGATTGTAAAAGCCATTACTCAAGCAATGGCTTGTAAGTTAGGTCTGACTGGTGGAGGAAAGAGAAAGGGCAGTTCAAGTGGGGAACAGTTTGGGGTAGAGGTGTGGGAAACAGGGCTTTGGGGGAAGGGCTGGGGTCTCCAGTGTCTAGGGAAGGAGATAAACAGTTGGAGAGCAGGGTTTGGAGACCTGCTCAGGATTTTGACTCTGTTCTAAATGTAGGTAATGATCCTCAAGGATTTTGAGCAAGAGAATCACAAGAGTCAAAGCCACACAATAGGAAAATTAATCTCATCTCAATACAAAGGATGAAGAGGCGAATGGGATCAGAGCCTTGAAGTCATCAATCATCAGACGTTTGTATGACAAGCAATTACTGAGCACCAATTTATTCTGAGGGCTAAGCAGGATCAGTAATGTTGGGACTTGCAGGAGTTTCCTAGGGCTATCGTGACAAAGTACAAACTGGGTGGCTTGAAATAAATGTATTGTCACCTAGTTCTGAAGTGTCAGCAGGGCCACGTTCCCACCAAAACCTTTAGGAGAGGATCCTTCCTTGCCTTTTCCAGCTTCTGGTAGCCCCAAGGTTCCTTGGCTTATAGCAGCAAGGACTCTAGTTTCTGCCTGTTTTCACATGGCTGTCTTCCCTGGTGTCTGTGTTTTTCCTCTTATGAGAGCCCTAGTACTATTGGATTAAGCCCGTCCTAACCACCTCATCTTAATTTGACCACATCTCCAATGACCTATTTACAAATAAGGTCACATACACAGGTATAAGAGACTAGAGCCTCGCCACTTTATGGAGACACGATTCAATCCATAACGAGAATGGACAGCGGAGCGTAATGGGAAAGGCAGTAACAAGACAGGACTGCTGTACGATGTGGAGGTGGGGGAGAAAGGGAGACCTACCATGTTTCCAGACTGGGAGGGAGAGAAAATACGAAATCTGGAGTCAGGCATTTGGAAAGGGTAGAAAACTGGGCGATCTCGACTATGTGACTTCAATAACAGTGAATTTTTTTTTTTTATTGCATTTATATGCTGACCTAAGCCAATTCTGCTATTCAGCAATGGTCAGGGGATCCCTAGGTAGGGATCCTTCTAGGTAGGGGCTACATGTATTCTCAGCTACAACCTGTCTCTGCCACAACCTCATTATGTGTTTATATCTTATAGCAACTATCAGCCCAAAATTCTCCCCAAGGGAAAACATAATTAGCAAGCAAGGAAAACAGCAACAACAACACATCGTGGAGGTACTCATAAGTGCACAGGCATCTCCCCTTTGTCTCACACCTTCTGGCGAGTACCTTGCAGGAAAGGTTAATTCTAAGATGGATGCAATGGTAGTCAATTGGAGGGTTGGCCAAACTTCTAGTCAGGTCGGGAAATGAAGTCCCCTCTGTGTAATTGGTGCAAAGGGGCAGGGGTGAGGTGAATTGGGGATAGGGAACAGAAGGTAGAGTTGAAGGGGCAGAAAAGAAGGCAAACCATAACTCTAGGTATGAGACTCCTATATCTCTGTCTCCTGTAACAACAGTGGGTTATATGAAATCTTTCATGGATATTTGTTTCATCAATGAAAAATTTCTGGCATAATTTATACTAAGCCTATATAACTTAGGTAATAGGGTTTCAAGCATTTTTTGTAGCTGCTATATAGATGGCGAATTTAATATATGATAGTAAAACCAGCCCAAGTAAATCAAGATGATGCACAAAAGGACACACCACTGGTTATACTAAAATATTTTGAAAGAATTACCAAATAGACCATATATACCATCTTGAAAATAATCTTGCAAGCAGCTGGGGGTGGCTGTGGCTCTCCAGTTGAAGACAGAGGTCAAGACTAGGGAAGAACAGAGGAGTCTCTGAGGTAACTGCAGAGAGCTGAAGACCCTTGGCTGGAGAGAATTTACCTTTGAGAATTGGGTGTAGGAAGCAAAGACAGCAAGGAGCCTGGGAAGGAATGATGAGGACAGTACATGGAAACCCAGGAAGTCGAGGAGGAATAAGTTTCAGGAACCAGCGATCAAGGACACCAAGCAATCAGAGAAAGGGGACAGGCTTGAGCATTGGGAAATGGGCTTGGGAGTTGATGAGAAAGCAGGCACTCGTGACCTTTCAGAGAATTCACCATGAAGATGAGAGTTCTCCAGTCGGAAGAGCTTATGTGGGTGAATGGAGTTTAGGGCAGGATCTGCAGGGCACTGAAAGGTTTTTATTTGTCACATCTGCCCTTTTGGATGAGTGGGCTTTTGCTGGATGTGAGACTTAGCTGGGATCATGTGACAATGGTATGGTGTGGTATATATACCATATTTTTCATATGGTGTATATTTTTTTCATTTTCTCATGTGACAATGTGGGCTCAGAATAAAAAGGAACACAAATTTTTGAGAAGTCTGAGGCCAGGTAAGGGGGCCTGTTTAGACATTGTAAATACTGTTCATTTATTTGAGTTTCAAAACTCCCTTCGAATGTGGTAGACGTTTGACTTTAATGTTGACCATAGTGACACTAATACATATGGTATGTATATATTTTTTCATTTTTTATGAGCCACACAACTGTTTTAAAATATAATTGTTCAATAAATACTAATTAAATTTCCTCTTGAGGGGCGCCTGGGTGGCTCACTCAGTTAAGCATCCAACTTTGACTCAGGTCATGATCTCACGGCTCGTGAGTTTGAGCCTCGCTTTGGGCTCTGTGCTGAAGGCTCAGAGCACGGAGACTGCTTAGGATTCTGTGTCTCCTTCTCTCTCTGCCCCACCCCCTGCTTCCATATCCATTCATTCATTCATTCTCTCTTTCTCTCTCTCAAAAATAAATACTAAAAAAAAAAAAAAAATCCTCTCAAGAGATAGAGTTCCAGTTGCTACTGCTAATCTAGTTCTTAGCCTGACATGGGGCTCGATCCCACGACCCTGGGACCATGACCTGAGCTGAAATCAAGAGTCAGATGCCCAACAAACCGAGCCACGTAGGCTCGGTTTTCTTTTCTTTTCTTTTTTTTAAATTCGAGTTAACACATAGTGTCATAATGATTTCAGGAATAGAATTTAGTGATTCATCCCTTTATATATAACACCCAGTGCTCATCCCAACAAAAGTCCTCCTCAATGCCCCTCACCCCTTTAGCCCTTCCTCTCACCCAACACCCTGCCACCAACCCTCAGTTTTCTGTATTTAAGAGTCCTCATGGTTTGTCTCCATCTCTCTGGTTTTATATTGTTTTTGCTTCCCTTCTCTTATGTTCATTTGTTTTGTATCTTAAATTACACATATGAGTGAAATCATGATATTTGTCTTTCTCGGACTTATTTCTCTTAGCATAATGCACTCTACTTCCATCCACATTGTTGCAAAGGGCAAGATTTCATTCTTTTTGATCTCCCAGCAATATTTCATTGTGTGTGTGTGTGTGTGTGTGTGTGTGTGTGTGTGTGTGTGTGTATGCACACATGCATATACACCACATCTTCTTTATCCATTCCTCAGTCGATGGACATTTGGGCTCTTTCCATACTTTGGCTATTGTCAAAGGCACTGCTATAAATGTTGGGGTGTGTGTGCCCCTTCGCATCAGCACTCCTGTATCCTTTGGATAAATACCTAGTAGTGCAATTGCTGGGTCGTAACGTAGTTCTATTTTTAATTTTTTGAGGAACCTTTGTTTTCCAGAGTGGCGGCTACGTAAGTGCAATTCTTAACCATACTTACTTACAAACATAGTAAAAAAATACTCATGACCAGTACTGCTGATGGACAAAGTAACAAATGACATTTTAGCCTGGATTGGAGATGCCATTATATTTTCTTGACCACAATTTGTGGAGGTCAATGGTATTTCCTGTTTTTTTTTTTTTTAAGAGACTACCCCAACTAAAGATAGGTATGCTATGTGCCGTAACCCTAGAGTACGTGCGTGTTAGCGTTTGTGCGTATTTGTATCTATACGTATCTTTTGTATTTATACACAATTCTAGTCCATTATTCCCTAAGCCACACATTTGCACCATTATGTAGATTTTTAATTTGTAAAATATATTGTTGCTTGTAGAGGTAGACTGACCTTTGTAAATGTTTTCTCTTTTTTGATTGCTAATATCCGTTTGTTCTTTGCCCTTTTATTAAATCTTTGATCCAGGCTGAGAAATTTATTCCAGGAGAGTTAAAGAGCAATGATTTCTAAACAACTTGCCTGGAATTATTCTCTTAAATTTCAATGCTATTAAAGAACCAAACCAGCCTGTGGTTATTAATAATGGCGATTTATATCTGCTTAGAACCTTACACTTGCCATTGCCTTAAAATGTTTTGTTTGACCTTTCAAATGTCCATGTTGAAAAAAAAAAACTACATGAAATATACACAACGATTTTTGTTGACCTCCTTTTAGCAGTAAGGAGCCAGGGGTCCTGGGAGAGTCAGCACTATGATTAATGTTCCACCCAAGTCCTTGCTACTTGTGGAGCCTATTTCTTGCTTCCTGCCATCCATTTAATGGGATATTTCTCTTTTTGTTTAAATGGTAGGGCAGTTTTCTTTGATATTTTTCAAATATTTTTTAATGTTTATTTTTGAGAGACAGTGCCCAAGCATGAGCAAGGGAGGGGCAGGGAGACAGAGGGAGACACAGAATCCGAAGCAGGCTCCAGGCTCTGAGCTGTCAGCACAGAGCCCGATGCAGGGCTTGAACCCATAAGCCATGAGATCATGACCTGAGTTGAAGTCAGACATTTAACTGACTGAGCCATCCAGGCACCCTGGTAGATATTATTTCTATAATCGTAATTATTATTTTCAGTAGTATATCTATAATGGTTCACCAACTGTGTGGTTTAACACAACAGAAAAGTATTTTCTCATCGTTCTGGCAGCTAGAAGTCTGAAACCCAGGCATCCGCAAGGCTATGCTTTCCTTGAAGGATTTTTTAATTTTTTTTAAGTTTATTTATTTTGAGAGAGAGAGAGAGAGAGAGAGAGAGCAAACAGGGGAGGGACAGAGACAGAGAGGGTGAGAGAGAATCCCAAGCAGGCTCTGCACTGTCAGTACAGAGCCTGACTTGGGGCTCGAACTTACAGATCATGAGATCATGATCTGAACCAGAACCAAGAGTCAGATGCTTAACCAGCTGAGCCACCCAGGTGCCCTTTTCCTTGAAGCAGATGCTCTTTTCACCTTTTTCCAGCTTCTGGTGGTTGCTATCTACTTTGGTGTTCCTTGGTTCGTAGACACATTACACCAATCCCATGCCATTCTCCCTGTGCGTCCTCTTCTAACTTTTTTTGAGCCTCTGTGTCCAAGTTTGCCGTCTGTTTTAAAGACCCCAGTTACTGGATTAGGGCCCACTCTAGTACAGTATGAACTGATTTTAACTTGATTATATCTTCAAAAACGCTATTTCCAAATACGGTCACATTCTGAGTTTCTGGATGGGCATACGTTTTTGAGGGACCCTAACCTAGTACATTAAAATTACATTAAATTTCTTTTAACATTAAAAATATTTTGGTATTTCAGTAATTGAGCTTTGAGGAGGATAGTCCTTAGATGGTTTGTGGGGTCCAGCAGAGAGTGGCAATGTATCAAGGCTCCTGAGGTTATGATAATTATTAACGCAATCCTAATCCTTTGAGGATGGCATCCTTCTTTCACCCCATCCCCTTTAAGCAAGGTCTGCAGTGTATTTGGAAATGTAGTTTGTTTTATGTCTGATCCTCCTTCTTGTCACTTGTCCCTCCCAGCCATCCCCCATTTTGTGATGCGTTACATCTCACCTTGCCTAAAACAACTAGACTAGTCAATTTCAGGAACATTCTCTGCACTGGGGCAGTGGGGGAGTGATCAGACTTTAGTCACCATTTATTAGACTTGTTTATTTGTTCACAGTGTTCAGAGCCTCTGGAATGACTGTTTCATGGTGAGATCATCCCCTCTTCAGGGAAAACTCAATTCTTTCAGTAGGAGTTGGTCTTGCCCAAGAAACCAAGGACCAAAAGACTTATTCCCTAGCAATTCACTTCCCAGACTTTGACACCATTAGGATCTGGGCACCTCACCTTTTTCACTGTGCTTGCTGGTCAATGTAAAGATAAGGATTATTTTTCACTGTCAGGCAGAAAAAAAGTTGATTTGGTCTTTCTCACATACACACCTCTAATGACCAATAATAATCCTCAGAGGCAATTTAGCCTAGAGGTATATTTAGGATAAAATCACTTTTTGAAGACAGAAGGTTTTCAGCACCAACCCTTGAATTCGAGGAGAAAGACGTTTATAATATCCTAGAGACCTGAAGCCATGACCTCTTTGTTTTTCCTCCATTTTCCCGGGATGTTGCCCTGGACCAGTGTAGAAAGAGATAGGTGCAGTTACTAGGCTGTTTATTCTGTGACAGCAACAGATAGAAGTCAGAGTAGCTTTAAAATTATGAAATTTCTATGGTTGTCTGCTTTGCTCAGATTGTATTCCTTGGCACATTTTCCCCCACTCTTACCGAAGAAAAGCAACAGAAAGATCTATGGTCCTCCTAACACATAACCAACTATGGGTGGAGGGGGAGAGGTGGTTGAGTTTTCAAGTTGCCTCAGCAATGATCTCGGACTGAGGTATTCAATGATCACAACCTGAGCTGGTTGCCTTTTTAAGACAGTGGGTCTATTTACCTTGTGGCGAAGGTTACCTCTAGTGCACGGCCAATTGGCGGCATCATTTTTATGCATGTGTCAATAACATAAAGTAGTTGGGGCCCATCACAACAAATGGCCAGCTGCAGGGGGGCTCCATCGCTGAGTTCTGGAAGTTAATGATGCCTTATTGTAGGCGCATTGCATGAAGCTCTTGGCATATGCCTGGTGGAGGTACATAATTTCATAGTTCACAAACCATAATGATTTCATTTTCTCAGAGGTATATTCATCCGTCTATGTCTGGTATTGATCCCTTTCTGCTGTGTACTAATTCAGAGGTTATATAATTATTTACACAAGCCAGCAAATGACCAAGAAGGGAAACATAATACGTGGTGGAAGATTCAAGCCATCTTTTTGTTGTTATTGTGGTTCTGTTGAAAAATAATCGACATATGTCACTATAAAAGCTTAAGGCAGATAGCTTGATGGTTCGGTTTACACATATTGTGAAGCGATGACCACAGATAACACATCCGTATTTTCCACATACGTACAATGAAAAGAAAATTCTGGTTATGAGAACTTTGAGGATTCCCTCTTACAACTTTCATACATTATCGTACAGCAATGTCAATGCTAGTCATTTTGTATGTTGTATCTCTAGTATTTCTTGGTCTTTTAACTGGAAGTTGGTATCCTTGGGTTACCTTCTTTCCTCCATTTGTGGCAACCACAAATCGGATACCCTTGTCTATGAGTTCTTTAAGATGCTGCATGTAGCTGAGATCATACAGTGGATCTTCCTCTGTCGAACTTATTTCACTTAGCATCATGCCTTCAAGATTCACCCATGTTGCCGTAAATGGTAGGATTTTCTCATTTTTTAATGGCTGAATAATATTACCCTGTATATATAGACACCAGAACTTCATCTGTTCATCAATCAATGGACAGCTAAGTCGTTTCCCTTATCTTAGCTATTGTAAGTAACCAAGCAATCCTCCAAATAAGTTTATAATAAAATTTACTCTTTGAAAATCTGCGGGCAGATGTACTTTTTAAAAGTACTTCCTCTTAGCATCTCTAATCAATAGATGTATTCACAGACACGTGACATATACCGATAAGCATCAGCCTTTTACCAGGTGCTGGGCTAGGTACCCTGCTAGATACAAAAGTGGAATTTAAATTTTGCCATCCAGGACTTTACGGTCTAATTGAACGGATGAGTCATGCAGCCTACCAAGTCTTAGAGCTCCTAATAAGTGTCAATGTATAGGTGTTGAAATTAATTAAAACTATAATTTAGTTGACAGCGTCTGAGAACCATACTAAAGATAGAGAAACTGCTTCAGGTATTCAAGGAGAAAGAAAAATAACTCTTGAAAGGTTGCCCTAAAGTGTAGATTTGTCCCTCTCCCCACCCCCATCCCTCTTCCCCGCCATTGTTCTTGAAATGTTCATTTCCCTTTACTTAAATGATAAAATACTCTCCCCGTTGGCTTTCTACTTATCCACTGCTTAAAATTTCCTTTTTGGGGTCTCTTTTGCTTGACAGTTGTGGTTCCCTGCCTCGGATGAGGGAGACTTGTAGGGTGATAGGACTGTTCTATATCTTAACTGTGACACTTATACTATTGTGCACTTGTTAGAATTCTTACAACTGTTCACCTAGAAAGAATGAATCTCACCATGTGTGCATTTTACCTGAATAAACCTGGCTGTCCTTCGCCTCAAATCCCTGCCTTCCTTTGCACGAGAGGACTTAGTTTTTCTTCCCTTTTCCCACCACCCTCCTTAGTTTTGCATTTAGAAGCTTCTGACTAAAATTAGAAACTTATTTTGAGACTATGGACCACAGAATTATAATTACCCAAGCATATGCTATGTGTAGGGGGTTCTAATTTGTAACCCCAAATGGAGATGCCAAAAACAGGGAGCACCTTTCAAATACCTCTGCCCTGGGTGTTTAAGTATTAATCACAGGATGAATCTAGAATCCACAAAATTACATTTTGTATTGTCTGGCATTTTAGAACGGTTAAGACGAAAAATTAGCTGGCTTTTCTCAGCCATAAAAAGGTTGAATTTCTTTGCCAGGTTAACTCACAGCTAAAGGATTAGAACCCTACTATTCTGACCAGTGGCACCGAGGGAGAAGGGGTCTAGCTTACAGTGGAAATTTGGTGTTTAAAAATAAAGCCCAACGTTTTGTTCTTTTGCAGAAAACCAGTACAAGAGGGAGACCATGTTTCCCAGTCCTCTGATGTAATCTAGATCAAGGGCTTTTTTTTTTTTTTTTTTAAATTTCTGTTAATGTTTGTTTAGTTTGAGAGACAGAGACAGAGTGTGAGCCGGGGAGGGGCAGAGAGAGGGGGAGACGCAGAATCCGAAGCAGGCTCCAGGCTCCGAGCTGTCAGCACAGAGCCCGACGTGGGGCTCGAACCCACGAGCTGTGAGATCATGACTTGAGCCCAAGTCGGCCACCCAACCGACTGAGCCCCCCCAGGTGTGCCGGTCGAGGGATTTTTCTGAATTGTAAGCACTCAATTCTATTTTACACACTTTGTATTTTAAAGGAGCTATGGAAATCTTTCTCTCCCTTCCAAGGAGAACTTTCTCCCTTCCAAGAGGCATCATAGACCACCCAATGACCTTTGGATCAGAATTCCAACCCTGCACATTCCTATCCCAGCTCTTCCAGGAGCTTAGCTATGACACGCTGGGAAGGTGGCAGGAAGCTAGCACTGGCTGCGCCTGGGTTTTGCCTGGTTGGTAGATGAGCAGGAGGTTGGACCATACAACCTCTGACGGCATCTCCTTAAATCGAAAGACATTTGTCAAGGCTGTTCTATATCCTATCCTACTGTGGATTTTCCTGATCACAGCCTCTCCCCTCAAGTCCCATTCTTTGACTATGCACACTTTTTCACTAGAATAGCCTGAGTTTACCCCTAACGCGTTCTTGGGTGCTGAATATGTTGTCTTTTTCTGACCTTCCGTGGCTCCTGTGGCCTAGGCAGCTGCCGTGTGTGTTAGAACGAAATGCGTCAGATACACAAGCAAGCACCCACGCTTTTCCAAGTGTGCTGCCACACCTTGGCACGCTGGCTTTCAGAATTAAGTGGGACTTCAGAATTTAGGACACACGGTTTTAGAGGCTAACAGTGCTTTCTAATTCAGCGTTAAGTATTTTTTTTTTTTTTTTTTTTATGTTTTCTGAATCGAGATGTCGTTTGGCTTGTGGAAGCGTCAGCTGCCCAGATAGATGCCTTTTAGGCAAGGGCAGTTGGTGTGTTGGTGAGTCTTTGGGAAATGGTAAAGAAGCAGAAAAGGAAACTAAAATCTCGAGCCCCCAAATCCTTGCTTCGTAACATACTTGTAGTTCGGGAGACCTCAGATGTGACGAGCTGCAAGGTGGTTTATCTCTCATTCGATCTGTGGCCAGACAACATTTTTCTGCAAAAGCGTGTGACCCCCGCATCGGAGGCAGGTGCCGCGTGGTGGGAATGCTCCGGGAACAGGGTTTTGCTTTGGGAAGACCAGAGAATCAAGAGTTTTTGCTGCCCTACTGCCTTTCACAAATTATTCCAGATATCTCGGTTTCTTTCCCAAGTCGAAAGGTCCTTGGGGAGGTATTTTGCACCCTTGCCAGTCGCAGAGACAGCTTTTACATTGTCAGAAGTCCCTGATAAATCACACCGCTCCTGCTTCTGTCTAGAGTGGGTGTGCAGACCCAAAAGGCAAGTTCCTCGCTCTTTCGGTGGCGATCCCGCACGCAACACAGCGTTCCTGGGGGAAACGAATACTTCTGTGGCAACGTGGGGAAACTGGAGCTTAGAGGCAGAGCAATTAACAAGAGGAAATAGGGGGAGAAAAACCAGAAGTTTCTAGAATTATGGACTGCATTATCCTCCAACACTTTCGGGAAGGAACGTACCTTGTGGGTGTTTGTCTGAGGGGTGTAGGCTGAGGAGACGCACCTACCAGGATGCTGGCAAGACACACGGGAAATACGAAATAGCTGAAATATGATAAATAGAGAAAATTGGCTGGGTGATATTTTGGAAGAAATAGTGCTGGGAGGAAATGAAGAAAGGCAGGCAAGCATATATACTTAAGAACCCTACATGTAAGGAGATGGTTGACAGGTCTTAGAAAGAAGTCCATCGTGGGGATGGGAAGGAAAGGCCGGGAGTTTGGCAGGAGGGGCCGCTCGTGAACTTGCTGAACGGAATTCTTTCCTGTCAAGTTGTGCTACATTTCCATCATCTTGAAGGAATTTGGCTATGGCTGTGATGAATATCCCCATTCTCTTTACTAAAACCATAAAATGGAAAGCACACATTGCAAAAGGCTCTGGAGTCATTGTTTTTTTTTTTGCATCATTAGCTTTTCCATAATTAGAACCCCCTCGCCATGTCTCTTAAGCCAATTATGTATTACACAGTAGGTGACAGCTAAGCAACAGTGAGAAAATTGGCAGAACTACAAAGTTTTTCTTATCTTTTCTTTTTACTCCAGCCAGCTATTCATTCACAAGGTGGGTCTAGATCTATACTCCTAGTCTCTCAGGATAGACTCACGTTACACGGAAAATCCTTTCCGTGTATTTCCACTTAGGCTTTCACTGATGTCTTTTTTTTTAAAGTTTATGTATTTTGAGAGAGAGAGAGAGAGAGAGAGTCTACGGCCGTACCACCCTGAACGTGCCCGATCTCGTCTGATCTCGGAAGCTAAGCAGGGTCGGGCCTGGTTAGTACTTGGATGGGAGAGAGAGGGGGAGAGGGGAGGTGAGAGAGGGGAAGGGAGGGAGGAGGGGCAGAGAGAGGGGGAGAGAGAGAATCCCAAGCAAGCTCCGCACCGTCAGCACGGAGCCCGACACGGGGCCCCACCTCACGAACCGTGAGATCATGACCTGAGCCGAAACCAAGAGTCAGATGCTTCGCTGACTGAGCCACCCAGGCACCCCTGCTTTCACTGATGTCTAATGTGGTTTAGGCTCTCCTCTGGCCAGAGCTAAATCTTTTGTACCCTTGCCTGATATTTTAAAGCTATCAGTTCTCTTAAACTATTTTTTATTTTTTTTTTTAAATTTTTTTTTCAACGTTTATTTATTTTTGGGACAGAGAGAGACAGAGCATGAACGGGGGAGGGGCAGAAAGAGAGAGGGAGACACAGAATCGGAAACAGGCTCCAGGCTCCGAGCCATCAGCCCAGAGCCTGACGCAGGGCTCGAACTCACGGACCGCGAGATCGTGACCTGGCTGAAGTCGGATGCTTAACCGACTGCGCCACCCAGGCGCCCCAAACTATTTTTTAGAAAGTCGTAACGTGGAGCATCTTGAGTCTCTGTGACCTAAAACACATTTATTCACATGTTAATCCATTGTTACATTGCTCATTTGGTAAATATTTACCGAATAGGTCTCAAATACCAGGCACTGGCTTAAGGGTAGAAACCCAGCAAGCGGCAGAACGGAGAAGTTTCTGGCACTCCGTGGTGGTGGTGGTTCTTGCACATGTGATGGGGGCAAGACTGAGTGAGAAAGCCAGAGAACATGCGGGTGAATGGGTGTGGGCTGCAAGTTTGATTTTCCTCCATCTGTGTGCTTTGTAATTCATAGGCGTGGCTCCGGGAACCCCCGCACAGGCAAATGCTCGCCATACTCTGTGGAAAAGTTCAGATTCTTAGTGTGGGGTATTTCTTTAAAAAAAAAAAAAATGCCACATTAGGTCTATTAACTAGAAATAGGTTCACGTTTCTCAATCTCCTTATGGAAAGACACTTTGCGTCATCTGATGGCTCATTCTTTAGGTCTCTCTCCAAGCCCTCAATGTCTTCTGTCCTTTCGAGATGTTTAATACTAGACCTCTCCTATCATAACCTGTGGTAGATATGCCAACGTTTGATGTCCTCGGGCCCAGAAGCAAGAGGATATTGGGGCTCAGGGGCTGCAACTGTCCAGAGCTTGTTATTTAGACATCTTAATGAATTATAGCCTACCTGATTAGTGGCAAGATCACAGGTTTGATCATCGTATAGTTCTTAAAATCGCTTCTTTTTTTTTTTTAGTTTGTTTCTTAGAGAGAGAGTGCGAAAGTGAGTGGGGGAGGGGCAGAGAGCCAGGGAGAGAGAGAACTCCAAGCAGGCTCTGCACTGCCAGTACGGAGCCTGATGCGGGACTTGGTTTCACGAACCATGAAACCATGAACTGAGCCGAGATCAACAGTTGGACATTTAAACCGACTGAGCCATCCAGGTGCCCCTAAAATCCCTTCTCATCAATGGCACATTCTTTGACAAGTCTCGGTTTCTACGTTGGCAACGGGAATCACTTTAGCTGCTTTGCAAGATTCTTGTGAGAGAGAAATTGAGAAAGGTATGTGAAGCGACAAATCCAGGATGTCTGTAGTGACAAATCAGTTTGTCAGAATGCCAGTCCTCAGAGTAGGTGGGGCCGTCATTGAGGGACTCTCGAAGGTTCAAAGCGAATAGAACTATTAATCTGTGACATCCTCATCATGAAGAATACTGCTTTTATTTTACTGTTGAGTGTGTAAGATTAACCTCTAACCTGGGAGAGTTTATACCAGTTAACTCATGCAGAGCACGTATCTGTGTTTGCGTCGGTGCATAAAGATGCATAAATCACTTTCATTTTTTCTTAAGGCAACATGAAAAGGGTCACACACAGAGGATTAAGATGGAGGATGAAAAAAAAAAAAGCCCTTCAACATCTTGACTGCTCCTTCTCTCACCAGCCAGATCCATTTCTGGTTAAACATTTGCAAGAGGACAGAAGTTCTCTTCACCCAACTGTTGTTGGGAAGTAGCCTCACTCTAACATCGACGTAGGTTTGCAGGAAAACAAGCCTTTCTTCAGAAATGAACCCAGAGTGTTGTTTCTGCCTGGGTCCAAGTAGGCTCCTTAAAACTCGGTTAGCAGAACAAATGCTTTATCGGACCAGCAGGGCTGCCGTCCAGTGCATTTTACAATAAACGTGTTCAGCGTCTGGTTCTCAGCTGCCCACACTGTAAATCAGGAGATGTAGCCACTTACGAGCCCAGTAAAACATGTGGGATTTCGTTTCCTGTTCTTTTTTTCTTTTTGTTTGTTTGTTTTTTAATGGGCAAAGAGGAATGCCAAAAAAGAAGTTTCCATATCCTGCCATGATGCTTAATGGGTCAAAATTCTAAATTGGGTGCTTTCTTTGCCTTGCGTGGAGCCACTTAATAAATATGTATGTCTCAGTTACAAACAATGGCTTATTAGCCTTTTGGGGTATTCATTTCCAAGTTCAGGTACCAGAACTTTGTGGTTAAAGTCCCATAAAAGAGCTCTCTGCCTCCCCCCCCCCCCGCCCCTCTTCTTTCTAATGTATGTAGACTGCTTGTAAGATACCAAACAGTTGTGTGTGACCGGGAAAATACTGGAATTACAGCGGCACAGCAGGAAATTAACAGTGCAGGAGATAATCATGCCTTCCTTATAGATAATGCATTCAGTGCTTAAAATAGCACTTTGCCACCCATGTGTCATTTCATACCAGATGGTTGGAAGAACACAGGACATCTTTTTTTTTTTTTTTTTAACATTAGAAGGGTACATATAAAGATCTGTTAATAGCAAGGCACCAAAAAAAGAAAATTTTCTATAATTTAGGATAAGTGAATGTTTGTCAAATTGCCTTCATCTATATCAAGCTCAAACCTATTTTTATGCATTCAGGAAGTAAAAATATTCTGTTCAATGAAATATCAAACTTGTGACATGAACGTCCCAGAACGTTCAGCAGAGACCCTTTCTTGGGTCAAGGCCCAGCTCAAACAGGTAAACGGAGACTTCTGGGACAAATTTCCCCTTTGGTTGCGTGATTTTATCTTTATTTAGGGGAGAAGCCACTGTCACTCCAACAAGAGAGTTCAAGGTAGTACTTGAAGGTAGAACTCATTTACTGCTTAAGACTGCTCCTGGGGCACCTGGGTCGCTCAGTCAGTTGAGCCTCTGACTCTTGATTTCAGCTAAGGTTGTGATCCCAGGGTTATGGGATCCAGCCCTGTATTGGGGCATGGAGTCTGCTTGGGATTCTCTCTGTCCCTCTCTCTTTGCCCATCACCTGCTCATGCTCTCTCTCTCTCTCTAAAAAAAATAAAAATAAGAAAAGACTGCTCCCACCAAAGGTTTAAATGTCCTGCTCATTATAGACTTAGAATATTAAGCTCCTTAACCTTCAGTGTGTCAAAATAGCATCTGAGTGAAAATATAGGATTCTGAAAACACGAGCCTTACTACCTGGGCTCTCTGCCTCAAATGGTGGAGAGTGCACACTCTATGTGGGAAAAATGCATGAAACCCAGGTTCCTTACCTTGTGGCCTGGAAAAGTGGTTCTCGAAGGACTTCTGGCATAATCCGGAAGCATCGTTGTCCCAACTGGGGGCAGGGGGAAGTGCTGAGTGCTAGCTAACAGATAGAAGTCAGGAATTCTCCTAAACGTCCTGTAGGATGCCAGACAGACCCCCTCAACAAACAATTACCTGTGATTAGTTGTGTCAACTCCTCTAGGCTGTAGAACCCGATTATGTATTCCATCTAGGTGTTGACGTGAAGGTGTTTTGTAGATGTGGTCAACATGTACAATCAGTGGACTTTACGTCTGATTATTCTCCCTCGTATGGGTGGGCCTTATCCAATCAGCTGAAGACCTTAGGAGCAAAAACTGAGATTCGCCCTACCCAGAGAGGGGAGCTAGTGGGATTACTGGCCTATCTGTGTGTGCATTCTGCTTAGTAGTCCCTGGAGGGAGGGCCTTATTAAGTGCCCCTCCCAAATTCCTGTGTGGAAGCCTTCCTCCTCAATTGTGATGGTATTTGGCTTTGGGGAGGTAGTTACACTATGAGGATGGAGACCTCATGAGTGACATTAGTGCCTTTATAAGAAGAAACACAAGAGACAGGGTCTCTCTGCTACATGGGCACACCAGGAAGTGGGCCCTCACCAGGAACGGCTGTGCTGACACCTTGATCTTGAACGTCAAGCCTCCAGAACTGTGAGAGACCAGTGTTTGTTGTTTAAGGCACTCAGTCCATGGTTCTTGGTGACAGCAACCCGAGCTAGTACAACCCCAAATATCAATAGTGCCAAGGTTATTCCTGATCTAAGGGGCAAAAATACACCTTCCAGCTTAGGACTGTGGAGCCCCAGTCAACCTTTGCTCTCCTGCGGCAGCTCTGTGGCCTCAGGGTCTCTAGAACCTTCTGTGAACTGCAGAGAAGCTCTCCTTACTTGTTGTGATTTGCTGTGTGCTCTGCTTAAAGATCCAGGAACCGGCTGTCTGGGGTTGAGGACTCCGGGCCTCAGTGAGGACACGTGATCTCCCCCCTCCCAAGTGAGCATGTTCTCTGTTCTTGTTTTAATTTTATTTAAAAAAAAAAAAACACACAAGTTGTTTTAAGTTTATTTATTGTGAGAGAGAGCACTAACTTGAGCCAGGGAGGGGTAGAGGGGTGGGGGGAGAATCCTAAGCCGGGTCTGCGTTGTCAGCGTGGAGACTGAGAGAAGTCAGTAAGGGCGAGACCGTGACCTGAGTCGAAATCAAGAGTCGGATGCTTAACCAACTGAGCCACCCAGGCGCCCCGTATGTTCTTTGTCCCTTAAGAAAGGTAAGTCAGCAGAAGGCACTCAACTCCAGGCTCCCCCCTCTTCTTCTTTAAGAAGAAGATCTTGTGGATCTTTCCAGCGTGCAGGTGATAAAGCTCTCCATCCTTGAAAGGTGGCCCTCAGCATCCTCCACTGACTTTTGTTAAAACAACGGCAGCGGAACAAACTACACACACAACTGCCAGCATCTGAAAACAGAGGCACGTGGTCTTGAAGCTGTGAACTCTGCGTTGATGGCGTAGGATGTCCGTCCGGGGCAGGAGTTTCAAACCTTTGAGATTCTCCTTGGGTAGTGATTAGAGAGAGGAGGGCCCGGCCTCTCTCAGAAGAGCGAATAAATGCGGCTTTGTGGCTGGATTCTCCCCAGTTCCCACATTGTGGGGGCGGGGGGAGGGGATCCGAGGAGGAGGAGGGCGGGGACCGAGGATCAAACGCCAGCTTCCGCCCGGATCGCGGCCCCGCTGGCCCTCGTGCGGGAGGCAGGTCCCTGCGGCTGCCCGGCCGGGACACCGGGCATCAAAGCCCCGCCGAGAAGGGCCCCGCCCGGGGTGAAGGGCGCCCCGGCCACCCGCAAGCCCCAGCGCGCTCCCCTCCGGCCTCCAGCTGCCGCAGCCGGTGGGAGGCGCCGGCCTGGGGACCCCGGTGCGCGCAGGGGACCCGGGGCTGCAGCGGGGTGGGGCCCGTCCTCCGGGAGGGAGCTCCGGTGGACCCCTGCCCCAAAGTGCGGGCTCCTCTGTCAACAGCGTTTTTCCAGTCCCCCCTCCCCTTGTCTGGCTGCCATGTGGCTATTACTCCCACACCCTTCTTGCAGTTGTACTTTAGGGGTGACACAGGGTTCTGCCTTATTGTTCGGGGAGAGCGACAGAGATGAAGCCCAGCGGATAGTGGATCAAGAGGGCCTGAATATAGGATATGCAGCAAGGGACCCAGAGTGACTCTGGAGGACACCCACGGCGGCCCTGGGAGCTCGGCCGCAGCTCCTGGGGGACAGGGTGTTTTGTGAGAGCAAAAGAAAAGCGTTGAAGGTTTACACTGTTCCCAAAAGGCTTCCTGCCAGTGAGAGGGGAGAGGTGAGCACGACCTGGGGCGTGGGGAGCCTGTGAAATACAGCCGGGCAGGTGCAGGAAGCCTCTGGATCCATCTCCGGGGTGCCTGACCCTCCATCCCATGGGGGGGCTGGGTTTGCAGGGTTGGGAAACTTTTAGTGTTAAAAATGGGACGGTCCCCGACTAACCAGGACAGCTGGTCACCCTATGATTTTCCTCACTTGGGGTCAGCGGAGGCTTCCATTTGGGTTTGCGTTAGGTCAAAGATACTCTCTAAACAAGGTAGCTTCAGGGTATAAACAGGTTTTGTGGGATGCCTCCCTGAGGCCCTCGGGACAGCACTGATCATTTTTACAAACAACCGTCGCTCGAACGGCTACAGTTTGCTCCTAGGTCCAGAATCTCTGCGTCTCGTAGCTGAGAAAAAGTCAAGGAAGGAAACTGCCCTTTGTGTTTTGTGGGGGAGAGGAACAAAATCACTTGGAAGAGGAGTGAGCCTGTGTTAATTGGTGGTGAGGGTTTGCATTTGGTTCCCCTTCCTTGAGCCCTCTTAAAACATATGCAAACACACACACACACATACACACACACGCACGCAACTGACCGGCAGAGAATGACAAGCGTAGTCTAAGGAGGGAAGTGGCCAGAACATATTGTTTTGCTTTTAAAAGATAAATCAACATGCATGGGAAAAGGCGCAGAGGGTCAGCGGGAGGGTAATCTAGTTAAAGGTGGAATAATATTAGCCTGACTGCCCAGCTATGCGTCCTTTCTGGAAACAGAACATGACACAGCTGTTCCAAGGCCCGAGCAGGAGATTAACAAGAAGGCAGATATCACAATAGCATGTGTGTGTTGCTTTCAGTTTGTGAAACACTTTCCCGTGCTTTATCCTCATTGGACCTCACGGGGTAGCCTGCGAAACTACACCAAGGAGTTTGTCTGACTTCTTAAAGGTTGTAAGGGCGAACACAAAACCATGGAAGAACCATAGGATCCCAACCCTCTTGGCTCTATTTTCCAAGGTTAAGGTGTAAGAATAAGAAAAAAGGTAGGCTTGCTTGGGAGAAAGAACCCTAGCTTAGCTTGGACAGCAAGCTCTGCCAGGCCCTGGTTGGACCAGTTACTCAGTGTCTTTCCATTTCAATTTCTTTGCCTGAAAAATACCCCTAAGGATGGCTTGTGAGAAGGTGTTTGGGAGATTAAATAAGACAATGTGGGTACAATGCCAAATTCAGCACTCAAAAAATGGTTAACTGTTCATGTTCCTACTAGGATTACTAATGATAATATGACAAAGATAAGTGTGGACAAGTTAGGTAGAAACGGCTGCCATGGTAACCGGAGAAGCCTGGCGTCCCCTGCTGTAGAGTGTGGCTTTCTCCAGCGCTGATCCTATTAGCGGGCACCATTCCTGTCTGTCCTGAGCAGTTGCCTCAAGGAAGAATCCAGCTTTCCCGTGTGGCCTCTCATTTGCCCGGTAAGGAAACGTCAGAGACTTTGAAGGCAAAAGTCAGAACAGCAGGGCCAATAGGTACGAGTGACAGTGACGCTAATACTCCTGAATATCGTTGTGACATTCAGATGAGCTCTGTAAGGAAAGTGGTTTTGTCAAACGAGATGCAGAGTTAAAAGTTAGCCACGGGATAAAATTAAATGGAATCACTCATTAGCTATGGAAAACGTTCCCTGTCTACTTTATGTCGAATCTGAAGGTGGGTGGCGATAATCTCACATAGGTTCCTTCAAAAAGGATCTATTTTAGACAAATTAACACTAAGGATCTCTTTGCTTGCTCTTTATGCTGTTCAGCCCTGACACCACTTTAATGGACAATCAGGACTACTTTTAAGGAAGTAGTCATCAAATATATTTACCTTAGCTATCTCTGTTGCCTTCAAAGTCATGGAAAATTCTGGAAACAGAAGGTGACTCAGAAGGTTAATAGCCACTCTAGCTGATTTAAGAATGGTGGTTGGCTCTGTTGGGATGAATAATTCCCTAAATTTCTTTCTTTTCTTTTCTTTTTTTTTTTAGTTTTCTTTCTTTTTTTTTAAGTTTTTTTTTTTTTAACATTTTATTTATTTTTGCTTGAGAGAGCGTGAGAGGGGAGGGGCAGAGAGGGAGGGAGACACAGAATCCGAAGCAGGCTCCGGGCTCTGAGCTGTCAGCACAGAGCCGGACATGGGGCTCAAACCTACGAACTGTGAGATTGTGACCTGAGCCGAAGTCAGACGCTTAACCGACTGAGCCACCCAGGCGCCCCTCCCCAAATTTCTAAAGGGAATTTGGAAGGCACGTTTTGTTAGCAAATTTCAGAAAGGTCCACTGTATAGTATTTTGTATCAGGAAGTCTATTTACATAATGCAGACTTCTAAGACTTTAGTCAAAACTAAAATCCAATGTTAACTCCATAGGGGAGAGAAACCCTTCTATCGTGGATAGTGAGTCATCACACTGTATACTTGAAATATCTTAAAATTTTATCAATTATACCTCAAAGCTAGAAAAAACCTTTTAAAAATATCCAGGCATACGACATTAATCACACTTGAGATATAAATGCTCTAAACCTATATTTTCACCATGTACCCTTATTTCTCCATTTATTCCTTCCATAGAATACTCTTCTCTGCGGGCCGAATGACTTCTGTTCTTTTTGCAAACTTAGAGTCGGGTGCGTCAGAATGTCTGGGCTCATGGTGGCTTTACCCCTGCAATCTTCGCCTGGTTTTGATCTCATTTGCTTTTAACTTTTTTTTAACTTCAATTTTCTACTTCATCTGCCTCAAATTGCGGTATCTGCATACCTTCTTGGATATGTTGTTTGCTAACTGACGTGCAGGTTCGCAGCCTGACACATTACGGATTCTCTGTCTTCTCTAGCCATTGAAAGGCAGGTGATAGAGTCAGATAGATCTCGTCGGAATCCAGGCTTCCAGCAGTTGGCGACCTTTGGCATGTGACCCAGTTGATCTAAATCTACAGGATGGTGGATTGATTGCGTCGAGGACCCATTCTTAAGCCCACCCCTTAGCAGCACTCGTGGAAAGGTCTCCTTGTCCGCCCACTCCAACTCTGGTCCCGGCCAGGTGACTGTCTTAGACTGATGGGAAGCCAGCAGAAACTTGAACATCACCTGCACTTTCCTATTCACACTCCTGCTCTCTGCCATTGCCATAGGGAAGACACGCTTGGGGTGGCCTGGTGAAGAATGGAATGTGTGGATCCCATGTCAGTCGCTCCAGGTCTATCTGAGGCTCTCTTGCAATAGCTGTCAGCTAGCCCGCTACCAAACACGGGTGACTAGCTTACCTGCGTTTGGCCATATACACCTGAGCAGGTGCAGCCAAGGTGTGCGGGGGCCCAGGCCAGATCGGCATCACAATGAATACTCCTGAGCACATAATTATCGTTCTACGCCACTGAGATTTCGTGGATGTTTATAGGTGGCGTTCTTGTAGCAATAGATAAAAGAAGCACTTAAGTTTCTCATCTTTAATTAAGCAAAAATATTTGCCACTATCTCGAAAGTTTCCGTGAAGGTTAAAAGATACAATGCATACAAAACACTTTGCTTGGGGCCTGCCACAGAGAACACACCCAGGGGATGTTGGTTATTACCATCTGGACACTGGGGGCTGCCATGACTCTTCCCATTCTTGACTTGGCCATATTCTTCTTTTGGACAGATTCCTTCCTCTGAACTTATATTTCTGTTTCTTAGCGGGCAAATTATTTTGTTAAGCCACATTTTGTGCCTTAATTTCTATTATTTTCTTCTGTCCTCTTTTTTTTTTTATTTAAAAAAAAATTTTTTTTTTGACGTTTATTTATTTTTGAGACAGAGAGAGACAGAGCATGAACGGGGGAGGGGCAGAGAGAGAGGGAGACACAGAATCGGAAACAGGCTCCAGGCTCTGAGCCATCAGCCCAGAGCCTGACGTGGGGCTCGAACTCATGGACTGTGAGATCGTGACCTGAGCCGAAGTCGGACGCTCAACCGACTGAGCCACCCAGGCGCCCCTGTCCTCTTTTTAAAATTTTTTTAATGTTGATTTATTTTGAAGAGACAGAAACAGATCACAAGCGGGGGGAGGGGCAGAGAGAGAAGAAGACACAGAATTCAAAGCAGGCTCCAGGCTCTGAACTGTCAGCACAGAGCCTGATGCGAGGCTTGAACTCAAAAAACGCAAGATCATGACCTGAGCCGAAGTCGGCCGCTCAACCGACTGAGCCACCCAGGCGCCCCTCTTCTGTCCTCTTAAAGATGATTAGGATAAATTTTTCTCTCTTCCTCAATCATGAGTATAGGCTTTTATATTCTATTATATGCAACGCTTCTATAGCTCTTTATAGATTCTTGATCTTCTCCAATCTGTTCACTTCTTTTCAGTGCTATTTTAAAATTTTTTTTTTTTTTTCTTTTTTTTTCTTTTTTTTTTTTTTTTTTTTTTTTTTTTTTTTTTTTTAATTGCAACAGCCCATTTTAGCTTCTTAGGATTAGGACACAAAATGCAAACAGAAAACAGCCTCTGTTAACTGTGTCCGACTCCCTCTTTCCAGGGGCAGATGAACCCCTGGTGGTCAGGCTGTTGACAACTTTAAGAACCAGGACTGGAGGTCAAACACAGAAACACGGGTACCAACCCATTGTGACACTCAGGGATCAGCTTCTATGAAACTCACATGTTGTTTTTTTTTTTTTTTATTCTCCAGAGACAGATATATAGTAATCTCAGGAGAGTATCAACTGATAAGTGTCTGAATAGGTATGTGATTTACACATTTTCTTTTCTGGTGTGTCCTAACAACCCACCGGAGTCAGAAGATAGATGCAGATAAGGGGTCAAGACGTGGTTGAAGGAGCCAACTGGTGTCTCGAGTAGATCTCCTAACAGGATGAGAAGTAGAAGCTGCTGGCAAAGCAGGAAGCAGAGGGAAAAAGGCAAATGTTCTGGTGCTTCTCAGGAGATGGTTATTCTCTTGTGGTATCTGCGGGGGTGAATTAAGTAAACACACGGAGAAATTTACTTTCGCGACAACTGCGATACAGAAAAAACAGTGAAACTACTTCCTGGGTATCTTGCTGACCGAGCCAGGGAAATATATAATGCCAGTTTAGAATTTTAAAAATATAAATCTGACAAACGGCAACAAACTGGCAAATTGCCTCATTCAGATGGTCCCCTCTCTCGATGATGTCGTCAGATATTCAGGTCTCGCAAAACAGCTTTACTAGGCAGGTGACGCTTCATACATGGACTTCTTATTCTTATCGGTAACGAAAATCAACTGATTTTTCTGGTCTAGGTTCATCGATTCAGTCTCTCAGCAAGATGGTCTTAGTTGACTTCCTTCATCGTGAGGCACTGTGCTAGGCATCAGGAATGGAAAATCCTATAAAACACTGTGCATTTTGTCTCTGTGCGATCATGTGGTAGTTAGGTTTAGGCATGTCTAAAAAAAATAAAATATTAGAGGAGCTAAGTCAAGTATTAGTGGATGTCCACAGACAGGAGAGGTTCACTGGGAGTTCAAGGGCTTTCCCGGCACAGGGCGATGCGTGAGCAAATGTTGCAGGTGGATATGGTTGGCCAAAGTCATTCTTGGCAAAAGCAGCAGGTGTGAGCAAAGGTGTAGTACATATGGGGGAAGCGAGCCTCGCATGACAGCTGGGACTGGAAACTCCCCACCATGTCCCAAGAAGTGATTGGAAATAGGACTGCAGAGACAAAGCAGGGTAGCCGGAACACAGAGGGTTTTGTATGCCACACAAAGGAGTTTGTGTCTGCCCTGATCGGACTTGTGTTTGGAGAGGTTACTGGCATAGCAGGCAGAGAATGGGGCGGAGAGGAGTGAATCAGCAAACCAGGGGAGAGACCGAATCCGTACACGAGGAATGGCAAGGAACTGAACTAAGAGAGTAGGTAAGTTCTCGTTCGTTACTCGTTTGGGAGAATAATTAAGAACATCTAAAGCGCACCTGGCTGTGCTGGGTGACTTAGGGTGTAGGAAGACTGGGACCCCGTCTCTGCCATCAGGAAGGCTGCAATCTGGCAGGCAAGCTGTTGCCACCACAAATACATCAGGGGGCAGGTGACACGAGAGAGGTCGTGTGAGCGGTTAAAAGGACTCAGGAGAAAGCGAATACGTTCCGAGGGGTCAACCATGAAATGATTTGTGTGCAGTGCGGGATTGCAGATTGGCCTTGAGAAAACAGCCTTTTTTTTTAAGGGAAAATTGTGGAAGAGGAACTCCCCAACGGAGGTGACAGCCTAAGTGAAAGGCATCAGGCCATATGCACAGACTATTTTTGATGAACAATAAGCATCCACGTTGGCACTTGAGGAGGAGGTGTGTGAAACGAGGCGCCGGGTGCCTCGGTGGCTCAGTCAGTTGAGTGTCTGATTTTTGGATTCTGCTCGGGTCATGATCTCACGGTTTGTGAGTTCGAGCCCCGCACTGGGCTGTGTACTGACGGCGCAGCGCCTGCTTGGGAGACCCTCTCTCCCTCTCTTTCTGCTTCTCCCCTACTCATTCCCTCACTCTCTCGAAATAAACAAACTTAAAAAACAAAGAAATGAGGCTGGAAAGGGAGCTGGTGCCATGTGGAGGGGCCCTGAAATGCAAGAGTGAGCAATTGATACTTCAGTGAGCTTATGATAGGGAGGTGATGATGATTCTAATAATAATAATAATAATAATAATAATAAAAAGCCATAACCTGAGCTACCTTTGGGAAGGCTTTATCCAGCGTCATTGGCTAGGAGAAATTGAAGGTAGGGAATTAGGGTGAGGGTATGGAAGCCAGCACCAGGGAGAGAAGCTGGAAATGAGAGACTTAGGATTTGAATTCAGCGCTGTGTATTTTAGCGATGGGTTGCAGGTAGAAGCTGGAATCGACACCGATGGTGTAGAGGTTTAGAGTGTGAATAGCGGAGGCAAATTAGACCCACTAATAGAAATCAGGAAGTAAAATGGAGATGTTTGGGGGAAGACTAGGAATTTCATTTTTGTCAAAGAGAAGTTTAGGAGCCGGGAGGACATCCAGTTAAAATCTAGTGGTTCCCAAGTGGGACCATTTTACACACCTCCCCCCCCCCCGGGGATATTTTGGAACGCCTGGGACCACTTTGATTGTGACAACCGGGAGCAGGCCGGGCTCCTGGAATCTAGTGGGTAAGCATCCTTGCCAGGCACCGGCACCTCCCCACCCCCCACAAAAAATGATCTAGTCCAAAACGTCATTGGAGCTGAGGCTGAGAAAGGCTGACCTAGATGGTTCTAGTAGAAAAACAGAAATCACATCAAGGACGTACATACAGATTTCGGAAGTGTTTCAAAACAGAATATAAATGATTTTGCATGTAGACCCAGGAGACAGAAGACTTTGGCTTTAGAGGGAGTTTTACCCTCGACTGTCAACTCTGCTTCTAGAGGTAGGAGGCAAAGAAGAGACCCAGGCAGCAGACAGAGACAGGTGCATCAAAGGAATGTGCCCCTGGCAGCCTATGGTGGTGGTACAGTCTCAGGACAGGCAACAGGGCCGAGCAGAAAAAACACAGGATCCTGGAGTTCAGCAGAACTGGGTCTTCTGTGGCCGCCTACTGGTGGTGGGTGCCAATTTGGACACGTGACTGAACCTCTCTGTTTCAGCTTCTCCATCTAAAAACAGCAGTTACGGGGCGCCTGGGTGGCTCAGTCGGTTGAGCGACCAACTTCGGTTCAGGTCGTGATCTCACGGTTTGTGAGTTCGAGCCCCGCATCGGGCTCTGTGCTGATGGCTCAGAACCTGGAGCCTGCTTCGGATTCTGTGTCTCCCTCTCTCTCTGCCCCTCCCTCACTCATGCTCTGTCTTTCTCTGTCTCAGAAATAAATAAACATTAAAAAAATTTTTTTAAAGCAGTAATACTCACCTGGTAAGGCTGTGAAGATTAGAGCTCGCTTACACAAGGTTGTTAGCAGATCACTTGCCAAATAGCAGATCCCCAATACGTGATAGTTCCAAAGAAGGAAAAAGGAGGCAGCTGGTGAGTATCTACTCCAGTATTGGAGAAGACAGGTGATGAAAATAGCCCTGGGGATGTGGAACACTGACGGCTGAGAGAAAGTTGAGGTGTGAACTAAACCGAGAGGCCTTAATATGGACGGAGTCTACTCAGTCTGTGTGGATATTTTTGCAAAAGTCCGGATTTCTGGGCCATAGAATCTCCGGAATTTTATACTGTTAGTTGGGTACATGCATAATTCTGATGCTCAACCAGAGTCAACTAGAGCCTTCTGCCAGATGCTGGGGCAGACACATGAAAGAATAGCACAAGATCTTCTGGCCGGCATTGCACTAGAAGACACAGAAGCAAACAAGTTACAATCTGAAATGACCCCTCCCGTGAAAATCTCAGTTTAGCTGAGAAACAGTAGGTATGGGGAAGGGGAGGGCCTGGAAGGTGGTGGCGGGGATACGAGTGGAGGAAAATGGGACTAGTGAGAGCGGTTCCATGTATTTCCACGTTCATCACTTGCTTAATGGGATTTAACATTTTAACTAATTATCGAAAAAGTAACCCATGTACGGGGTTTAAAAAGGAAAATGTCACAGAAGAAGCAACAATAAAATCAAATCAACCATCTTCCTGACTTTGTCTCACTGGAAGCAACTTTTACCGGTTTTTAGTGTCTCTTTATGGAAAATTTCTGTGAACTTCCAGGCGTTTCTATCCATTCTACCGGTTCTTCTCCTCTGGAGAACCGTAACGCACTATCTCTCCTCTGTTACCTACCTGATCTTTAAGAAAAGTTCTCATGGGAGCATTTTTTCCAGACCCCTTGTTTTAATTTCTGCCTTGCTCTCAACTACGTAAGCATGCCTCATACTGCTGCACAATGGTGTGTGTGCAATAAACACTTCAGCTACACCAAGCATCCCATTCACACTCAATGTGCACATGTGAAGATATGTTCACGGTATAGCTTTCTAAATATTTTTTTATGTTTATTTATTTTTGAGAGAGAGACAGAGTGTGAGTGGGGGAGGGCAGGAAAGAGAAGGAGACACAGAATCTGAAGCAGGCTCCAGGCTCTGAGCCATCAGCACAGAGCCCGACGCAGGGCTCAAACCCACGAAACGTGAGATCATGACCTGAGCAGAAGTTGGACACTTAGCCGACTGAACCTCCCAGGCGCCCCTCATGGTATGACTTTTTAATGGTAGAATTCCTGGGACAGCAGGTACAAGCATATTCCGTTGTATAGAAATTGCTAACTTGGTCTCTAAAACGTTTACACCAATTTACGAAACTGGCAGCGGTGTGGAAGAGGGTTGGTTTTTCTGTATTCCTGCCACCATTTATCACTGTCAGGTGAACAGTAGACTCTTGTTTTTGAAACGTGCATTTCTTTACGTGTGAAAATTTGAACTCCAAAATCACCAGTTTATTTTGAGTTCATGTAGACTGGTGTTACTTGCTCTGCAAAAATGTGTATAGTGTTTTAATGATATAGAGAGCTTCGGTGCTAATGCAGATTTAGATCAAATGCAACAGGCAGTTGGCTTTGATTCTTTGGTCCTTCCCCTCCAGAGCTGCCGGCTCCTCTGGCTCTAGCAGTCATTTGATTAGCCTTCTAGTATTTGCATTTGATGTGATTACAGTTCTGGAACCTACTTAGAGCATTAGGATAGGAATTTACTGTTGAAAATTAAGCTTAAAATTAAGTATAGGATTTAAAATTTTTTAATGTTTATATTTGAGAGAGAGACACACACATACACACACACATCATGAGTTGTGGGGGGCGGGCAGAGAGAGAGAGACAAAATCTGAAGCAGGCTCTGAGATGTCAGCACAGAGCTGGACGTGGGACTTGAACTCACTAGCCATGAGATCGTGACCTGAGCCGAAGTCAGATGCCCAACCAACTGAGCAACGCAGGCACCCCAAGTATAGGATGTTATTAAAATAAATGTAAGAACCTGAATATTACTAAACTTTTTAAATGAAGACACCAATTACTACAGCATCAAATATACATATCCTATAAGAATACACACAATGACAGGACTGAAAGTTGAAAGTTATTTATAAAAGGAATTATAAAGCCCCATAGACAGGCATTAAACACATGGGAAGATAGTCCATATATATATGTGGGATAGGCTACATTTTCCCAACTGAATTATACATTTGATGGAGTCCAATGAACACCCAAACAGGGTTTTTGGTAGAACTTAATAAGCTAAATCTATAATTTGTATAAAACAGCAAAAGACTAAGGATAGCTAAGGTAGTCACAATATAGGAGAACCGAGTGGGAGGATGAATCCGATATCCTGAATTAAAGAGGACTACAGCAATAAAGACAATGTAGGATAGATATAGGGATATAAATAGGTTGGTGGAAAAAAAACATGTACACACACAGATGTGGCATTGCAGTAATAAAAGACAGCTAGATTTTTAGCAAATGGTGAGAAAATTGGGTATTTGTATGAAGAAAAATAAAATTCACACAGCTCACCACCTAGCCAAAATCCATGCCAGCTGTGTGAAACACATAAGTGTAATAAAACTGTAAAACTCTCAGAATATAATGTAGAATTGTATCTTTATGGTTTCAAGGCAGGAGGTTAATTTTATTAATATCCTGAATCATTAAGGAACAGGTTGATAATGAGTCACAACATCAAAGTTAAGATTTTCTGGGGTGCCTGGGTGGCTCAGTTGGTTGAGTGCCTGACTTCGGCACAGGTCATGATCTCACGGTTTGTGGGTTCGAGCCCCGCATCAGGCTCTGTGCTGACAGCTCAGAGCCTGGAGCCTGCTTCAGTTCTGTGTCTCCCTCTCTCTCTCTGCCCCTCCTCTGCTCATGCTCTGTCTCAAAAATAAATATAAACATCAGAGTTAAGATTTTCTGTTTATTGAAGTAAACCACATAAGAAAAGATTAATATGTAGTGAGATATCTATATATCTATCTATATATCTATATAGACATATAGACATATATAGATATAGATATCTATTGATCTCTACTTCTAAAACTACAGACATATTTATATACCCAGGAAAGATTAAGTGTATCAAATTTATAAGCCACACCTACACATCAGTGAGAGAAGGGTAACAATAGAAAAATGCATAAAAACATAAATGAGTACCTCACGAAAGAAGAAAATCTCAAGTGTTGACAAATGGCAAAATTAACAAAGTCTTTTGAATTACTTACTGGACAGAGGGGCATGTGTTGCAATCCTATTGTTGATGTAACAATTTACCATGATCGGAGTCATTGAAAACAACACAAATTCATTCTCTCCTGGTTCTTGGAGGTCAGAAGTCCAAAATCAGTTTCAATGGGCTAGGGTCAAGTTATCAGAGGGATTGGTTCCCTCTGGAGTCTCTAGGGTTGACTTATTTTTCTTGTATTTACATTTTACGATAATGATTTTATTAATAAAATCAGTACGTGTAGACTCAAGGGAGGGGCTGAAGAAACTGGGTTCTTAAAAGCCAATCAGTCAAACCATAGGATGCCATTTTGATATCATCATGTAGGAATACAAGTGAGAGGTTTTGAGGTTTGTAGGTTACAAGAATACAACAGCTCTTTATCTATATCTCCCTTTCAGAAGAAATCAGCCAGATAACTCAGGAGGAGGTTTTACCTGTAGAGTAGCCAAGTAAAACCAGTTTTTCATTTGGTTTCACAAGGAAGTGCCAATCACTTAAACATGCTTGCTAAGCAGGCATAGTTGAAATATGGCATGATATTGCTGTGTTCTCAGCGATAACTCCATTATAGGTTATAGTAAGAGTCACACCAAGAGGGAAGGAAGGAAGGAAGTGACAGGAAGTGAAGGAAGCCACAACTCACAGATGTCACAAGAAAACTCACATCAGTAATTTCCATCAACGTGATTGGGGAGGGACCTCCTGAGAATGGGTGATAACCCACAAATGAAGAGATGTCATTAAGAAGACAACAGATGAGCTTTTCAGAGTGTGGCCTGGCTGAGGTGTGATAGCTGGGTTCCTGGTGGTTGGCCAGGCGACACCATCATCAATGGACACATGAGGGTTCCAAATGTTTTTGGCCGGTGAAGATATGCTGCCCGACCCCCTGACATTGCCACTTGATAAAGCTGTAAGCTTGCTGTTTCTCCGTAGGTGGTCAACTTCATGGTGAAAGGCATAGAACTTAAAAAAATGGCTACCCTGAACCTCTGCCATTCTTCTGTTCTTGAGGTTAGACGCACGCAGCAGGTATATTCTGGCCATTCCAGTATCTTGAATAAAGAGGGCGTGTGACTGTTGAGGTGACAGAGTAAGAGGGCATGCGACACACCTACATGGTCAGTGTGGAGTAGAGGGAGGTCAAAATACAGCCAGGTTGCGGGGGGCGGGGGGGGGTTCCAAAAAAAATACATGGTCTTTGTTGAGGCTTGTTTTGGGGTTTAATGATCTTGTCTTCAAACTCCGTGTAGGAAAGTTGGGGACTTTGGGCCCCAATAGTCTGAACTTTCCATTCAGGTGGGAACGGTGCTCTACACCATTATCAGGAACGTATTTATTTTGGCTCTGAAGTCCTGTTACATCAAAGCCAAGGAATTCTCCATGACAAAACTTCTCTGTAAGAGAAGGGAGTCACCTATTTCAAAATCTCCCTGAGACCTGGTGACAAACTGTAACAAGATTTCAGAAAGCCAGTTACCAATAAAACACCAAACGTGTGCTTAGAAAACATTATTTTTCTTTGCCAAGATCTATTATTGGCAAAATTAATGTATTCACTGAACTTAATAGTCGATCAGTATTGGAAGACTTGTTTCTTTATAGTTCTGCCACAGGTGTTTGAAGTACTTGAGGCTTTAGGGATAGCTAAACACAAACATCAATTTCCACAGCCATCCATTCACCTTAACAGGTTGTAGAAACAGAGGTGAACCCAAATTCTACCAGTTGGGGAACTGGCACAAGTCAAAGATGGATTGCAAGTCTGGTTCGCTTCTGAGGAGAGGATAACATCCCAATCCCAACAAACGTGTGCAGGATGCACGTAGACAGAGCCAAGGCTTGACATCAGGGGACGGATGACTGACGGCTGGCTCTTTTCTTGAAACTTCCATCTTTGGCACCTGGAACTCCTGTCTCCTTGCCTTGAATTTCCATGTTGGAACTATTTTTATTGCTGTGTTTCACCTGGAGACTCAAAACGAATCTGCTTATCTTTGAAAGGCATCTGATATTGAACTTGAAGTTTACTATGGCTATGTGGAGATTCCCTCCATCAGTGTGTGTGTGTGTGTGTGTGTGTGTGAGAGAGAGAGAGAGAGAGAGAGAGAAAGAGTGAGAGAGAGAGAGAGGGATCGAGATCCTATAACAACTATGTTTGGACAGAGTAGATGATTTTTAGCATCCAATTTGATATGCAGACACGGTCTTAAAAAAAAAAAAATCCTGGCCTAATGACCATTCCTTGTGTGGCAATTTTCATTGGTTTTTAGACTGCTCCCTGTCCAGATACTTATCCTGTGCAGCAAGTTCCTTCTGATAAATAAGAAATCAGCGAATTCCGACATAAGGTGACATCAAGGACTGATAGGCAACCGTCCCTGCTCTTGAAACCAGGCCACTGGGCATATTCCATGTGCCAATCATTACATATATCCGTTTAGGGACCCCAAATGTGCATTTCTGTGCAAATCCCAGACTTCCCTTTTTCACACATGTCAGTCGGCTCAGGGAATAGGTCCCACACTTCCTATGTTATGTACATTCTCATTTACAAGACCTGCAGGCTGCTTGTCCTCTTTGTGGGTTGGCCAAGAGGAAGAATAATTTCCTCAGACAAGAGGAGGTCTACCGCTTGCTGTCGAGTAGTGTGTATCAGACACGCGTGTATCCCGCGGACTAACCCTGGGCCTCATCTCTCCAGGCTCTCTGTAGCAGACCTCAGCTCAGCCTTCAGCTGAGCAGCCGGTCCAGGAAAGGTCTCACCTGTTGGTGAGGTCACGTGCGGGCCGAGTCCCTGTCCTTGGCCACACTTGTTCATGTCTTTGTTTGGAGGCAGGAGGCAGTTGGCGGTTTCTACGGAAATGGCACCTGAAATCCACACAGCTCATGTGCAGCAGGGCCAAGATTGTGCATTTGCGGGGCTTGATTTTTGGAGCCAGGCCTCTTGTACAGCTCTGTCTTCCCTTATTCCCACTTAGCGCCCCACTTCCCCGGTGGGAAGCTGAATGTGGTGGTGCAGGGCGTGTGGCATAGCGGTGCCACTGGAATCGTGGAAAGGTGTTCTGGGAAACCCTACTGATTGTCCAATGTCGTGTTCTGAGTACAGTTCCAAAACCTTCCCTCCTCTGTAAGTGTCCATACTGCTGGCACAGGTCTGTTCTTGAGCCCTCGTCACAAATGTGTTGGCTGTAGTCGATCTCCAGGTTAACAGGAAGAAGAAAGTCCTGGGAGTTCAAGGGTGGAGGGAGGGAGACAAATGATTGGAGGAGAGGCTGGTGTAGGGCAGTGGGTGTGTCTGGAGTCTGAGAAAAGAAAGCATCTAGGGAAACATCCCAAACGAGCTTTCTCTCCTTCAAAATCTCCCCAAGGTGATCTTGTTCTCTGTGCTCTGGCTGCATGCGGGGGTTATCTTGCCCTGTGTTTGCCTCTTATAATCACAATTCTAGAACTAGCTGCCAGACTCAGGAAAGAGCAGGGAAAGTCCCAGCTCCCCAAAGTCAACAAGGAATTGTAAATTGATACTAATTTTTTAAAAATAACGCTGACTTCATGTATGCTACTTTCATAAACTAAGAATCTTATGAAGTCCTAAAAATTTTTTCCTCTCTTTTGTATCTCCCCAAATGAAAACGAAATTCTCTAAAAAAAAATAAGTCTATTTCCCATCAGATTTTTTCTATTATTGACTTTTTTTTTTATCTTTTGGTTCACAAGACTTAAGAGTCTATTGTCTAACCCGTCCAAAATTTTCTAGGTCGTTTTAAATAACAGATTGTATTGCACCAAGAACCATAAAATCCCTAGGAATAGATCTAACCAAAGATGTTAGATCTGTATGCTGGAAACTATTGAAAGTTTATGAAAGAAATTGAAGAAGACACAATAAAATGGAAAAACATTCCATGCTCATGGATTGGAAGAACAAATATTGTTAAAATGTCAATACCACCCAAACCAATCTACACATTCAGTGCAATCCCAATCAAAATTGCACCAGCATTCTTCTCAAAGCTAGAACAAACAATCCTAAAATTTGTATGGAACTACAACAGACTCCGAATAGCCAAAGTGATATTGAAGAAGAAAACCAAAGCAGTAGGCATCACAATCCCAGACTTTAGCCTCTACCACAAAGCTGTCATCATCAAGACAATATGGTATTGGCACAAAAACAGACACATAGACCAATGGAATAGAATAGAAACACCAGAACTAGACCCACAAAAGTATGGCCAACTAATCTTTGACAAAGCAGGAAAGGGTATCCAATGGAAAAAAAGACAGTCTCGTTAGCAAATGGTGCTGGGAGAACTGGATGGCAACATGCAGAAGAATGAATCTGGACCACTTTCTTACACCATATGCAAAAATAAACTCAAAATGGATGAAAGACCTATATGTGATACAGGAAACCATCAAAATCCTAGAGGAGAAAGCAGGCAACAACCTCTTTGGCCTCAACTGCGGCAACGTCTTACTCGACACATCTCCAAAGGCAAGGGAAATAAAAGCAAAAATAACTATTGGGGCCTCAACAAGATAAAAAGCTTCTGCACAGTGAAGAAAACGGTCAGCAAAACTAAAAGGCAACCAACAGAATGGGAGAAGATACTTGCAAATATCATATCAGATAAAGGATTACTATCCAAAATCTATATAGAAGTTACCAAACTCAACACCCAAAAAACAAATAATCCAGTAAAGAAATGGGCAGAAGACATGAATAGACACTTTTCCAAAGAAGACATCCAGATGGCCAACAGACACATGAAAATATGCTCAACATCACTCATCTTCAGGGAAGTACAAATCAAAACCACACTGAGTTACCACCTCACACCAGTCAGAGTGGCTAAAATTAACAACTCAGGAAACAACAGATGCTGGAAAGGATGTGGAGAAATGGGAATCCTCTTGCACTGTTGGTGGGAATGCAAACTGGTGCAGCCGCTCTGGAAAGCAGTGTGGAGGTTCCTCAGAAAATTAAAAATAGAACTACCCTACGACCCAGCAATAGCACTACTAGGAATTTATCCAAAGGATACAGAGTGCTGATTCATAGGGACACATGTACCCCAATGTTTATAGTAGCAGTTTCAATAATAGCCAAATTTTGGAAAAAGCCCAAATGTCCATCAACTGATGAATGGATAAAGAAGATGTGGTTCATATATACAATGGAATACTACTTGGCAATGAAAAAGAATGAAATCCTGCCATTTGCAGCAACACAGATGGAACTGGAGGGTATTATACTAAGTGAAATGAGTCAGAGAAAAGAAAGATATTATATGTTTTCACTCATATGTGGAACTTGAGAAACTTAACAAAAGACTGGGGGGGAAGGGAAAGGGAAAAAATAGTTTCAAACAGAGAGGGAGGCAAACCTTAAGAGACTCTTAAATACAGAGAACAAACTGAGGGTTGATTGGGCGGGGCAGGGGAGAGGGGACGTTGGGTGACGGGCCTTGAGGAGGGCACTTGTTGACATGAGCACCGGGTGTTGTATATAAGTGATGAATCACAAGAATCTACCCCTGAAGCCAAGAGCACACTGTGTGCACTGTATGTTAAAAAAACAAACAACTGACAGGCATTTGAAATCAATCAATCAATCAATCAAAGATTGTATTATGATGATCTCTTGGTCAGTAATTTTTGACATATTCAAGTTTACTTAAAATTGGCCAAACTCGGGCACCTGGGGGGCTCAGTCGGTTAGGCATTGGACTCTTGATGATTGGCTCAGGCCTTGATCTTGGGCTCATGAGATCAAGTCCTGCATCAGCTCTATGCTGAGAATGGAGCCTGCTTGGAATTCCCTCTCTCCTTCCCTCTCTACCCCTTCCTGCCTCAAATATATAAACATTAAAAATAATCAGCCAAACTCACACTCAGGATCCCTGTCACATCAATCTTCCTGTGCACACATGAGTTGTATTGAATGAAAATAAGTGTATGCGTGAAAAGATGCTCAACGTTATCATCAGGGAAATACAAGGCAAGACCACAGTGAGATACCACCTCACATCTGTCAGAGTGGCTAAAATTAACACAAGAAACAACAGGTGTTGGCGAGGATGTGGAGAAAGGGGAACCCTCTTGGACTGTTCGTGGGAACGCAAACTGGGGCAGCCACTGTGGAAAACAGTATGGAGGGTCCTCAAAAAGTTAGAAATAGAACTACCCGATGATCCAATAACTGCTCTACTTGGTATTTACCCAAAGGATACAAAAATACAGCTTCGAAGGGGCACATGCACCCCAATGTTGATACAGCATTATCAATAATAGCCAAACTTTAGAGGGAGTCCAAATGTCCATTGACTGATGAAAGGATAAAGAGGAGGACACATATTTAAAAATACATGTACATATATATATACACATATGCGTATACATACACACACAATGGAATATTACTCAGGCATCCAAAGGAATGAAATCTTGCCATTGGCAACTATGTGCCATTGGCAACAACGTGGAGCTAGAGTATATTATGCTAAGTGAAATAAGTCAGGCAGAGAAAGACCAATATTATATGATTTCACTCACGGATGGGATTTAAGAAACAAAAGAGATCAACATATTGGAAGGAGGGGTGGAAAGAGAGAGGGAAACGAACCATAAGAGACTCTTAACTATAGAGAACAAACAGCATTGATGGAGGGAAGTGGGTGGGGGATGGGCTAAATGGGTGATAGGCATTTAGGAGGGCACTTGTGTTGAGCACTAGGTGTTATATGCAAGTCATGAAATGCTAAATTCTACTCTTGAAACCATTATTACACTATCTGTTAACTAACTAGAATTTAAATAAAAATCTGGAAAAAAAAAGAATGTTTAAGGAAGGTATTGTTGGTGTACAAGCTAAAAGTGGGCTTGTCCTGCTGCTCAAAGTCACAAGTAAACTCAAGCCCTTCAGCCTTCAGTGTGACGCACTCATCACAGTAAATTATAGAAAGCAAGTCTTGATTTTTGGGGGGTAGTTATATTTTCATCATAGCTGTGTCTAGTTAAGAGATATATCTGTAGATGTCAAATCTGTAATTCTAATCCAAGTCTCAAATGTCACCTCAAAAAATAAGTGATCTCAAATCTTTGAGTTTTTAATTTCATACAACGTCAATCCATTCACCAAATGATATTCCACTTATTTATATGTTTGATTTTTCCTCTTAAAAAAAGTACCTTGAAACTGATCTAAATACCTAGAATTCATTCCGGAGTTTCTTCAAACCTTTCAAGATTTAATAGTGTAATTTGTATTTCATGCCAGCCCACCCAAGGTGTTAGCAGAGATGGACGTTCTGATAGGGTATAGATTTTCAAGACCTGTTATATTATTCTTTTCTATTAGATTCTATAAATATTTCAGTGCATGTCCAAATAGAACACCAGTTGAGTAAAAACCATGGGTTTGACCTAATGTGATATTATTTCTTATGAAATAATATTTGGTGTGAAAAATGCATGATAAATGCAGTTAATACTTCAAATACCTTTTATACAACAGCCAAGCAAAACTTCATTCAAGTTTATAACAAAAGCTTAAAATACCATCTACTTTATTCTGATCGTTTCGGCGAGGGTACGTGTCCGAGACATATCTACATGAAAACTGTTCTGTAAGCCAATTGCATTTTATGACTGAATTATATAGTTTGAAAAGCAACAGAGTGGGAATAAAATATTTAAAAAGATGTGAAATAGGTATGAATGTTCTTCTTTGACTGGAAGCCTTGGATGCTGCTTTTATAACGCTTTGTGTTTTACATGGCATTAATCAGTTACTATAAAGGCAGAATGGCTAATAAAGGTTTTCAATCCATAGTGCCAGAATTAGGAAGGTGAGTTTTGCAAAAGTACCGGTGAGATTTTCATTGGACTAGGATGGACAGACAAGCGTAGCATGGAGGCAACTCTCATTGGTGTCCTCTGTGTTGTGCAGGAACTCGACCTTTCCAGGAACCCCGTCCACACATTTCATCGTCACCCTTCAGGATGATGTCGTCTTCTGTTGATATGTGTTCCCCTGGTGCGAATTAAGCGTTTGATCACGTCTTAGCTAATGCTGCCCTCACGCAAATGAAGTCAGCCCCCTCTTCTTTCTCCTTGGTGACAGATTGAGAAATAGGTGGGGGAGAGGGTAGGCGATGTGCCCCCGCCCTCTGAGCAGGCCTCCACTTTGGAGACTCTGAGTAGTTAAACACCACGCAGGTTCCCGTAACTGGGGAAGGAGGACGGACAGAGATGGGGCCACCGAAGAATGGCGGCCCGATTCTAAGAACCAAACATGAATTTTGCAAGAATTCTCCTGACTTGCTATTTTCTTCTAGAACTGTCCCTGAGACTGATTGCGTATTCCAAAACATCTGTGCGTTTTGCGATACCTAAAAACAAAAGCATTTGGTGTCTCAAGTGCCAGATTTTGTACTTTCAAATCTGATATTTGAGAGGTTTTTTTTCCTCCAAAACTTAACACAACAAAAACAAAAACTCAACAGCGAACACAACAGAGAAACAAAGAAACTGCAAAACATCAAAGGAATTTGTTTTTGTTAACACAGAAGGAAAAATACGGAGAAGAGAAACATACAAAATTTGTGCCCTAATTTATTTTTTATTTCATATAAATCATCCCTCCCCCCCCCACTGAAAGAGCGGACTGTAGTGAAAGGCTCTCAAGTCTTGTTCTAGAGATTTATTGCCGGGAAGATTTCTCGTCTCTTCTGGTTTAATGTCTGGGTGGTGGCATTCAGCACCCCCAATGCCCCAGGAAAAGGAATCCCTGACAAGCCCAGGCCACTTGGGCCCCCGGAAGGTCTTCCAGTAACAGAGTCATGCAAACGCAGGAAGGAAGCCTGGTAAGCTTCGGGGGAGTCATTTGTGTCCCTCAGTCCGTCCGTCCCCACACACTCGCATTTATTCTGATAGAGCCGCTTTGTGTCTCCTGAACTTTGTTGGCAAGGGTGCTATAGCCGAGGGAGAGAGTGCCTGGGTGCTGGCTGGGAATCTGGGGGTGGGGTGCTCTGCATGGGATTATGCAGAGACAGGCCGTCTTCCACGTGGGATTTATAGGGTTACTCTTTCAAGTGAGTAAACTATGTGGGAGTAAATCCCAGGCTGCTTTCAGATTGCAGAAACAACACTTTCAGGTTCCTGCTGTTTCCTTTGATTCCTTTCTCCCCGGGGACTCCAGAGGTATGAAACGGTATGAAACTGCCCATTTTACTGGGTTCTGGGATGACATCCTGCCCAGCCAGGGTTTGTCTGCTCCCCCAAATCCAGCCTCGCTGTGCCATTGCCGCTCCCAAATGAGGAAGGCTTTCGATAACATCGAACCTTCCGGGAACCCGAGGCAGGCAGGTTGGGCTGCGTTCAATGACCTTGCTGGAAATCACTGGTTGTTTATCCAAAGTGAGACACTGATCCCAGGGATTTCAGGGTCCTACATAATTAACAGGACCTTCCTTGGCCTCTCTAGCCTTTCTGTCCTATTCCAAAGGCACCTTCCCCACCCCCCGACCCCCCCGCCCCAGGTGGCGCCAGCCTCGGGCCTGCTGGAATTATCCCTGAATTTGCTCATATACGAAATTTATTCCTCCCATCAAGAGTTTTATTTATCTTACTACTTAGCTATTTCCTAGGATTGAGGTAGTCATTTACTTTACAGTAAGCTGTGAAACTTTGTATTTTTTCATCAACACATTAAACCTAGACAGGCATCTAAAGTTTATGAATCTCTAATTAGAAATGAATTCCCCCAATTTTTCCGGAAACCATCCGAAGTGATGGTAGTCTGCTAACCCTAATGCACGAATCGTCTGTCTACACAGACACCTGCACGCGGTGATTTGGATGTGACCTTGGATTCTCTTCCCTCTGGAGTAGGACCGGTAGATAGCTCAGTGTTAACACACGCAAAGCTCTCAGAAGAGTGCCTGGTACTTCGTAAACCTCAAGTCAGAGTCGGCCATTAGCTTTTCCTCTCTTTTCACGGTCTGATAGTCGAGACAGAACTGAAGACGCCGAGATCCTTTCAAATCACCAAACAGGAGGCAGGCGAAATGACCATCAGCCTCACTTCTCTACCTCTCTTCCAAGACCACTGCTAAATTGCCCTCTTAAATCTGTTAATGGACATGTTCCAGAGGAAAAGAGAGGAATATGCTGCTTCTCACTTGCTGGGAGCTCATTCTGGCCACCAATTTCCAGCTGAGAGTGTGGACGGCCTCAGACTGTGAGCTTCCGTGTTTCCTTTGTGCAGGGATTCATGAAGCAACCACCGGCATCTGTCCTTAGTAACTCAGGCCACCTCATCCTTAGAACCGACTCTCAGGGAAGATCAGGCTGGAGATGTCCTTCCCAGCCAACTTTCGGACCCATGAACTTGAAAAACAATGCAGGACATACAGTGGGTTAAACCCAAAGTGTGGACACATGTTTTCATATAAATCCTGACTCACGTCAAGCCACTCATCTGAAATGTCCGGACATGATTTTTTGAAGGCTTTTTCACGGCCACAGACACGGTGGTCCTTGGCCAAAACACCAGTCTGCCAGATTGCGGACGATCAGTGAAATACAGATCCACCTTCTCTGTGTTTCTGGCCTGGTGCCCCATTCTTGCCCACTCTCTCCTTGGGGGAAAGGCAAGACAGTTTCTCATCCAAAGCAGACTCTTTCAGGCTTCTTCCATAACCTGCCCTCTCAACTGGCCCAAATAACTACTGTTAGGCAAGATTCTGCCACACATACTGGGGAATCCAACTTGACTTTCATTAGAAGCATACACATAGCTACATACACATCACTGCTGTATTCTGTTCACGTGGCCGCTGCTGGTGTTCATGAACTTACCCATTTCACCTGCTCTGATCATTTTGAAAGGTTAATGATCCCTTTATGAAAACACAACGCCATGTGGTTGGAAGCTTAGTTCATCCTCCCGTTTTCTCCGTTGTGACCTTGAGAAGGGGAGAACGACAGTAGGTAATTTGTAATGTTCCTACACGGAGTCTCAGGCTTTGAAGGTGTTTATTTATCCGCATGTTTCTTAATCTCTTCTTTCATCCTGAGAGGGACGATGGCATGTTCCTCTCTTCCTGAGAGTCTAAGTGCGGCCCGGTGGGCAAGCACCACCCTTCTTTACAGTTTTCACGGTACCGTGCGTATGCCAGGGACGAATAAAAATGGAGAAGCATTATTTTTCTGTGTGCTGAGGAGACTAACCCATGGGAGAAACTGGAGAAGTCTCTTCTCTGATCCAAGCTTCTACCCAAGAAGTAGAAGTTGATGTGATGGTGCTGTTCCCCAGATCCTGTTCTGGAACCATTCCTTAAAGGGCATTTAATCTGCTGTGGCTGTGGAAATATGCAAATGGGGAGCCTGGGAATCATGCCATGGATAGAGCACGTTCCCTCCGTCCTCCCTTCTCCCTTCTCTGCTCCCCTTTCCCTTTGCAGCCCCTTGTTTCATTGTCACCTTCTCACGTGACACTTAAATGCTACCCAGTTGGCATAGAGACCTCGTCTGCCCCAAATGCCCTCGTCATTTTCCTGAGGTGGAGAGAAAAGACCCGTTAGTTTATTTGCGGATCCTCCAAATGTTGTTCAGCTTATATCTCCACCTGTTTATACAAGTAAATACACTGATGCAGGTCCGAACACGACATGGCTATAACCTTTGACTGTATTTTTGACTTGGTCCATGGGATTCTGCCATAACAGAATAGTCATAGACTGGAGGGCTTATGAACAACAGATTATTTGTCACAGTCTGGAGAGTTCAAGTTCAAGAGCAAGACACTGGTAGATTCGGTGTCTGGTAAGGGTTCTTCCTGGTTCATAGACGACCATCTTCTTGCTGTGTCCTTACCTAGCAGGATAGGTGAGGAAGCTCTCTGAGGGCTCATCAGAAGGGCACAGATGCCATTCATGAGGGTTCCATGCTTATGACCCAGCCACCTCGAAATACCATCACCTGGATGAGGGTTCAAGACAAATTTTCAGTCTATAGCAGTTGCTCTCTGCACAATGCAGTGATTTAAAACTGGGGTATTTGTCCTGCTGTCTTCCTTTATAAGCCGTGTGACCCGAGGCCAGTCACTTAACCTCTTGGTGCCTCAATTCCCATGGCTGTGGAATGGGAATAATCACAGAACCTATTTTATGTATATTTTACGAGGTTTAAATGAGATCCACGGAAAGCGTTTTGCATTGTGCCCGGCACATAACAAACACTCGGGATAACCATATTTATTTGATCTCAAGTGTTAATTCCCCCAAATATTCCATGGAGCACTCATCAGAATCCAAATGTAGTGATAAATATGGAGCAGTTTCTCTATTTTGAGAAGATAGAAGGATTACGTTCATCGCCGATAGTAGATGGAGCGCCAGCCCACGGTTTGGAAAATGGGACAGTTCTTTCTGGGTGGAATCTCTTCTCTCTGGTTATCGCCTTCACCTGCTTCTGTTCAAGAAGGATGGTCAGAAAAGAGAACAGCAGCCAATGGGGGACCTGGGGTGTTGACATCGAATTTGCCACTGTGGAAAGAACACTAAACGTTTGAGGTTATAAATAACTCCCCCGCACCCCTCAGTTTTGTACATCTAAAAAACGGAGATTAACATCTTAACCAGCCGATCTCCCGGGTCTATCTGAGTGGTCCACCGAGACTGTACGTAGGTAAATTATGGTGTTTTTTGGTTTGTTTGTTTTGTTTCTGCAGTGCTGTGGGATACCAGAAGGTGGAAAGAAATGTTTTCCCCTCTCAAATCTAGTAACTCAGCACGTTGCTAAGTTTCTGTGTGCAGAGAAAAATGGAGATACATTCGGGTTTCTACCACTTTCTTCTTCTTCTTTTTTTTTTTTTTTTTTTTAATCGGAAACATGAATCCTCCATAGGGAAAGTTACTGTCCCAGTTATGAAATGTATTCATACATGTATTTATGGAAAGCACATTCATAAAACCAAAACTTTGATGTCTGCCTCAGCATTTCAGAAAAGTCTCAGATCGTGAGTGAATAAAATGTCTTTTCTCAGGTCTGCTTTTTCTTTTTCTGCTTGACGGCAATTTGCGCTGAGCACTTAGCCAGCCACTCGGGTGTCAGGAATGTGAGCACCTGCCTTCGTCAAGCTGCCCAGAGTGTCTGAGCAGAGGCAGACAGCAGCGGCTCCCTGTGATGCCTTGGGTTTCCAGAGCGCCTTCAGAGCTGGGCCCGTGCCACTCACCAGCCTCCGCTGCTGTCCCTGGCTCTGTACAGGCAGTGAGACTGTTCGCTGAGCTCAGGCCCTCCGCCCATCCGTGACGTGATGTCACCGACGAAGCAGGGTGAGTGAGTGCCGGTGAGGCCCCCTGGAGACGAGCCGCGACAGCAAAGTTTCACGCCGAGGTGGTTGTGCGGCTGTGACGGTACATCACCTCGGAGTCACCGTCACTTAGCCAACGCCTCCCTTCCGGAACTGTGCTGACTCTGCTCTGGGCCACCTGACCATCCGCTTGTCAACTAAGGCCGACTCATAGACACTAGATCCCTTGAAAGGACCGTTAAAAAAGACTGGAAAACGTGTAACAATTGATAAGCTGCTGATGTACCTCTAGGCTTCATGCCTAATTTCCCTGCGTTCTGTTGCATTTCTTTTGGATGCTAGAAGTGGAGAGGAAAAGGGCATTTTCAAGGGAGGCTTAACTAGCATTCCGCACATGGGTGATGGAATGAGCGTTCATGTTGATACCTGTGAAAATCTCACTTGAATGTTTCCACATTTATATTTCATACGGTAAAGCTTTTTAGCCGTAGGGAGACAGTCGGAGCTGATCTGTCCTGAGGCAGTGATGTGACTACTTTTATTGCATGACAAACTTTCTTAGTGTGATTTTTAGGGACAGCTCAAACCAGCGGCCCGGGACCACGTGGCTATTTATTTCGGTTACGGGCGCTGCGAATTAAATAATTCCGCGGCAATAGGTGTTGCAGTCGCTTTCCTTTTGGATGTTTTGCTCTTGGAAATATCAAACATCTGCCCAGGGCAAATAGCTAAATAGCTGCGATTTTCGAGCTCATTCCTATTTTTGGCTTTCAGTGCCGGAGGCATTTGAACACCCATGTTGGAGGCTGGCTTCTCCTGGAGACTTGGGAACATAGGAGAGCCAAGCTGTTTTAGATCAATTGCTCCCCGTGCTTAAAGGGCTAGTAAAAACAGGTTATAATGTTTACATGACTTTTTATGGGTCAGAGTTTATTACAGTTCTAGTCTACGGCCTACAGCGGAGGAACGTTTTACAAGATTTTGCTGCATTTGACAGTTCTGTTTCAGTGTATCTGGTGAGGGGAAGTTTTTCTTTCTTCCTTTCTTTCATTCTCTCTCTTGCTCCCCCTTTTATTTTGTCGCTTTCAAGACAAGCGACATTGTAAGACTCCGTAATTTCAAGCGGTCTTGCTTAGAATGTCACCAACCGAGTTGAGACCCAAGGTGCCGTGGATGGGCCCGAGAAACCTTACAATTTCCAATGGCTTTTGGCCATCCTTCAGAGGTTCCTATACATAATAGTCGTAAACATAAGGGTGTTATTTTACCGAGGGACGTCAGAATTAGCACAGGCGCTGGTGATTTTTCTCTTCTCCGCAGCAGTCAGCAGAGGTGGGGGCCAGATCCCAGACTGGGGAAGTCGATGTGCCTACAGCATCCCATCATTTCCTAATCTTTCCAAGCGAAGGGTTCATGATACCGACTCACGAGGTTATCATCAAGGTTTAAAAACTGGTGTGGTGTGTGAGTTATGCGCATGGGGACGATGGTTTTAGTCATGTCATTAGTCAACGATTACTGAACACCTGTTATGTGTTGGACGTTCTTAGGAGTCGTAACAATAAAGCAAGGGGATGAGGGCTGTGATTCTTGTTCTCAAGTTTTACTGGGGGAGAGAAAGACAAGACATATACCTGTGTCGGCCCAAGGTACTGTGCTGTGAAGAAAAGGCAAGGAGGGGAAATGGGGCAGACAGTGTCGGTGTGTGTGCTCTCTCAGGCCTGTCAAGAGAAGCCATAGGGTGAGGTGACAATTGTACAGAAGCCTGAACTTGGTGGCTGATTAAGCCTTTCGGCTATGGGAGGCAGAACTTTCCAGGCAGGGGGCTGAGAAGTGCAAAGGTCCTGGGGCAAGAGAAGGAGTGAGCTCAGTGAGTTGGAACATGAGACAAGGGGGATGTCCTAGAGAGATGTCCAGAGCCAGAGCAAGTAGGGCCCGACAGGCCGTTGTCAAGACCCGACAGTCAGTCTGAGAAAAAGGGAGCCCTTGGAGGGTTTGTTCAAAGGCAAGATGTCATCTGGTTTCCATACTGACAGGATCCTTTTGACTTCTGTTTGCAGAGTAGAGTGTAAGGCGGAAAGGGAAGACACTGAGAGAAAGAACCGTTCTATGTATCTGAGGGCTACGCAAACACCAACAGCCTAGTTCTCTGGAAGTTCGTGTTTTATTCTTTGCTTTTTTTTTTTTTTAAGTTTTTAAAAATTTTATTCAAGTGCATCCATGTGAGTGGGGGAGGAGCAGAGGGAGAAAGAGAGAATCTCAAGCAGGCTCCATGCTTAGCGTGGAGCCCAACACAGGGCTTGATCCCACGACCCCGGGATCACGACCCGAACCAACATGAAGAGTCAGATGCTTAACCAACTGAGCCACCCAGGCTCCCTCATGTTTTATTCTTTGAATGGATGTCTTGCCTTTATTAATATATGGCTTAGTTTCTAATCTTGAGATCATGATTAATTTAGTTTGGTCTTTTGGAGGTGGGTGCTTTATTATCAGCTTTATTTTAAGTGTTTAAAATAGCAGAAATTCCCCTTAAATATATTTACCTCTGTTTTCAGAAGACTTTGATGTCAGTGTATTTCTTCCACATGTACTGTGATTTTAAAAACAAACGCAGTTGCCTGTGGTTCTGATGGGCGGCTGGGGGAACCGCACGGTGAGTCAGAGGGTTACCTCTAGTTCACCAAGCGTTGTGATCTGGACCAGGGTGTTTGGTTCCTGGAGAAATGCAGCCTCAATCACAGGTCAAGTCCAACCACCCGCCGTCTACCAGCTCCTCAAAGGTGGTTTGTGGTCTGTCTGTGGACAGAGCTCAGGATGCCATCACCGTCTACACACACAGCTCTTAGCCGAGAGGAAGAACCTTCTAGTACAGAAAAGAATATCATGGCCAATCCATTATTTTATTTTATTTCATTTTATTTTATTTTATTTTATTTTATTTTATTTATTTTATTTTTTTTTTTTTGTGGGAAGAAGGGGAAAATTTTAGTGATAAGGATGCTATGGGGTAATTTTACATATGTCTCTTCTTCCTTAAGACCTAAGAACCCAAAATAACCGTTTCATCTCATGAGTCCCATAGAATGACAGTCTTCAGAGCTACCCTTACCTATAGGCAGAGTGGAGAGCTGTTTGGGGGGGGAGGGGGGTGGTGACACAAAGGGCGTCGAGTCCCCAGTCTGCTCTGCCAATCATGCCTGAAATTCCACCCCCGGAGATGAAAGTTTTACACACTTGACTCCTGTAAAAATGCAAGCAATGCCAGGAGGGACGATAAATGATTAATACCATTTTACGAGCTTATCAGATCCCTCTTCTTGACGTTGTAGTAGGAATGCACGGTGCATAGTCAGTGGGGGAGGCAGCAGAAACACAGAGAACCACGGGACACTGGACGGGTTCCACCAGTGTGTCTGAGCAGAGGCTTTGCTCTCAGGCCACTGGAAGTCTAAAGTCCAGAACCTCACTCTCCACATACCTGTGTCCTGAAAGCCAGTGGTAGCAACTGACATTGCGATGGCCCCGCCATCTTTGTTCTTTGGTTCCCACTTATGCAGGGTGATTAAAATCATTTATATGATTGGCTTCAGAGAGGCAGTCGGGGAGCTGCATTTATACTTCCAAGTTACTCTAATTCAGCTGTTTGAAATAGCAGGCCACCACATCTGTTAAAAAATATATATATATTCTCTTGAATTTTTATGAGCTGGACTCATCACATCTCTGCTTTGGCTTAAAAAAAATAGTAAAAGCTAGAATATATAACTGGTTTCCATCCCCAAGAGTGGGTACACATATCATATTATGTGATCCTTGGAAGAAGTCCCTTCCTCTGCAAAATCTAGCCACACTTGGATGTTTTCTTATGCTCAGATGGACTCTCTCTGCCAACTGTTGGACGTGCTCTCACAGTACAGGTGGCCAAATCAAAATCAGGAATGAACACATGGCACAGATTTTTTTTTTAACCTTATCATATGTGGGGCAAATATTAAAAGATAGCTTTTGCGTATTTGCATTCCATAGAGGCCACACACGTATACTAAGCAATGTATTCTTTGAGTATATATGACATGCTTTAAACTTTCACCGGGGTTTTATACGGAATATTAGTTTTTCTTGGAACTTTTGGCCAATGGCACATTTTTGGAAGAATTCTCAGACCCACATATTTCAAAGTTGGCTGTCACACCTGCAGTTGTCCAGATAAAAACAAATGATCTGAGATTCCCAGTGCAAGTATAATGGAATAATGGCATTAGAAATAAAGAAGTCTGTATTTGCAAGTAAATCACCTTGTCCATCTTTGAATCCCCCTCAGGTGGAGAGGCTAATGCTTGCAAACTGCTCAGCAAATGAGCACCAAATGAATAAACAAAATGGAGCATGTTAGGGGAAATTGACCAGGATGGGGTATGGCATGGATAGTATAAAATAATAACCATTGCAAGAAAGGAGGGTTTTTTTTTTTAATGTTTATTTTTGAGAGAGACAGCGAGTGGAGGAGGGGCAGAGAGAGAGGGAGACACAGAATCCAAAGCAGGCTCCAGGCTCCGAGCTGTCAGCACAGAGCCCGACACGGGGCTCGAACCCATGAACCATGAGATCAGGACCCGAGCCGGAGTCAGACGCTTAACTGACTGAGTCCCCCAGGCGCCTGCAAGGAGGTTGTTTCTTAAACACAATCGCTGTCTTGATAGTTTTGAAAGCATTTTGTGAAAACACACTAGAACGTACTTTGTACTTTTCTCTAGAGATACGGGACTGGCAACAAAGTTTGGTGAATTTTCGAAGACGTAAGGATGGCATTTACGATTGCTTAAATCGTATAAGTAACACAAAGGGCTGCTGTAAAGGTGGTTAGCTTCTTATCATGAACAATACGCCAGAAGAGGCTGGAAGATTATTCCTCAGGTTGGGGGGAGGCGCCATCTCTAACTGGAGGGAAGGAATGGTAATGATCGTTAGAACCCACTTCACTTCTATTAGGACGTGATTTATTTGAGCCCATACGTATTAGTACCTCATTTCCTTCCCATATGGCTAAGTGTTTCTGTTCAGTAGATCTTCATCCTTCACTTAATGTTCTTAATCACAGTGGTTACGATGTTTTGGTATCATTTGATATATGCCCATTAAATAATTACTCCAATTTTCCTATTTGGCTTGTGGAATCAATCTCCTAATTTTAAGGTCATGCTTTGTAAAACATGGGAAGAACAAGCAAAGTCTCGGGCAGACCAGAGTGCCCTCAGCTTCGTGTGAAAGTATTCGTAGGTTTCCTGTTTATCACGGCTATAAGGCACCACGGGTGTTTTTATTGCAATGGACTCTTTCTGACAATGAGACAACCCTTGAAGAATCGACTTCTTCCTTGATGAAAACCAGTAAATCGCAATCCCTTGTTAGAGTTAAAAATGATGCACTGTGTTTATGATAGGAGAAAGACCATCTTTAACTGAATAAGTATTTTCTTTTCATCTCTAAGACAAATGGGGCAGAAAAGTTACGAAGATACTGTCTTTCAGGAAATTTACATTCTGGTGGGGGGAAGCTGGAATCCGTAGAGAAATGATGATGGCACAAGATGGAAAATGGTAAGTGACAGAAGTAGTAACATTACCTTGCCATTGCAACCTGGAAAAGAGCCATTCAAGACTGGAAGGTCATGGAAAAAGTGGCATTTGAGTGGGGCCTGAAGGATGTGGAGTGTCTGGGTATCTACACATCTAAGCAGCTACAAAAACAATATAGGGAGGCAGGAAAGCAAAATGTGACAAGCTGTGGCTTTGAAAGGTCGAAGGAAGTCTTGGAAAATAATCTACGAAGTTAGATCACACCAGGCCTGAGAAGCTGTGGTTGGGAGCCCGGGCTGTGATCGCTAGCACAGGTGTTAGTGGACAAGTGGGCAGAACTGGTACATTTTGAGGATGAACTAGAAGATAGGGGCCGGCCTGACTGGAGAGGAAAGGAGTGGAGTTTGTGGGACAACCTAGGAGAAGAGGGTCCTGATTGAGATGAGCGAGGACTATGAGTGGGGGCCTGAAGCAGGGAGTGCCGTGGACATGAGGGCAAGATGGGCACGGAGGACTGTGGAAGCAGGGTCATGGAAGGCCAGGTGTTGAACTTGGTCCTGGGGGGAGGACAGGACAGGAGCTGGAGGGAGACCTGTGGTCTTGGGGAGGAAGGTGGTGAGCCCAGCCACCAGCGCTGTCATGAGGAGTGTGCATGAGGCAGCCAGGTGGAGGTGCGAGTGGGCGGCTGGAAATGTAGGGCCAACTTTTGGAGAGGGGTCAGTGTATCAGTACATGTCAGAGTTAATCACGAAGAAGTCTGTTTATATTATAGAAGATGAGATGATAGGGATGCTTCGGTGGCCCAATTGGTTGAGCATCCAGCTCTTGATTTTGGCGCAGGTCATGATCTCATGGGTTCATGAGTTCGAGCCCTGAATCAGGCTCTGCACTGACCATGTGGAGACTGTTTGGGATATTCATTCAATCATTCATTCATTCGTTCATTGTCTCTCTCCCTCTCTCTCTCTCTCTCTCTCCTCCCCCCCCACCCCGTCCCCTGCTTTCACACTCTCTCTCTCAAAATAAATAAACTTAAACAAAATAAAAGGTGAGATAACTAAGAGAGGGAACACATAATGTATACTTTATGAATTGTTTAAGCTTTTCAAAATACCAACACATGCTATTTTTAAAAGCGTATTTATTTTCTTGAAGAGATGAGATGGACCTAGTAACTGGAACACGTTGGTTTTTGGCAATATTTCTCTAAGAACAAATTAATCCTAAGAGAAAAAAAAAGATTTCCTATATTAACCCTCGCCTTTATTTCATGTTTATTTTAGCAATGACATAAACATAAAGCAAGGTCTTTAACAACACATTTACGCTGTTTAATATCATTTTGATCAACTTATACTATCTTGCAGCCAGAAATCAATTAATCTTTTAATAAATCACAATGATATTTTATTGGGATTCAAGGAGCTGGCTTTTTTTTAACTACATCTGAGCGATGGTTCTCTCTTTGGTTTCTTCTTCTCAGGACAAGTAGCATGAAAGGAAACGAGGATTTGTGTTCAGCCCTCTAGAACTGCAATGGGCCAAAAATTCACTGGTCTTTCCAACAATGAGAATAACCATTTGCTACACTTAATTTTCATTGCCTTAGATCTGTAGCTACTCGTTGCTTCTCTCACTCTGTTCTCATTGATATACTGGGAAGCAGGAAGATAACCATATCATCTCTGTGGCCTCTGTTGCCCCAAAACAGAATGGTTTCATGAGATTGTGGGTTCCTGAGAATGGATTTAAAATACTGGGTAATGTGGAAGAACAGTGAACTGATCCATCCCTTTTTGGACAACTGTACATTTTCAACACTTTTTCTGCACAGTATCACCTCGAAGGGGCTACTCTAATTAGTCAAAGAATCTTTCCTGCCGGGTGTGACATTTTCGCAGACATGATGTCACCTTCCAAAATTTCTTGGCTCACTGGAGGAAATATGAAACATGTTGACGTTATGCTAAAGATTAATTGGGTTCTAATTTTTAATTTTAGAAATCTTCTTGGTCCTTTTGAGTGACAGCTGAGATCAAACTTAAGAATATATTGGAACAAGTTACCTAAGGGAATACTGTCCTTGGGGAATTTACAATCTTAATAGAGATGTCATGCTAGCACGAGACGGCTGGTACACCACATATGATAGACAGTTTAAGCTTTGTGTCAGGTTTCACTAGAAGAAGAGATTAAACTAAATTTAGATAAAACTACACGTAAGTATCCCAGTATCACAGATTCTGGGCCATTGTTATTGAATTTTTCAGACTATCTCAAGTTTCTGGAAGGCTTTTGAAAAGTATCTGGCTTTGTGATTTATGGTTACTTTTTAAATCTTTTAGGATTTTTTTTTTTTTACTTTAGTCCGAAATAGGGTGGTAGGAAATTTCTGTTTTTACGCGCATCATTAACTATGGAATCATCCATTAAATACTGATGTAGATATTTTGAAATTGAACCACACGACTTAATTTTTTTAATTTAATTAATTAATTAATTATTTTTAACATTTGGGAGGGACAGACAGAGAAGGAGACACAGAATCTGAAGTAGGCTCCAGACTGAGCTGTCAGCACAGAGACTGATGCGGGGCTTGACCCACCAACCATGAGATCATGACCTGAGCTGAAGTCAGACACTCAACTGACTGAGCCACCCAGGCACCCCTGTTTTATTTTATTTTTAATATTTATTTATTTTGGGTGGGGTGAATCGGGGAGGGTTATAGGGAGAGAGAATCTCAAGCAAGCTCCATACTGTCAGCACAGAGCCAAACGTGGGGCTCAATCCCATGAACTGTGAGGTCATGACCCGAGCAGAAATCAAGGGTCGGATGCTTAACTGACTGAGCCACAAAGGTGTCCCATAACCGCACAACTTTAAGTTGACTTTGTTTTTTTCACATCTGAGTTAAATTCACACTATATGTTAGAATCAATGGTTTAGTTTAGAATATTTAGCAAATACCACCTTAGTATTATTTTCTACTTAATACTACTTTCGCATAAACCACGTTGTTTGTCTTGCCCAGAGGAAACATGATAGAGCATGCTTTAGTAAAATATCGCACTCTAACATTTGTTACAAGACCCAATTACATGTTAATATTGACAGTAGTATGTTTTGATCTAATTATAACAATAACTTGTAAGAGTGGAAATAAATGTACTCTTAGATGTGTAGCATTAAGTATATCCAAGAATATTAGAATAAACTATTACTAAACAAAAGTGGGATGGTTTAAGAAGAGGAGTGGATTCTTGAGATGGACAAGACAATGGGGTCCAGTGCCTGGAAGCTCCAGAGAAGATCATATGTGGGAATTCAAGAAGGTCGGCGTCAACAAAGTCTCACCTGTTAGGAGCCCTGCAGTCCCCATGCTGGATACTGAAATTGAGGCCCTAGACCGGCAACCACAGCCTAGAAGCAGGCATAGAATTGGGTCCAAGGTCGAAGCCTGTGTGTCAGGTGGGGGAGCATCCTGGAGCCCTGGACTGTAAGTTCCTCTTATCTAAGCCCCCAGACACCAGGGTGCCCTGAGTCTAGAATGAGAGTCCCAGAGATTCTACAAGTGGCAAAGAGAAGGATATTAACCACAGTGTTCAGGAACACTTTAAAACCAACTAGACCAGAGATAGAAACTCTAAGTGCCTTGACTCAGAAAAGATCATGAAGTAGGGAGTCTGCGTGCCTCAGTTGGCTGAATGTCTGACTCTTGATTTCGGCTCAGGTCATGATCCCAGGGTCACAGGATCGAGCCCCATGTTGGGCTATGGTGCTGAGCAGGGAGCCTACTTGCGGTTCTCTCTCCTTCCCGCTCTGTCCCTGTCCCATGCTCTCTCTCTCTCTCTCTCTCTCTCTCTCTCTCAAATGAAAATGTCATGAAGTGAACAATGCCGCAGAACGATTTGGTGTAAGGAAACAGGCACTGAGCTGCTCTGCTATGAGCAGGAACCACGCCTGCTTTGGGACCACTTCATGGCACTCAAATGTCCCTGCCAGGCAGGGACAGGGAGCTGAGCCCTGGAGGTCACCGGGGCCAGATGAACCACACTGGTCTTGTGAGACATGGTGAGGAGTTCGGATTTCATCCTGTGCTTGATGGAAGGCCTTTGGGGTTTAAGCAGGTGGCAGGCAGCACAGCCTGCTTTGTATTTTGAAAGGATCACCTTGTCTTCCAGGTGGAGAGTGGAAGTCAAGAGTGGACTTGTCTAAGCCGATTAGAAGGCCATGAACGCCTCAGGGGACACAAGGTGATAGCCGGAGTGGGCGGGGGCCTTGCATAGGAATAGAGGAGATGCCAGATCCAGAGGAGACCTGCAGGTGGTGTCAGCTGTCGGAGAAGGATGTGGCGGTTGAGGGAGAGAAGGAAGTTCAATGTGACTTCTGGCGTCTAGCTTGAGCAACCGGCCAGGTGCTGAAGGCATGCCTCATTACAGGCTCTGCAGTTACACCGCGTTCTCAGAGCGTCTGCATTTATCTTCTCGAACGATCTTTTCGTTACTGTATTTCTGCGGAAACCTCAAATAGCCATCAGTTAGCTGACACCATCGTTCCTTCCCACCATGCAACCTGTGTTGTCTCAGTGAGAGCCCACACGTGTCTTTGAAACAGTCCTTAGGGAACGTGTAGCCATCTCATCTCTGTGTCCTCTGCTTCTGTTAAATATGTTACATGTTTTGTTGAACGTATACTTTAAAAAATGTTTATTCATTTTTGAAAGAGGGGAGGAGGAGCAGAGAAAGTGGGGGACAGAGGATCGGAAGTGGGCTCTGGGCTGACAGCAGCGAGCCCGACGCGGGGCTCGAACTCTCTGACTGTGAGATCGTGACCCGAGCTGAAGGTGGAAGCTTAAGCAACTGAGCTCCCCCCCCAGGTGCTCCCAAAGTATACCTTTCAATCCTGAAGAAAGATGGCATGTGACTTGAAAATGTTAAAAACGATGGGGTCTTCTGAAGGTCCAGGTGCATGTGCGTCGAGGACAATGTTCAGGGCCCATCGTGCTGACACCCAAGTATGTGCCTGCATCCGAAGCCAAACTTCAAGTGTCTTGAAGAAAAGTTGAGAGTTGGAGATGAAGAAGTTGGAGTCTAGAATATAAGCAGTGACATCAGTGCGGCAAAGGGCGTATGTGCAGGTTGAAAAAACCCTGTATCGGGGCAAAGACGAGGATTCCTTTGCCACTCGCCCAGTGCAGACTTCGAAACAGGAGCAAACCTGACTTGCGCTCCCAACTGTGTCGTGTGTCAGCCCCGTGGCCTCCCAAAACTCATTCACCTTTTGAGCCTCGATTTCTTTATTTGTAACACCATCCTGTGGGATTACTATGACATTCAGAAGTACTCAATTTGAAGTGCTATCACATTTATCTTGCTACAAGTAATTTCTTTTTTTTACAAATGTTTTAATCAGATTATTCATTCACGTATTATTTCATCCACTCACCTGCCGGAGGATCCCTAACAGCTGCTGACGCGCCAGGGTACTTGAGGGGCACACAGGCTGGATGAAAGCATCCTTGCCTTATTGGAACTAGAAAATTTTTAAAAATGGGAATACAATTTGAGAAGATACCAGAAAGGATGAGACGTTCCTTTGAGTGTTATGCACAGGGAGAAAGTAGAAGAAAGGTGAATGATAAACACGGGTAGCGCATAGGAAATTGCAGCATCATCTAAGAGACAGTGGGTAGTTCAGTGTGGGCATATGTGAATTGGGAGCCATAGTAGATAAAATCTGAGCGGAAGTATGGGATCTGGACTTGATATAAGGAGATGCAGAGAAGCATCAAGTTTCTACCCTAAGTTTCAAACGCTGAACATACGCATATGCAACTTTGTACACCAAATCTTGACATTGGCCATTTTAAATGCCTCAGATATACTCTCACCTGCCTTTTACTCTGGTAGATAGTCGTTTTTTTTTTTTTTAAATGTTTGTTTATTTTTGAGAGAGAGAAAGAGAGACACTGTGAGTGGGGGAGGGGCAGAGAGAGAGGGAGAGAGAATACCAAGCAGACTTCGAGGTGTCAGCCCAGAGCTCGACTCGGGTCTCGAACTCACGAACTGTGAGATCATGACCTGAGATGAGGTCAGAAGCTTAACCGACTGAGCCACCCAGGCACCTCTACCTAGCTCTTTTTAAATAGCTTTAACTAAGTATACTTGGTATGCAATAAACAACACGCCTTTAAAGTGTACAATGTGGTAAATTTTGATTTTGTATAAACCTATGGAAACATCATCATAGTCGAGGCAGAGAACCTGCCATTGTACCCCAAAGTTTTCCCAGACCCCTTTATAAAGGTGCCCTCCCGTTCTTTTCCATCCTTTTCCTGAGAACCACTCATCTGTTTTTTGTTGTTCTAGATTAGTTTTTATTTTTATAAAATAGAAATCTATAAAATAAAATATATAATATTAGAAAACATTTTTAGGTTAGTTTTTATCTTCTGGTGTTTTATGTTAACGGGTTAATACAGTATGTAGCTTTTTTTGTGGACTTCTTTCACTCAGGAATATTTTGAGATTCTTCCAGGCTGCTGCATTTATAAATCATCAGTTACCTCAGTGCTGAGTAATGTTCCATGGTACGAGTGTGCAATTACTTACCCATTCCCCTGCCGATGGACATTTGACTTGTTTCCAGTTTGGGAGGAAACTATGACTTCCATGTCATTTCCATTCACTGGAGTCAGCCCCATGATCATTCCGTATGTCAGAAAAGAAGGGACCGCGTCTTCCGTTTGATTTCCCCCGAAATGGGATGAAGAAGATTTGGTGGGCAATTATCACATTGTTAACGCCGGTGAGCCGAGTTTAGCTTGATGTACCCGGTTACTGAATTACGGTAAGCTTTTCATGGGAAGGTGTGGCATGATAGGAACTTGTGTGGCCAGTCCCATGGCAGAAATAAGCCTTGAAGGAGCTTTTGAAACCAGGTGAGGCCGTCTTGTACAACAGACTGGGCTGGTACCTTTCCACGGTGGAAATCCACAAACATTCCTTCCTCAAGGCAATTCCTGCCAGAAATGGAAGGCAATTCAGAATTTGAAAGTCATTTTATACTGTCTTCTCTCAAGACTTGTTCCACTTTCATGATGTATTAAAAGTGAATTCTGACTTAATTGACAATGTAAATCTCCTTTTAATTTATCACCCACCGGTGAGATTGTGGAGGGAGAGTGTTCGCATGCATGCAAAATGTGAGCATGACCTAGAATGGCAGGTCCCCTGACTCTGTGTTGCTTATGTGCATTATTCAGATATGGGAGTCAGATCTACGTCAAAATAAAAATGTTCTCGACGGCCTTTTTAAAAATTAAAACTTCAAAATGGTGATCAAAACCTAAAACTTTCTTGCGGAAATGTAATGTCGAAAACCCATGACCCAACATAGGAAAATAGTTTATTAAAAATCAGCATGTCTCCATTAGGCTGTAGTAAAATCATCACCAAAAGGGATGTTTATTAAGATGTGTTGGTGTTTTCATTTTTTACAAGTTAGCCATCCACTCTTGGCTCACCCCCACCCTCTTACTCTCCAATGATGGTCGCATTCAGAGATGGGGTATCGATACCATTTAATAATAGAGTGAGGAAAACCAGGAAGGTGTTTGAATGGTAGCCTCAGAAACAGAGCAGTCTGATGCGAATCAAAACAACAAAAACTCCTTTAGAATGTCTAAATGGCTCCAAATCCTTTCTTGACAAGTCGAGATATTAATTTTTGCCTTGCTCGTTGTACAATTGAATAAGCTACTTCAAGTAAGTGGATAAAATTAAAAAATCATTTCTAGGATTGTATTTAGCAGAATCAGAGGGATGATGAGTCTTTTCCAATACGTTCCAGGGGGTGCCATGAATATATTAACTTGCTGTCACCACGGCCATGCGTCAACATGAGGCAGCACCGATGAGAATGGGGGTGTCTATCCGTCCCGTCCTAATTGGCCCCTTTAGGCTGTTGCCAACAAAACTGGCTTTCTGATTCTAATGAATAACGAAGGTCCTCTGGGTCTCATGCCAGCGTCTGAACGGTGGCCCAGCCTGGTCCTGGCCAGAACAAGCAGTAGTGTTGTTTGATCTTCGTTGAGCGTCCTCCTAGAACGCCACCCGGACATTTGCTCTGCGATCACAACTTACTCCTAACCTCTCAGAGTCATGAATATTAACAAATGTGAACAAGTATATCAAACTATTCTTGTAAGTGACTTAACGTTACGGCTTCATATCGAGCGCATTCTCTCTGGCGAAATGAAGACCGGTAATCGCTTCCAGGGTGTATAGAAAGGGTGGTCCCATGTGTGTTCTGGGTTTTTCTAGGGCCGTGGGGAGAGAGTAGTTGTATAAGCGACTTCTGTTCTCACTCGCAGGGTCCCACACATTTCATATACAGGGAGACATCTCAGAATATTCTGTCTATGGCCCCAATTCTCTGCTGTATCGTGGCGTTAGGAGACAGAGCTCTATGAGCCAGAGAGCTGCTCTTGAAAATCAATATCCAACTGCCTTCACTCTCCAGGTCATAACGTTTGACAGTCTGCTTATGAATTCTCATGATACAGTAGAGCCGATGCCCAAACCGTACGAATCTTTGACTTCCTTCACTTCAAATGACATCTCTCTTCTCTGTCCTTTAGCAAACTGTCTCTGTACTAAAACCTAGATATTGTCATCACCTGGAAATGTCAGAAACCTTGAACTCTTGAACCATGCCTCCCTTCTCTACTAGGTCATTTCCCTTCTCTAAACTTCAGTTTCAGGATTTGACCCAGGCTCTGCCCACCATTCTCAGCCTACTCCTTTATAATTCCCATCCCCCTACTTGATGCCTTAGAAAATAATTTCTAGGGCACTTGGGCGGCCCAGTCGGTTAGCATCTGACTCTTGATTTTGGCTCAGGTCATGATCTCAGGGTTCATAAGATGGAGCCCAGCATTGGGCGCTATGCTGACAGTGCAGAGCCTGCTTGGGATTCTCCCTTTCCCTCTCTCTCTCCCCACCCACCACTCTCTGTCTATCTCACATGCGTGCTCTCAAACTAACAATTTCTATGGCACACCCATTAGAGCATTCAATTTCTCATTCCATTTATATTCTCTATCTTAAAAGTCTATATTACAGTCAACCCCAATACTCTCTCTCTCCAGTCTTGCTTTTGGTTAAAAAATTCATTTTGTGGAGACTACATATCCATTTACAGGTATCCTTACTTGAAAAGCAAATTATAGCTGCAAGAGACACCTCTACCCACCTACTGAACAGGCTAAAATTTGAAAAAAGATGGGCAAATCCCAATGTTGGTGAGGATCTGGACTATCCATTGCTGCTGGTGGTGCAAACAGGTGTCAGTGCTTCCGTGAACTGTTTGGCAAGTTCTTAAAAGTTGAACGTTCGCCTAATTTATTACCCAGCCATTGCACTCCTAGATATTTAAGGAAAATGAAAATATATGAGAATAAGACACAAATGTTCACTGCAACTTTGTTAATAAGATCTTAAAGACGATCCAACAAATGGATAAGCGAACAATGGTATGATGATAGAACAGAGGAAAACCCTACACTAGGAGGGAAAATGGCACACATGGACAACTGTGTGCCATGGACAAATCTGGCACGGTTTGTTGAAGCAAAGAAGCTAGACACAAAATAGAACACACTGTGTGCGTTCATTCATACGATGTTCCAAAACAAGTCAAACCACATTACGGTAACAAAAACTTGTTAGACTAGTGGTTTTCTCGGCAGGAGGGTAGAAGAAAGTGCAAGAGAACAATTTCTGGGTGATAGAAATTTCTCTAACTTGATTGGGGTATTGTCACATGAGAAATGGCGTTTGTCAGAACTCTGCAAACCCTATATTTAAAGTCTTTGCAGTTCAAGATATGCTTTATCAACAAAAATTAAAAAAAAAAATTTAAGTGCCCCTAGTTGTTTTTTTTTTTTCTAGGTTTATTTTTGGGGACTTTCCATTTGTTCAAATACTCCTGCATCTTCAATATTGTCCGTCTGTACCATCCTTAGAATTTTCCTTTCCCTCTGTCTGTAGATATACATAAACCACTTCTTTTAGAATTATCATTTGGTCCTGATGTCTTCACAAAATGCTTTTTGTATTCACATTTCTGCAAACTTTTGGAAATAATACCAATTTTCTTCCAACCTTCCAGTTATTCTATAACCTACCACAATCTAGGGATTACACCCAACATTCTATTAAGTCTGCTGTCAATAATATTACTAAGAATCTCCTAATTTGTATATGTATATACTTTTCCCTAAGTCTTTTCCTTTTTGACCCTTATGTTTTTTGGTACATTCATGGCTATTCTTGAAAGTCTTATCTTATAGTTTGTAATACTGTGTTTCCCAGTTGCTTTTCCATCTTAAATACCTTTGCTCTGGATCTTTTAACATTTACAAGGTCATGCTTGTGTCTCCCCCTGATTCTGCCCTTGGTCCTCTTTGCCTAATTTAAATACAACCATAGGGTGGGGTTCCTGGGGACTCTTGATCTCTGCTTAGGTCGTGATCTCATGGTTCATGAGATCAATCCCCGTGCTGAACTTCTCGCTGACAGTGTGGAGCCTACTTAGGATTCTCTTTATTCCTCTCTCTCTGCTTCTCCCCTGCTCACATGCTCACTCTCTCAAACTTAGTAAATAAACATTAAAAAAAAAAAAAACCCTAAACAAATATAACCATAGGGCAAATAAAGGTACTCTGATGTCCTTAACTACTAAATACCCAGCTTAACTGGTGACTTCTTGCTCAGATACTCCAATGCCCCCAAATCAAAACACAAATTCCTTACCTTATCGACTGGAGGGTCTCTCACATCTGTACAGATCCCTTCCTTTCCAGTGGCCTCAGCAGTTAGTGACAAAGTAAAAACAAAAAATGAAACCAAAAAAACCACCTGTGAGAACTTCAACTCTTCTTCCTCTTCAGCATACTCCCTAACACCCAGCCAATCGGTTTCTTTTAATACCATCAAGAAAATATAATCACAACTCCTTTACTTTCCTTTGTCTTTAAAAAAAATTTTTTTTAATGTTTGTTTATGTTTGAGAAAGACAGAGTGGGAGTAGGGGAGGGACAGAGAGAGAGGGAGACACAGAACCCGAAGTAGGCTCCAGGTTCTGAGCTGTGAGCACGGAGCCCAATGTGCCATGAGATCATGACGTGAGCCAAAGTTGGACACTTAACCGACTGAGCCACCCAAGTGCCCCTGTCCTCCATCTTTGATTCTGCCCAGTTCAGGCCCTTGCCTTCCCTCCCCTAAGCTACTGTACATACTTCTTAACTCTCTCTGCTCTTTTCCTGCCTAGGCTCGTGTTCACATGACCAATGGTTATCTTCTAAATTATCATCTTGTGATGATTTCCTGCCCATATTTTTCAATGGTTATTCATTCACTACCTGCTGAACCCCATTTACTTAGCATGTCAAATAATTAGTCCATAATCCCCCAGATTCCATGTGACACACATTGTTTATTGCCCACAGCAGTCCCTACCCCTTTCCTTGTCTACAGAACCTAATTTTATGAGGCCTCTGGGAAAGACCCCCTTATCTCACTCATTTGGGGTTGAACATGTATGCCTCTTCTGTTGTGTGATGCATTTGAAAACAACCTCCTGGGAGCTTGGGGCAGAGATTTCCTCTCTGAACGGAGCCACATCTTTTGTTTTAGCTTTCGTGTGCCATGGCTTGAGTTCATGAAGTTTGAAGGTCCTGCAACCATACTGCAACCACAAGGGAAAGGCAAAGGCCCAGGGAACAGAGATGCCAACTCAGAACCGGGATGAGTCTAACTAACACCTGCACTGTGCCAACTCTGACACAGCTTTACATGTGGGAGAAATGCCTCCCCACCCCCCACCCTGCCCGGTCTGGACACAGACGTCAGTCGGATAAATGCCTTCCCAGGTGGCGCACTATCTTCACCGAGACGTCCACTTATGATTCCCTCCCTCGCTTGCCGTGATCTTCTCACTGAAGTTTTTGTTCAGTTCTTGCTTCTGATTCACCTTTTTATCTCTTAGCCTGGATGCCCCATCCTGCCATCCGGCCTCCTACCCATCCTTGAACTTACTCTCAACCAAGGTATTTCTCTGTGAAGCCTCTACCCTGGGTTTGCCCAGATTTTCTCCATGTTTCCATAACCCTTGATGTATATGTTGATTTTTACCCTCCTGCTTTCTATTCTCAAGTACGTGTGTACTCATTTGCCCTCCAGAAATTGTCGGTAGGGGCTGTACGTTTTCTGTTTCCTTTTCTACATAATCATCAGGGACCAGATTCTTTTCTGTAAGTACTTGAAAACAGTGGCCAGTAAATATTTGTAGCATGAAACAGAAAGGAATAGTGAACACACGTGAATTTTTTTTTTTTTTTTTGCATTGTTCTACCAAACTATTTGATTTGGAAAAGTATGAACACACGTAATCTAGGAGAGCGGTAAATACGTCTCGGGCCACAACTGCTGGTTTGACCTTATTATACAGTTTTATGATTTACTGTGACAATTATTGAATTCCACTGGTGGTTTCATTAAAGTTTGGGAAACCACTTATTTCACATGTATAAATTTTATACACGTTGTCATTTTCTTCTTGTTTGGTTTTCAAATGAGGAAATTGTCAACACTATATGCCAGGCACACTCCAGGTTCTGGTTTTTTTTTGTTTTTGTTTTTGGTTTTGAGGAGGAGTATGAGCAGGGAGAGGGAGAGAGAATCTTACGCAGGCTCAATGCTTAACGAGGAGCTCAATCCCATGACCCTACCACCATGACCGGAGCTGAAACTAAGAGTCAGACGCTCAACCCACTGAGCCACCCGGGCACCATTCCTTCACCAATTTTATTTCACATAAAGACCGTGTCTGATACGCATACGGTTACGATGAACTAAACGCTAATATAGAGAGAGGTCGTGTCACAAAAGCTTTTGTGACTTTTTATAAATAATGTATTCTGTGGAAGACATTTACCCTCAAGATACAAAACTGTAAAATGTCTAGAATGTAACACACCAAATAATTCTAAAAATAGAGCCTCTTAAGTAGAACATGCCACTGTTTTATAGAGAATCAAGATTTTTAAAAAACTCACCTGTCAGAAGAACTCTAACATTGGCTAAGAAAAGAATCACCTGCACTTACATCTGCTCCAGAGTAAAACAACACAGCTGGGAAGATGCCTGAAGGGTTCCCCTTCTCTCGTAGCTGTCAGAAGATTACTGTGATTTTATAAGGCAGACAATTCCTGGATGTTATGACTTATTTCTTGAGTATATTGTGGGAAAAAATGTGAGAGACACGGTGAGATACAGATGCTTTTCAGTAAGTCGTGGCTGTCTTTCCACGTTGCTTCAACACACAACATACTTACCTATTCTACCTTTGCTGACGACATGGTCTCTTGTTCTCATTCCCTCCCCACCGGCCGTCTCTCCATGCCCATCCTGTCTACTTCCAATGACCTCCCTGTTCTCCCAGGAAACCGTGAAATTCCAATCCCGTGAAAAATCGCATGGTCACTACAACCGGAGGTGTCATTCTACCAAGCTCCCATGGTGCTCACTATAGTCTGCCTACAATCAAGCACATCCCTCTGGGCTGGAGATGCCATGCCCTTCCATCACAGAAAGCTCCTGCTGATAGGTTCTTCTGGAAGGACTCACCTTCATTCAAAAAGAAGAGATAAGGAGAAAGAAAATGCATGCAAAGCTACTATAAGAAAATGAACCCCCTACGTCTATAAAGCAGAGCTGAAAGTAGTCATGGCTGGACAACGGAAGGAGATAAAAGATAAGCTGGCACTGATCACAAAATATGTTGAATAGTAAAATGAACGGAACGAAGGCCACATTGGAAGCAGAAAACTAGAGAATTGATATTACTAGAAACACAGTTTAAAAAAAAAATAAAACCTAGGTGGACACGATAAAAAAAAATAGCACTGTGAGCAATCATGTAATGCTTATATGTGCCTGGAACTATTGTAAGCATTTTATATATTTTATGTCTTGCTTAATGTTTACTGCAACCCTGTGAGGGAGGTGGCTACTATCATTAATCACTTGTACAAGAATAAAACACAAGCAGATAAAGTATGAAGTCAAGAGAAAGCACACGCATGATTGGCATTTCAGAAAAAAATCTGGAGAAAACATTTATAGATATTGTTCAAGAAAACTTTCCCCAAATAAAAGAGTGACTCTCTAGCTTGAAAATATTTCCTATGTATGAGATAACAATAGAAATGATGCTTAAATATGAGATATGTGCCCATAAATTTATGAGAATTAAAAATCCGTAGGGCATAGAGGCCGAAAATTAAGTCCTCTACAAAGAAGAAAACTCTGGCTGGCTAATAATTTCTCCATTACAATGTTCAGTAATGAAAACTGCCAGAACTTCATTTATAACGTACTCAAGAAAATAGAGACTCAACGATTGTCCACTAAGCCAAACTGTCTTTTCGGTAGAAAGGCAGCAGAAAGTATTTTTAGATGTAGACACAAATGCATAGGCACCTGGGTGTCTCAGTCGGTTAAGCCTCTGACTTTGGCTCGGGTCATGATCTCATGGTTCATGGCTCTGAGCCTCATGTTGGGCTCTGTGTGGACAGCCTGCTTTGGTTTCTGGGTCTCCTTGTCTCTCTGCCCCTCACAGTCTCTCCCTCTCTCTCTCTCTCTCTGAGAAATGAAGATTAAAAAAAGAATGTCTAATCTAATAGTTATTTTTCACAGTGGCATTAGGGAATCAGGGGGAAATAAAAAATATCTTTTGCTTTATAGAAAAATTTATCCCCAAATATTACTTCTATACAATAAAAAAAATTGTAAAGGTTTTTAACAACAGAATAGTCCTAGAAAATGCCATTCAGGATCTGATTGCATAGCACTATCCGTGTCTGAAATCTCAAATCCTCATCAGAATGGAGCTTTCTTGTTCAAGATTGAAACAGTGGTTCTTTTGCTACTTTCTAAGACTTAGAGCAGATTCTAGTCATAGACATGTAATGAACGCATATCGATCGCTCTTTATTGAAAAGCTAGCATCATTGACTGGAGAAGGAGAGACTTCAAGTAGAAAGTAAAAGAAAAGGAGTTTGGAGGGCGATTTCTAGATTTTTAAAAAAATTTTTAATGAGAGTGTTGTTTGTTTTTTGCTGCCTGACACGTCATTTATCAAATTTGCTTTCTGCATGCCTGGTGCCGTGGAGTGAGCACTAATGTGGAAATCAGAAGACCTGGAGACGAGGAGAGGCCAGGTTTTCACCTCCAAGCGTTACAATTTTTCCCCAGAAAAGAGTTGAACCGGATTATGCAGACAACCTCCTTTAGTGAGAAAATACACAATTGAATTCAAATCAACCTTTATTCTCCGCCTGAGTCATGTCTGGATTGTTTGAAGGGAAAGTTCTTTTTCTTCTGTGTTTATTTTGCTTAAAATTGCGGTCAGGGGCAATTTTTCCTTTTGTCTTCCATCTGCTTTCCTTCCAAGTGTGGACACTGACTTTGAGGGTTTGGGCCGAGTGAGGCAGCTACTTTCCTGTTCCTTTTTAAATCTTGCCTTCTTTCTTTCTGCGTACTCCAAAACCCTGTCACTATCACTGCAACATTATTTTTAGCTGTCCAGTTAACTATGGTTTATATCAGTCTGGTTCTTACCATATTGTGATATTGGTTATGGGCAATTAATACATTCAGAAAGGGGTTTTATCTAACCTGAAAATGGTTCAAAACTCACATTCTCTTGGTGTTGTGCTATGTGCCTTCCCCCGCCGCCCCCAGTATGATTTCTGACTCTTGACACATTTTATTGTGAAATGTTTTAAACGCAACGGATTACACTGTCAACCACACATCTCTGATCTTGCATTAGCCGCTCACCAACCCTTTAAACAAAACGTTCTATAAATTTCTAAAAATATATGCATTGAATCTACCTTTTTTCTCATTAGGACAGATACAAAAATGAACGATCACAAAGATATGTTAAAATAAGAAATCTTGGGGGCGACTGGGTGGTTCAGTCAGGTAAGAGTCGGACTTCAGCTCAGGTCATGATCTCACGGTTCATGAGTTCGAGTCCTGAGTCAGGATCTGTGCTGACAGCTTGGAGCCTGGAGCCTGTCTCTCTCTCTTCCTCTCCCTTGCTCATGTCTGTCTTTGAGTATTTCTCTCTCTCTCTCTCTCTCTCTCTTAAAATAAGTAAGCATTAAAAAGAATAAGAAATCTTATTCAAAATAAATTCTGTGTGCAAATGCTTAGGTACATTTGGGCAGACTGTAAGAAGAGACTGTATTCTTTCCCCAAGGTCTCTGTGGTAGCTGAGAGGGGTTTTTTTCCCCACTTATCAATACTTGAATCTGGCATTTGAAGGTTGAACAGTCACAGAGAAATACCCATGACCTAGATTTCACGTCCTTCCTCTGTCAATTAAGCAAGATTGAAAAGTAAAAAAGAAAAAATCTAGGGGGGAGAAAAAAGTTTAGTTGGTGTTAAATTTTTACCTGATGGACTTGGGTTGTTTCTGTAAACAAAAGTTAGAGAATGCCTATAATTCCTTCCCTCTCTCTTTTTTAATTGTTTGAACTATACAATCTGCAAAAAGATTTCAGGCATTCTTATTTCATTGTTTTCTATTTTTACCAAATATCTGGGGGGGGGCTTGTAATGTTTGTATGTTGATAATCTATGGGGAGCTACATCATGATGTATTTTCCCTCATTTTATGAGTTTACTACATCATGGTTTCTATGAATAACGATTTTGTGCAAGTTGATATGACATGGTCAACCCTGGATCGGTGTTCAGAATGCCTGGGTTCAGGGGCTAGCTCTAGATGTATTTATTTTTGGGACAGAGAGAGACAGAGCATGAACGGGGGAGGGGCAGAGAGAGAGGGAGACACAGAATCGAAAACAGGCTCCAGGCTCCGAGCCATCAGCCCAGAGCCTGACGCGGGGCTCGAACTCACGGACCGTGAGATCGTGACTTGGCTGAAGTCGGACGCTTAACCGACTGCGCCACCCAGGCGCCCCTAGATGTATTTATAATGAAAACTTAGACCTTTACTCATCCTTTCTAAATGTCAGGGTTTTAATCCGAAAAGCTAGTATAATATAACTCCTGGATTTAAGAGAAGAATTCACACTCACACAAAGACACAGAATTAGATGCATAGTCCTATAGTATATCGATGTATTTACATCTATATAGTATATGTATAATATATAGTATATATACCTAGAGTATATCATATATAGATGCATAGTGTTAAACACAAGGCAAGATGTTATGCTATTTAAAGGCAAAATATTTATAGTTCTAAAAATACAGGGGCCCCATAAAAAAAGCATGTTTGCTAGAAGATCATCCACCCTTTCAAGACAGCCCCAGAGGGGACGCTTCTTCATGGTTACCAGCTGTGCATAGCCATTTTTCACCTGTCCTTACTCTGACACTGTGGGTAGGCAGAATGATGCTCAGACCTTCCCCTCAAATGTCCATGACCTGTGAATATGTCCTGGAACCTGTGAATATGTTACGTTATGTGATGGAGAGGCTTTAAGATGAAATTAGTATTATGGATGTTAGTATAGGTAAGCCGTCCCGGGTTTCTCCGATGGGTTCAATCCGATCTTGTGAGCTGTGGAAGGAAGAGAATTCTCTCTGGCTGGAAGCAGAGAAATGCAGTTGAAGGAGACATCATAGCGATTCCAAGCGGGAGGAGGTTCCCAAGTGCCTTTGTGGCTCCGAGATTAGGTGCCAAATGTAAGGACCAGGGACAGGCCTCTAGGAGCTGAATTCTGGCCCAGCTGACATCTAGTAAGGAAGCAGGGACCTCAATCCCCCGAGGACGGGACCGGGACTCTGCCAACATCCTGACAGAATGCGGAAGGAGATTCTTCTCCAGAGGCTTCCCATGGGGGCCCAGGAGGCCAACACTTGGACTTTGGACTTTAGAGGACCGAGAGCAGAGCAGAGCAACTGGCCAACCTGGAAAGCTAACCTACTGATCTGTGGGAGAGCAAATGTGTGTTGTTTTAAGCCCCTAAGTCGCAGAGCCGAATGGCCCCAGGACTAACTGGAAGACCCTTCCTGCCCCAGTGTGGGCAGGGAGTTGTCCAAGGCCAGACAGCCAGCTGATCCACCCACAAGCATCACACCATAAGCAAACACCCTAAATAGGGAGCGTTTGTGGCGCACGCACGTAATAAAACGAAAACCTTTAGAGAAATATCCTTCCGTCTGTAGAACAGAGTCCATGTGACTAATGCAAAAAATGTGGGATCATCACAGAGGAATGAATGTTCTCCTCGTCGAGTGTTAGGACTATTCTAAATAAAGCTGCGGCTTCAACTCTGGAGATATTTGAAAGCAGCCTCTTACTGGCTGCATCAATCTTCACAGTTTCCCCGCTTTTTTGTAAATGATGTATCGGGCCTCTCTGCGGGGCCAGATGTTGATGTGGACTTGGGTTTCCTGGACTGCAGATTAGAGAGACTCTCCATATAAAAGTGTCCACTCTGGATTTCATTAGGGAACAAATGAGCTATGGCCAGTCCTGGGGTTTAAACAGGGACCCCGGCTCAAAGCACAGCTGTTTCCTTCCCTTTTCCAGATCAGAAATATACAGCGTTGCTCGAAATTGACCAGGTCCGCTGTCTACCCCCTACTGGCCACAGGCCACCCTTTGATTTCAGCTGGTCCCCAGCTGTTCCCGTGTCCTGCCTCCCTCACCTGCCTCCCTCACAGCCTACCTCGCTTAGGAGAGATTAGGGCCAATGGACAGCATAGCCGTCCCTCCATTTCGATCACAGTTAATGTGTCTTTGTTTCCTTCTGGCCGGGACCCAAAACCTCCAGTTGTAGAGTGGATTAAATTTGTGAAAACATTTTACCTAATTTGGCAACTTGTTTTCCTGTCCCCCAGAGCGGATTCAAACTTTCATTCATAGTGTTGTTTCAGGCAATTTTTTGTTTGTTTGTTTGCTTGTATAAGGCTGTGAATCACTAGGGGGGAAAGCACTCTTCATTTTCGTTCCTACCTCAAGGATCATCGAACTACCTTTCTGTGCGTAATACACAGCGTGAACTATATACAGAAGTTTCGATGATTCTAAATTTATTGCCTTGTAAATTGTATCGTATTTTTTTTTTTTTTGGCCCGGTGTATTCTGCATAGTTTCCTTCTTGGCAACGTGGACGCCTACCAGGTACACGTCCAAAAATCCAGTCCTGGTGGCAATCAATTAACAAAAAGAGCCTCTTGCAAGAGTCCTGAGTCTCTGCATTTCGTGTTTTTCGAAGCAACACGGTTCTAAAAAAAGACAGGGTGAGTGAAATCCTTTAGTGCCAGGCCTGTGGGTGTCTGTTAAAAACCTGTATTTTTAATCAAACCTTTCAAAATGTTTCCTTCTCTGCGTAGATCAATACCTTCCTACGAGCAGTAGGTAGACTCTTTCTGAGAGGTACATTAAGGAGTCACGTCGTTATTGACGCTACAGCCCAACAGCTGAGCAGAATGTATTTGGCTAGAATTGGCTGCACCAAATCCTACCTGTTCTGTTGCCCGAAGTCCTCAAAGGGTCCTGCTAGAATTTCGCTTCCTTACACCTTTCCTTTATCCACTTGCCCCTTATCATGAAACCTAATATAGGGCTTCTCCAACCGTAGCTTGTGTGTGAATCCCTCTGGGATGATGTCAGGATTCAGATTCCGATTTAGTCATTCTCTGGGGGAGGGCTGAATATCTGCATTTTTAACCCTCTCCCAGGAGAGGCCCGTGCTCCAGTTCCAGGCTACGCTGGGCTACGTTTGTGTGCCAAGTGCACGGTGTATAGACACAGGCCAGTCTGGTTCTGCCACTTGCCAGCCGGGTGACCTTGGCGGGGGGGGGGGGGGGGGTTGCGATTATTTACATTTTCTCCATGTTAGTTTGTTCTTATGTAATATTATCTATCTAAAAATTTTGTAGGTAGGATAACATGGAAAAATATGGGTGAGGCATGTGGCAGCTTAGCCTATGGGAAATCCTAAATAATAGACAATTTTTCTTCCTTTTTCTGTCTCCCTCTTACTCCTGTAGAGACCACTTTTTTATCCATTTGTCCAAAAACGCAGAGAGGCAGGAAACAGCAACCAGAGCCTGGGTAGAGACATTCCTAGAGGAGTCGCACTGGGCAGCATCTGCTAACCAGATAATTCTGGGGCCAGCAGAGTCTAGCCGTGGGACCGTCTTGGTCCTCCTCTACAGGGCGTAAGCAGGGCTGGTGGGGTCATTAGGAAAGATGGCAGGAATAAATGATGTGCAGTCCTGAGAACGGTACCACGAGGGCCCTGCATCCAGAGACACCTGCGTTTGGGATTGCGGTTTACGGGCAGATGCGTTCCAGGGTGGATGTCACATTTGAGGCTGCCCAGAGACAGATGCCAACCCTGACTTTCTAGAATGACTGCCACTGACCCACTTTCATGGGATATCCTACAGTTGTCTGGCTCTTCATTATTTATTACACGTTTGCATATTTTTGTCTTGTTTCATCCTTCCCCTGTGACAGAAGAGGCAGTGTTTCGATTTTTACGAGGACCATGAGATTTAGAGGGGCCTGGAAACCTCTAGAATGTGGCAGAGCTGGACGTTCACAGAGCTTCTGCCTCCGGCCCAGGGCTCTCTGGTGCCCCCTCGCCCTCAGGAATTGGAAATGGCTCAGAAACGCGGTGCTCCACGTTGATGGCAGTGGGAAATTCTTCCCTATGCATGTGTTTATGTGAAGCGAATTCATGTGCCCCAACCTCTTCCTATTTACTTGTTTTTAAAACAGGAGGGGCAAAATAAATGCAAGAAGGAAAGGGAGCTGAATGCTCACCAATATTATGGTTACAACAGGGAGGACGAGCCATGGCAGCAGACGGAAATCCCCAGATGGTCAAAGCACTTGCTTTTGTTTTGTTTTTCAATGTAGGAAAAAAGAGGAATGGACAGCAAGGAAAAGAACAGAAAGCAGAGTGGTTCAGAGATCACCTACGCCCACTGACCATGTAAGGTCCATGTACGTAGGTGAGGCGGGGCCGGGGGTGTGATCTGATGATCTTGAGAACCCCAGTCTGACTGTCTCCACTGGAGGAAACTGTTCTCCTCCTGCCTTCCTTGCTTTCATTCTCAAGGGCAAGATCATACCCCAAACTGAGCACAAACCAGTAGCGCATCCGTTCGGTGCTTCGGGCAGTGGAATGTGTTAGCTGGTGTTTTTGCTTCTTGTCTGTTGCACCAGATTTCTCCTCTCGCGTCTCCTTGATAATTAACATTGACTTCAGGAAGGGTCATGCTGCTTTGCCTGGGCCACTTATGGGGCTGCATTCTATTTTAAGTTGAGGATGAATTAAGGGACCCAAACTAGCTAATGAGATTCTCTCACTGAGGTTGCTCCGAGCAAAATGGGAAACAATGAGCTTGCAAGAGTGGGGACGCCCTTGCTGGAGGCACAACTGTGTTAGCGAGGTGCTGTGGGGGTCCGTGGGCCCGGGGCTGCCTGGGACACCTCCTCCTCTGGGATGCAACAGCCCCTGGCCACATTTGTTATCTACTTGCATCCACTCACTTGCAGCTAAGAGTCCAAACTGATAAATTATTCTAGCTGATAAGGCAATGGCATTTGAGGAGGATACCAAAGTACCTGATTTTTTAAGTGCCTTTCTCGAAGCTTCAAAGGCTTTTTATGGTCCATGCCTCAGGCTAAGTCAGCATCTTCTCACCAAATATGCCTCCACCTGCTTACATCATCTTGTATGGTGCACATAACCATAGGTTTTCCTCTGACTGTTGAGTATGTTTTCCTATTAGACCAGCATCATTCAGGGTAGCACACTCCTGGTGATTCTCAGGAGTGCATTTTGAATGGGCAAAAATAAAGCCCCGGGGGAACAGCAAATGTAGATGGACAGAAGATGTAGGGAAGGATTTAGAACATGTATTAAGACCGTTTTTTCCCAGAGAGCCCCCGGTAGAGATGTTTTGTGCAGAATTAAAAACAATGACACCTGTCAGGGTAGAAGAATCTTGTTGAGGGAGGAGGGGAGTCACCAAAAACAAGGGATCAGCAAATAAAGGTCAAAGGTGAACTTTGCTTTCTTTATTTGCCCCAGAAGCCATTTCCATTTTAGGCAAGTCGATCCCCTTCTATCTTTATATTTATTTTATTATTATCTGAGTCTCATTTCACTCGATCTGAGCAGAGACAGACAAGGAAGCAATGTCTCGAAAGCTTGAGCTCATGTAAGTAAATTTTTAAAAACCCCACCGTATTTTATGATGGAAAATTCAACTTTATTGTGCAAAATAGGTTTTATCTGTTGTACCGTGGTGAGTCTAAATGGCTTCATCTAAGTTTTAAATCGAGGCTGTTCGAGGAAGGCGGATGCACTTTTGTTAGTACGCGTAATTCGCTACTTTCTTGGTTTTGGTCCTACAAGATAGCCATCAGATAGGACTTGAAATTTGCTAAATTCTTCAACTTAGTTTGAAATAGTAATTTGGCTGTCCTTAAATATGTGTCTTTTGGTTGGATCCTTTTATATCTTTAATGAGGTTAATTACAATTGCATGATGGATTTATCCATGTGAAATTTCTATTTTTCATTGAGGTCAAATTTGCAGAGAAAAAGGGCATATAGTCATTTAGAACAAATTTAGAGAAATGAAGGAGGTTTACATTTCCCTAATCCGAGTGAAAACACAGGGCATTCACTTATGCGCCCTACAAATGCACAAATACCCTCCCTGGAATACACATACATGCTTGTACGTGCACACACGTAGGCCCACACTTGCACACACACATGCACACATAGGCATACACTTGTGCACCTTAGCCAGGAAAATGGAGTTATCAAATTCTTTTTTTTTTCATTTTGTTAATGTTTATTTTTGAGAGAGAGAGCGCGCGCGCGCGCGCGCCTGCACAAGTGGAGGAGGGGCAGAGAGAGAGGGAGACACAGGATCCGAAGCAAACTCCCGGCTCCGAGCTGTCAGCACAGAGCCCAACTTGGGGCTCGAGCTCACGGACTGAGAGATCATGACCTGAGTCAAAGTCAGACGCCCACCCACTGAGCCACCTGGGAACCCTTCAAATTCTTTTTTTTCTCAGCAGATAGGAGTTCATTTTCCATTTGCAATGAGCATTTGCTCTTTTCCCCTCCTTAACCATATATATATATATATATATATATATATATATATATATAGTTGTCAAAATGGACATTAGCTAAGGAATGTGAACAAACAGGAGAAATTAAGTGGATATACTGTTTTTTGGGGCCATTTATGCCAGGTGAAGTGGTTGTGGATGGCTCAAAATCCTCCTTAATTTGGCATAAGTTTTCCGATGGAAACGTAGCTATTATTAGAGTGGAAGCACTCTAAGTAGTATGATGTGATTCACTCTCTCCTATATTGCAAAAGAAAAAAAGGCACTTTGGCTTGTGTTTTCCAGAATACTCCTGGGCTTTCTCGAAGCATCAAGTAGAGAGGAGAAAGAAGTAAGGGGGTATCCCCAGGAGAGGGCTCTGGGGGCAGGTGGGGGGATGGGTTGGAGGGATGGGGGTCCGTGAGAGAAGCTTCTGGCACAGCTTCAGGAGGCCTGGAAATCGGAGACAAGAGAAAAGTAGTTTGAAACACTGCAGCAGCCTGTGGATTGGTTCTCTCAGCGTTCCTCACAACATTTAAGTGATGATTCTATTTTTAACATTACTTTTGGCTGATGGATTCTCTTTGAAATCAACTCTGTGTAAAAAAGACCCTGGCTTATATTTGGATATTTTACTTTTGTGTGTAATTTTTGGTTGTATTCTTGTGATTTTTGATCCTTTATTCTGGTGGAAAACAAATGGAGATCACTTTACAGCGTTTAAAAATATTATACTTTAAGGTTTATTGAATGTATTTACATTGCCTTTTCTCTTACTCCGTTTTTTTTAAAGTTTTTATTATAATCACCCAGCGCTCGTCACAACAAGTGCACTATTTCATCCCCATCACCTGTTTTCCCCATCTCCCCACCCTGCCCCTCTGGGAACCATCCGCTCGTTCTTTGTAGTTGAGTCTGTTTCTTGGTTTGCCCCTTAAATTCCACATATGAGCAAAATCATATAGTATTTGTCTTTCTGTGACTGATTTCACTCAGCATAATACTCTCCAGCTCCAACCATGTCATTTCCAATGGCAAGACTTCATTCCTTTTTATGGCTGAATATTATTCCATTGTGTGTGTCACATCTTCTTTATCCATTCATCTCTTGTCGGGCACTTGGGCTGCTTCCCTAGGTTCGCTATTGTAAATACTGCTATAAACATGGGGGTGCATGTATCCCTTTGGATTAGTGTTTCGTGTTTTTTGGGTAAACGCCAGGTGGTGAAATGATCAGATCACAGGGTAGTTCTGTTTTTAACTTTTTGAGGAAGCACCATACTGATGTACACAGTGGCTGCACCAATTGGCATGCCCACCAGCAGTGCAAAAGGGTTCTTTTTTCTCCACATCTTCGCCAACACCAGTGGTTTCTTGGGTTGTTTCAGCCATTATGACAGGTGCGAGGTGGTATCTCATTGTAGTTTTGACTTGTATTTCCCTGATGATGAGTGATGATGAGCATCTTTTCATGTGTCTGTTAGCCATATGGATGTCTTCTTTGGAGAAATGTCTGTTTATATCTTCTGCCCATTTTTTAATTGGATTATTTGTTTTTGAGATGTTGAGTTGCATACGTTCTTTATATATTTTGCATGTCAAGCCTTTATTGCATATGTCATTTGCAAATATCTTCTTCCATTCAGAAGGTTGCCTTTTAGTTCTGTTGACTGTTTCCTTCACTGTGCAGAAACTTTTTTATTTTGATGTATTCCCAATAGTTTATGTTTGCTTTTGTTTCTGTTGCCCCAGGGGACCTGTCTCGAAAAAAGCTGCTATGGCCAATGTCAGAGAAATTACTGCCTGTAATCTTTCCTAGGACTTTTGTGGTTTCAGATCTCACATTTAGCTCTTTAATCCATTTTGAATTTATTTTTCTATATGGTATAATTAAATGTTCCAGTTTCATTCTTTTGCATATTGCTGTCCAGTTTCCCCGACAACATTTGTTGAAGAGACTTGTCTTTTTCTCATTGGATATTCTTTCCTGCTTTGTCAAAGATTAATTGACCATATAATTGTGGGGTCATTTCTGGATTTTCTATTCTGTTTTTTGATCTTGGTGTCTATTTTTGTGCCAGTGCCATACTGTTTTGATTACTACAGCTTTGTAATAAAACTTGAAGTCCAGAATCATGATGCCTCCAGCTTTGCTTTGCTTTTCTTTCTTTTCTTTTCTTTTTCCTTTTTTTTTTTTTTTTTTTTTTTTTTTTTTTTTGCCAAGATCGCTTGGGCTCTTCAGGGTCTTTTGTGATTCCATACAAATTTCAGGTTTGTTTATTCCAGTTCTGTGAAAATTGCTGGTGGTATTTTGATAGGGATTACATTAAATGCATAGATTGCTGTGGGTAGTATAGACATTATCACAATGTTTGTTCTTCCAACCCATGAGCATGGAGTGTCTTTCCATTTCTCTGTGCTGTCTTCAATTTCTTTCATCAGTATTTTATAGCTTTCAGAGGACAGGGATTTCACCTCTTTGGTTGGGTTTATTACTAGATATCTTATTACTTTTGGTGCCTTTGTAAATGGGATTTTCTTAATTTCTCCTTCTGCTTCATTATCGGTGTATAGAAATGCAACAGATTTCTGTACATTGCTTTTGCATCCTGTGACTTTTACTGAATTCATTTATTAGTTCTAGCGGTTTTTGGTGGACTCTTTGGAGTTTCCTATATATAATACCATGTCACTGGCTAATAGTGAAAGATTTTACTTTTTCCTTACTGAGTTGGATGCCTTTTATTTCTGTTTGTTATCTGACTGCTGTGGCTAAGACTTCCAGTACTATGTTGAATAAAAGTGGTGACAGTGGACATGCTTGTCTTATTTCTGACCTTTGGGGAAAGGCTGTAAGGTTGTTTTTTGTTTTATTTTGTTTTGGTTTGTTTTTTTTTGTTGTTTTTTGTTTTTTGTTTTTTTGTTTTTCCCATTGAGGATGATATCACTCGTGTGTCTTCCAAAAAATGCCTTTATTATGTTGAAGTTTATTACCTCGAAACCTAGCTTTCTGGGGGTTTCTACCATGAATGGATGTTGTACTTTGTCAAACCCTTTGCTGCATCTAATGAAATGATTGTATGGTTCTTACTCTTTCTCTTATTGATGTGATGTATCATGTTGATTGATTGATGAATACTGAACCACCCTTGCAGCCCACGAATACATCCCACCTGATAGTGGTAAATGATTCTTTTTTTAAATTTTTTAAAATGTTTATTTACTTTTGAGAGAGAGAGGCAGAATGCGAGCAGGAGAGGGGCAGAGAGAGAGGGAGACACAGGATCGGAAGCAAACTCCAGGCTCTGAGCTGTCAGCACAGAGCCCGATGCAGGACTCAAACTCACGAACCGTGAGATCATGACCTGAGCCGAAGTCAGATGCTTAACCGACTGAGCGACCCAGGAGCCCCAAATGATTTTTTAAATGTATTGTTGGATTCCGTTTGCTAGTATTTTGTTGAAGATTTTTTGCATCTATGTTTATCAGAGATATTGGCCTGTAGTTCTCTCTCTTTTCTTTTTTGTGGTGTATTTATTTGGTTTTGGTATCAGGATAATGCTGGCCTCATAGAATGAATTTGAAAGCTTTCCTTCACATTCTGTTTTTGGGAAGAGTTTGAGAAGAATAGGTATTAATTTTTTTTTTTTTTTTTTTTAATTTTTTTTTTTTCAACGTTTATTTATTTTTGGGACAGAGAGAGACAGAGCATGAACGGGGGAGGGGCAGAGAGAGAGGGAGACACAGAATCGGAAACAGGCTCCAGGCTCCGAGCCATCAGCCCAGAGCCTGACGCGGGGCTCGAACTCACGGACCGCGAGATCGTGACCTGGCTGAAGTCAGACGCTTAACCGACTGCGCCACCCAGGCGCCCCAGGTATTAACTCTTTAAATGTTTGGTAGAATTTCCCTGTGAATCCATCTTGTTCTGGACTTTTGGGAGAGTTTTTTGATTACTGATTCAATTTCTTTGCTGGTCAGTCTGTTCAGATTTTCTATTTCTTCTTGTTTCAGTTTGGGTAGGTTATCAGTTTCTAGGAATGTATCCATTTCATCTATCTATTACTCCAGTTATAAAAGAAGGACGTTCCTTCTTTCATCTGTGAATTTCTCCGTCAACTTTTTTTGTCTCAGCTGGAGGACACGCCAGGACTTACTTTGCTGTAATGTGATGGCGTTTAGGATAGCTCTTTGCATGCAAGATGCTTCAGGAAAAAATCATGCTTCAGCGTGATTTACAAAGCACGCTGGCACAGGTATGAACATAGACTGGAAGCCCACCTGCTCCCAGGATCAATGCACCTCTCTGTTCCTCCTGAGAATGTCTGCTTCTGTTGGACTTCCTTCTCTAAAACAATTTTTTTGGGGGCACCTGGGTGGCTCAACTGGTTATGTGTCCAACTTCGGCTTAGGTCATGGTCTTGCGGTTCATGGGTTCCAGCCCCGCATCGGGCTCTGTGCTGAGAGAGCCTGCTTGAGATTCTGTGTTTCCCTCTCTCTCTCTCTCCGCCCCTCCCTTGCTCGTGCTGAAGAGAGAGAGACAGAGCACAGGATGGGGAGGGCCAGAGAGAGAGAGGGAGACACAGAATCGGAAACAGGCTCCAGGCTCCAAACTGTCAGCACAGAGCCCGATGTGGGGCTCGAACTCACCAGCAGTGAGATCATGACCTGAGCTGAAGTCGGTCAACTGAGCCTCCTGGGTGCTCCCGTTTGATTTCTTTCTGATGCACTGTCTAGGCCTTCTTCAGGGTTCTTTGTCTCCACTCACTGCTTCTAGAACTCTCCATCCTCACTGTTTAAACTCTAGAACATAATGTCTGTTCCAGTCCTCCCCCACAACTGCTCTTGAGTGTCCACGTCCCTTTGTTCTCACTGTTTTAACTTCTCATGCTTGATACCCCTCCCTTACCTTCGGCCTTCCGGTTCACTATTTCCTCTCCCCCTTCCCTTTCTCAAAATGGGGCTGTTTTCTATGATTCTGTCTCCATCTCTGCTGTTCTACATCCTCCCTGCCTCCCCCCCCCCACTCCTCCCCCTCTCCCACCATGGCCCGTGCGCATGCCTGCCACATTCATACCTCGGGTGGTGAATGATTAATATCTTGAGTCAGTCATTCACATATTCATTTATCAGATGCCTTATTGAAAACCTTCTCTGGGTCAGGCCTTGGGATAGACACTGGTGCTACAGAAATGAAGGATAGATCCTTGGAAAGAAACAATTAGATTCGTATAAGAAAAGTCAAGTTAGGAATTTCCCTTCTGTGCCTACTATTAACTCCCCTTCTTTTATTTTAAGCTACCTCTATTTCTCTCCTTATTTCCACAGAAATACCGCTCTGTATTACTCAGGACACCTCTTGCAATCTTAAGGCCATGATTGATTGGAAGGTGGCATGGCATTAATTGATCACTTGTAGCCGTGAATACTCAGATCGTGTTATTAAGTTTAATTTACATTCTTGTGTGTTGATATCCATCACAGGGAAGAATTCACCTATTTTATGTTTGTTTAAATAATATAAATCATAAGCTTAGACGCCTGAAAAAACCTTCAAGTTAGATATCAAATAAACAATGACTCAGCATCATGACTGCATATGCCTAGTCGTTTATTAATTTTATCTGTAAATTTCCTGTCATTACTGCCATCCACTAGACTGTGCTTTCTTTTATCAAAATTCTGACTCTCAGCCTCACATGAGTCATTTTGTGATTATAAAATTAGTAGATGGTTAATCATATCCTGTTGCCATAAATTCTTTTTCGGTGGAGGAATTCAAAAACTCAATATGGTTGAGCGTCGCATCCATGTTATTCAAATTTGCAATCGAACAGCCAGTTTTGAAAAGATTCCTGACTTGCCACAACGAGCCATTTAAAATGAACAATTTCTTTATTCTTCCTCAAGTATGTTAAGCAAGAAATTAGAGATACTCTGATTCAGCATGTTAAGGGTATGTCATTCAGACGAATATATCTGTGTTGGTCCATGGAGTCGTACTCTTAATATATCATGATGATCCTGAGCATTTATTATATGCGCAAGAAAGGCTCTCATATACCTGTTAAATTTATCTTGGTTTTCTTGGATGTAAAATTGAAACCATCAGAGGCTAGTTTAAAGTTTCGTAGAAAATTACAACCGTTTGATTCCTACAAAAGCATTTTTTTCTTGATGTACTTTTTAAAATTATAAATCTCTACATATTTCAGGGAAAATGTTCCAGTATCGTAAAAATCACAATATACACAATTTGATTTTGCAACAATTTTATAAGAAATTACCGCCGAAATTTATTTTTGGACACGGTGGGTATCACTGTGCCATTTTAAAGGCCAAACGTAATCTTTATTTCCAGTCCAAAAATGTAGAATATTTCTAAGAATAATAAAGAAGCATTCCCACACATCATGAAACATCACAGCGATTTTTCCCACTGGATACACAGAATGGGCTCTCTTTGGAGAAAAGAAGTGATGTTTTGTCCTCGGGGCGCCTGCTTTGCTGGGTGATTGTCGTAAGGCTATTTGGGATCTAAGCCTTGCCAAGATTCTGTGTTTCTTTTTTCTTTTCTTTCTTTTTTTTTTTTCTTTTTTATCAAAGATCACATCAGAATTTCAAAGGGAACCTAGAGCACCTGTTTTTGCCCACCTCTCCATGACTTGAGGTTTGTTTCAGTTCAGTGCTGCCTAATTTGGAGGTTAAGTATTACCAAGCCCCATTTGGCTCTTAGAGCTGGAGGGAGTTGCTGTCCTCTAGTTTTCACCTGATATTTGATTTTTATTTTCAGTTTATCCCCCAACTTCTTAGGGTATAAATGAGAAGCCTTTTTTTTTTAAATGGGGAATTCCTCTGAAACATCAACAATATTGGCCATATCGGCTTGTTTTTATTTTTTAAATAGTTTTCCAAGAAAGTTCATTTGAAAAAATTGTTCTTTTTAAAAAAGGTTCAAAAGCCTTCACATGCTGAGAGCTAAAAGAAAAAGCACGGTATTTCTGGGCTTAAAGGAATTTAGAGGCCCTAGAAATCCAATAATTGCAACACCCTTAAAACAGATTGGGAAACTGAGGCCAGATGGGCTGCTGACGTTGACTGAGTTGATAAGAGTGCAAACAGCTGAGTTGACAGCTAGTTCAGTCTTCATTCTAGCATTTGCTCCTCAGTCATTTCTGGGACATTGTCTGCCATTCATCATAGCATTGTCACCCTTTTATTATTTACTTATTTATTTTCTCAAAGTGTGGGTAAGAAGAAACACCCAGCAGTGTTTGCCCCTTTCTCCAAGAGACTAACAATAGTGTTATTGGCATCGGTCCATTCGGCAACCATAGCGTGAACATTTTTCATGTGCTGGGCATTTGGGCAGGTCCTGAAAAGCACAAGAGTCATACTTGACCATATTTCATGCTTTTTTGCAATCATATGTATGTGGAGTAAAAAAATCATTCAAGATATGCTGGGATAACCCCTTTCCACCCCGTGTATTTAATGCTTCTTACTCTTTAAAGAATGTTCAGCCCAAGGATGCATGAAACGAAGTGTTCATCTCCAGGGTGGAGATAGGGCCCTGGATTTTCTCTTTCCCCGTTAACAAGTATCAAGATGCCCAGAGCACTCTTCTTCCCATGCATTCATTTCTACTCCTCTGTTTAAGGCTAGGTGGACCATGTCTGGGTGCTGCTAGTCTTGAGTTGATGAGCTAGTACGACCTACAAACCTTAGTTCAGAAAGCATCTATGTAGGCTGAAATGATGAAATTTGGAATAATTAAGCAGTCTGGTGTCTGTAAAAATGATTCCCTGAGATGCTCATTATTTTCAACTCTGTCTGCTTGCTTCACAGCTAGATAAGAGGTGAGTGGGAAGAAAATGATGGCAGAAAGGGGGTAGTAATGGCAGGAACTTTGGGGATCTTCATGAAGGGTCATATGTGGCAATACTTCCTTTTTTTTTTAATGTTTATTTATTTTTGAGAGGGACCGAGACAGAATGTGAGTGGGGTAGGGGCAGAGAGAGAGGGAGACACAGAATCCGAAGCAGGCTCCAGGCTCCGAGCTGTCCGCACAGAGCCCGACGTGGGGCTTGAACTCATGAACCGAGAGATCATGACCTGAGCCGAAGTCAGACGCTCAACTGACTGAGCCACCCAGGTGCCCCTGGCAATACTTTCTGAGGAGAGATAGGATGGATGCCTTTGCTGCTGATACAGCATGAATGTTCATCCAATGGTGGTTAGATGAATGATCGGCAAATATATTATTGATAGCATTGTAGAGAGAGGGGAAAATGCCACTGGGTGTCTCCTCCCACCCATGGTCTCAGAAAATAAGTAAACAACAAGAGTGATGACACTATGATAAATGTGAGGGAAAAAATGGTAGAAATAAATAGGGACCAAGCTCATTGTCAACTCAGCTGTTCCTACTCTCCTTAACTTGATTTCTGCGCCCAGCTGAGCGCCAGCTCAGTGCCGAGGTCCTCCCCTGGAGACAATCCAATACCCGAGGAGCCTCAAACTCAATCAAGGGTGCCATACTCAGCCTCCCAAGGGAAACTGAGGAAGGCTCCTCACAGAAAATAGCATTTGACCTGGACCTTGAGGAACGGGCTAGAGAAAGATGAGTGTTGAAAACTATCTTTCGATCAATGTGTGTATCATTTGGTGACTTTGTTCCCTTTTGCTCGTGGTGGGAACCAAGTGGGAGGAGTTTGAGAAGAAAGAATGAAGGCAGAACTCTGGCCTCTGAAACAGTCACACTCTTTTGGGGGTACTGAGGCTGCTTCAGCACAGCCTCCCGGTGTTGAACAGTCAGAGGGCTGTGGTTGATGTGGGTCTCACCGGATGGGGAAATGAGAACTGTCTGCCTTTCCATGAACGCTCTGGGCTCTAGCAGGAGACCTGGCCCATACTGGGCGCTCACCGGAGGGGGAGGAGGGGGGGATCAAAACCCTTGCTCCCATTTCTTGGCCGACCATGCTAGGTAAATTCCCCAAATCAGCCAAACTCCCCCGAATTCCAACTTCCTGCCTACAAGCCCCTTGTACCCCGTCTTCCCATCTTTTGCTTTCTGTTCCTTTCTGCAATGTACCAAAAACCCCCTTCATCTGATGCAGATAATTTTATTTGAATGTGAGCTTTACACAACGCTACCCTTGAGGGATCTTATTACCACTGGGTAATCCCAGACTAAGTTCTGTTAGAGGAATTTTAAGCGTCCGGGGATAGGACTTGAAGGTGTAAGGTGATGGGGTTTGAAGCGGTTTCCTTGCAGCAGATTGTGTGGGCTCAGGGACAAGCTATGCAGGCCAGGCGTGTGCCCTAGCAGGTGTGGCCAGCTGTGAGTCCAAGCTGTGACTCCCTTAATTCCCTGATTACTGTTCTCAGGGACCTGGTCCACCACCGGCTGGTCTCTGCTTGCTCCCCCCTGGCCCTTCTGACAGACACATTCTGACTCCTCTCTCTATGTGCTGTTGTCTCCTCTCTCTATGTGCTGTTGTCTCCCACCAACCCTGTTTTCCCTTTATCAAACACTTCTTATTCTCTCCCATCTTTGATCTTAAAAAAAAGAAGAAGAAGAAGAAGAAGAAGAAGAAGAAGAAGAAGAAGAAGAAGAGGAGGAGGGGGAGGAGGGGGAGGAGGAGGAAGAAGAAAAAGAAAAAAAGAAAAACCCAATAGCTGCCTGTTTGGGAGACCAAAACTGAGCCAAGCAATGCTGAACTTGATTTTTTTTTTTTTTTTTTTACTCTATCTTAAGTCCGTGTGCATTTTGTTAAACTCTCTGAAACCAGCAACGTTTACATTCTTTAACATTGTTCATAGAACCTCTGATCTTGGTTAGGGTTTTCCTCAAGATACATTCAATTTCACCCCAGTGTTTTGCTCTACTTGTCCTGTTTGATGTTATCTGCGGGGATCCCACGAGGTTTGGGGCTGCGGGAGTTGGTTCCCTGCCAGGGGTGAACTTCACGTTCACTAGCTATGCTTCCTGGTAAGTGAGAGAAAACGTGGCTTTGGAATTGAAATGAGAACCGGGGTAACATGCCACCGTCTCAACTTCACCTTAACGTAATTCCCCATAAACATGACTCAGGCGCGCGTGAGCAGCTCCCTTTCAAGGCAGAGGCGGCATCTGTGGACGCTTTCGTGCTGAGTCAACCAGAAGGCCGGGTGGAAAACGAACCTCTTACCTGGGAAAAAAAACCTCACGCAACAATAAGCTACTGTATGCGAGGAAAGCTTGAAACGTGTTTCTGATATGGTCTTGTTGCAGCTATAAGTTTATTTTCTCATTCGCAGCGGCACAGAAAGAAATACTGTTGGACGTGGGGATGACACAAAATGTAAGGATTACAAGGAATCAAAACGCCAGCTGGAGCTTAAAAGACTCCGGTTCTTCCGGCCTGGGCTCTGGATTTGCATCCTGTTCTGCACATGGGCAGCAGGGCCCGTCTTAACCATGGCCACGTGGCACTCAGTTTCTTCCGTTCGGGCGTGTAATTGAAGGAGGGCCGTGGTGGAGGCTGTGAAGTGTGCTTTTCCACCCTGGGAGTTGATTGCAGTCAGAGCTCCTGTCATTTGAAATGTCCACCTGCTGGACATTTGAAATGTCCCCCCAGGGAATGTGCAATCAAGTTTGGAATGACACCTGTACAGCTAGGCAAATGGCTCATCACCGAGATGTGGGTAAAGCCCTGCCTCTTCGCTCAGCTGCGGCGGGGACCGTGAATAGTGAGGCCAATGAGATTTATGACACAGCCATCGAAGAATCATCCATGTTACTGAGATACGGATAAGGTGTTTTTCTTTTCTTCTTCTTTTTTTAATCGACCTTGCAAAGCTGTCAGCAGAGAAGAGTACATATTGAAGGACCTAACAACCAGCGGTGATGCCTTGGATGCGAAAAGTTCAGCGGAGGAGATACGATTTGAAAATAGCAACGATTAGTTGTGTCTGTAAACCGGTAAGTTGACAAATGTTTCTAGAACCCTTTACATGCCCTTCCTGTTATGATGCTCGAGAACTGTCACACGGCGTACAGACATCGCCTCTGTCCCCAGGTAATGTGCAATCAAGTTTGGAATGACACCTGTACAGCTAGGCAAATGGCACATCACCTGCCAAAGTCTCTGGTTCACTTAATAAATGTTCTAGTGTTTCAAAAGAAAAGGAGGGCAGGTGAGTCATGTATTTAATTATTGCAAAGCACCTTCATTTCCCTATATTTTGTATCAACCACCTGTCATCAAGCCAGGGGAGAAGACGTAAAGTACGTCCTAAAATATGTCAGCTATTTCTCTGTTTTCTCAAGGTAAGACATCTCTCCTTTGGAAAGCTTCCCTGGGTTTTCTTTAATTAGGCAGTGTCCTTGCTTTGGGGAAGAAGAGTAACCAGGTCTCAGTTTGGCCTAGCCGAATCCTCCTCCGAATTATGCCGAGTTCAGGGGCTGTCAGGGTAGAGGCAGGTGACAAGGAGCCCTTAGGTGAGGAACACTTTCTAGTGTTGAGCTAGCTGTCCATAACCAGAATCTGGCAGGATGCAGTTTCCAAAAAGGAACTCGCCAGGAGGAAAGTCCGACTCTGATTGAGATAATGACCTGCTTTTCGCATGACCTTGGACCGAAGTATTCAGGGGAAGAACCAGCTTTGGCAGAGCATGATACTGAGGCTGGAGACCAGTGGAGGACCCAGTTATTCTTGCTGCGCTGTGCTTTGGGGAACAGCATCTGCGTGTGTTCAGTGTGGACAAGAGAACAATGAGCTTGAAAGTCATGTTTACTGTCCTCTGTTGAAGGTTTGTCAAGGGTGGTAAAAAAACGCCTTATCTGCATTTTCAGTGGCTAGTGTGGTTCCCTGAGGAGTATTGGTTAATGTTCCTTTACCTTTGTTATTCATTTACCCTCAGAATAGCCCTCTGAAGAATTAGGCATGTCTATACACGTCGGTCTGCGCACTGCATCTCCAATAGCCTGAGCCCCGATTCAAATAAACACCAGCTTTCCAAAAATACCCTTCGCCGCATACTCTAGAGTTTCCGCAAAGATCTGTCACAGAGGAACTGGAACTCCACGGTTCCTATCGTGACCACAGAGCACACTGCCTGGCTTTTAGCACGATTTGGGGTGCCCAGAGCTCCAAGGTTATTAATATCTGGACGTCTTAAGCCTTCTTCGCGTTTTTAATTCCACATAACACTTGCTTTCCGTGTCGTGTCCACACCTCAAGTGCGAAGCTCCCTTCTGGCTGCTGGTGAGTTCTGGACTAGCCGAGGCAGCTCGAATCAAGACACGGAGAGCCGTAGGAGTCTCTGAAGTGTCAGTTCAACACAATGTCCAGCGGAAGCAATCAAAATCGCAGTTCCGTGGACTGATCGGACTTTCTTGTTCTTTTTGTCTAGTGTTTGGAAGTAGCACTGACCTTTCTTGAGCTGACTGTCTCTAGAGCACTTGGGTTTGAAGGGGTTGATCATGAGGAGCTAAGGACTTCTTGTTAATAAAGGCTTTGAGATGGTAAGTAATTAACTGAGAGGAAAAAAGAGAGCTGTAGCTGTATGCGTTCATGAAGCTCCTGAAGAGGGTCATGCCCGCTACGTACGATGGTGCGACCCGAGCCAAATGATGCAATTTTTGACAATTGGTGCGGAGGCTGGAGTTCAAAACCGGTTACGTCATTCACTTAGTTTCATAAGATCAGAAGGCATTTGAGCAAAGGCTGAGAGCAGAATCAGAATTCCTTCTTTGATTCCTGATCCTAGGCACTTTTTTGAGACAGAGAGGGAGAGCGAGCGAGCGAGCCAGTGAGCATGGGAGATGCTTAATAGACACCACAACCCTGGGATCATGACCGGAGCTGAAATCAAGAGTCAGACGCTCAACCGACTCCACCACCCAGGGGCCCCTAGGCACTTTCCACTTTTCATTGAGGTGTTCCAGACACTGATCTCATCTATCAGGATATAAGGCCTTTGAATAGGTATGAGTGTATGTGTATTTTCTGTGTGCACACACATATAAAAGAATTTGTTTAAAATTTTTTTTTTTTAATTTTTATTTACCTTAGAGAAAGAGAGAGAGAGAGAGAGAGTGAGCTGGGAGGGGCAGAGAGAGAGAGAGAAAGAACGAGAGACAGAATCCAAAGCAGGCTCCAGGCTTTGAGCTGTCAGCACAGAGCCCGATGCAGGGCTCGAACTCATGAACTCTGAGATCATAAGCCAAAGTGGGATGCTTCTCAGCCACCCAGGCATCCCCATGTATAAAAGAATTTCAATCAAAAAAACTTTTTAGGGGTTCCTGGGTAGTTCAGTCGGTTAAGCATCTGACTTCAGCTCAGGTCATGATCTCATGGTTCATGAGTTTGAGCCCTGCATCGGGCTCTGTGCTAATAGCTCAGAGCCTGGAGCCTGCTTTAGATTCTGTGCCTCCCTCTCTCTCTGCCCCTCCCCTACTCACGATCCGCCTGTCTCTCAAAAATAAACAAATGTTAAAAAATTTTTTAAATTAAATAAAATCTACTTTAAAATATTTTTAATGTTTATTTATTTTGAGAGAGAGAGAGAGAGAGAGAGACAGTGGGGGAGGGGCAGAGAGTGAGAGGGGAGAGAGAATCTCAAGCGGGCTTTATGCTCATTTCAGAGCCTGATGCGGGGCTCAGTCCCACACACTGAGATCATAACCCAAGCTGCAATTAAGAGTTGGGTGCTCAACTCGACTCAAATTTTTTTTTTTTTTAGCATAAAAAATGAGGTCCAGAAGAGCAGGAATAAATAGGACATGTTTGTTGGGTTCTGAGTCCCTGTTCAAACTCTTCATTAACTTTTCAGGTCAACTTCAGATGAGTGATGCAAATTCTCAGGGCTTAATTTATAATTAAATAAATAAATGCAGTTATACTACATCTGTGTCCCTTTCTGCTAACTTACATAATTCCTAAATTTCTGTAATCTTTGGGACTCCTTTCCTACCTTATTATTGGGGAACGCATTGAACTGAATTTGTTAAACTGATGGTAGGCTTTGAAACCCAGACAGACTGGTGTTGCGGACGGAGTAATCACGAAATAAGAGCAGTTTCACTAGAAGATTAATCCGGTAAGAATAGACTCTGATAAGTGGCTACATATGAATCATCACATATTGCAGAAAGCAAGAGCTATTTTAGGAGGTGAACTTTAAAGTCAGTTATAAGGATTGGAAACATGGCACTTCAGAAGTTTCTGTGCGTTTCTGCTTCTACAGAAGCCCAGATTTGGATTGGTGAGATTAACCCCAAGGAAAATTCTAGGACCTACCATCCTGAACTACGGCAAGGGGTGAGAGGTGAGAAATATGGAAATGGTGTTAAAGGAAAAAGTCAGAAGTTTAGAGCAGTGGAAGGAGCCCCTGAGTGATCTTAAAGAGCCGGGTTAAGAAAAGAGGAAAATTATGTGAATAGTTTTGGAGGTGTAGGGCATTCAGAGGAGATGGCCAAGGATATCATTTTTTTAAGTGTATTTTGAGAGAAAGAGAGAGAAAAGTAGAGAGAGAGGGAAAGGAAGAATTCCAAGCAGGCTCTGCACTGTTGGTGTAGAGCAGGATGCGGGGCTTGATCCCATGAACCATTAGATCATGACCTGAGCTGAATCCAAGAGTCGGGCACTCAACTGACTGAGCCACCCAGGTGCCCCTGGCCAAGGATATTATAGAGAATGTGGGTTTCAAGGCAGAGGGCAACCACAGGCCCAGGGAAGATGGAGTTGAATTAGACTTCAGAGAACTTACCCCATTGGATGCTACAGATCAGCCCAGCATGGAGTCCTACGAACGGGCAGCTCTAAGCACGAAGTATAGTGATGTTGTCATGCTGACGCCCTCTCCCCACCATGTCCACGCAGAGAACGGGAGGAGGATTTCCAAATCTCATTAGTAATTGCGTCTTCATCCTGGGTGTGAGGAGGTTATAGCATCTGGGAAATGAAATGGCTCCAACAAGAAAGCAACTTCTAAGGATAGCATCGTTACTGTATTTATTCACGATAGCCCCCACCTCATAGGTCTCTCCTCTTCCTTTTGAAAAGAGAATTGGGACTGCTCATTGTCTTTCTCCTATTCACCTTAAAGGGTGGCGGCCAACTTCCATGAGTCCTTGAAATGTAGTGCCGATCCAGAGAGAGAGGAAGAATTTCTAGAAGCTCTCCCCAACTGGCCGGTCATGTCACAAACTCCCTGGGGCTCCCCTTACCAAAGACAGCAGTACAGTCAGCCTCGGTGTCTGCTTTGTAAAGAAGTAAATACAATAACGATTTGGGGTTTTATTATTGTTTTTTTCCTTTAAAGTGGGCGATTTGAGAACCTCCATAGCTCGTAGTGCACGGTGGCCACTGGATGGGTATCGAAATGAATCAAGCTCAGAGCTGAATGGTGCTAAGATCGACTGGATGATCATCTTCACTCTGCGTGTGTTACTGTTTTAACACATTGATGGTCAAACACAACAAGTATGGAAGGGTACAAAATGGTACTAATTCTGCAAATTTGCCTCAAGACGAATTGATGAGCAGGTCAATCATTTGCATTCATCTAATCCAAATTCTTATGTGGCTTCTCAGGATGGCTCCAGTTCTTCAAAAGAACAAATGTTGAAAGGGGAGACTGTAGTGATGATTATACCCAAATTGTCTTTTCATTTGTTGAGAATAATGACTTTCCATGTCCTCAATGTATTATTTTTAGAAAAAGAGCTTACAAAGAGCATCCCGAAAACTCCCATCCCCTAATTTAGAAACAACACACAACAACTATGAAAATATACCGCTTTCTTTTTTTTTTTTTCAGAAAAAGGATTACAAGCATCAGTTTATGAAAACATATTTGATGTTATAATTATAGTTAAGTTTCAGTCTGCTATTTGAAATACATGCATGTGCATGCATTCAGTACCCAACCCAAAATGATACAATATGCAATTTTGTATTTACATGGTGAAAAAAAAATGCATTATTTTTATATAATTATTTAACAGTAAATGGAAGCATGCACCATGGTTGGAAATTTGTCTTTATCGTTTTTGTCTTTATTTGTCTTTATTTATTTTTAATTTATTTTTATTTTCTTATGTTTATTTTTGAGAGACAGAGACAGAGTGTAAGTAGGGGAGGGGCAGAGAGAGGGAGACACAGAACCCAAAGCAGGCTCCAGGCTCTGAGCTGTCAGCACAGAGCCCGACACGGGGCTTGAACTCATGAACCGTGAGATCATGCCCTGAGCCAAAGTTGGATGCTTAACCGACTGAGCCACCCGGGTGCCCCTGAAATTTGTCTTTAAATGTTATGGATATTATGGCGTGGCACTTAAATAGGTGTTGTAATATAATATTAAATAATTTAAAGACCTATTTTTTAAGTTAACACTACTATACCAAAGATCACTCTGGGAAAGGTTCAAAAGCATACCTGTAACAGATCAACATAAATCTATTGAATTCAGATCAATAGAACTCTTGAAACATACTAAAATAAATATAAGGAGATAGAGTCTAATTGATAATAGTGTTTGTCATGTACCTAGTCTTTGGTTAATGAAGTAAAAAGCTAGACAAACAGAACTGAGATTGCTACTATGGACCCCTCTTGGGAAGGGAGAAGTAACTTACTTATAATGCCGCCTGGAAGAATAATTCTGCATGTTTTGCCCTTCTTAATTTGGGAGGGAACCAGATCAGTCAGGAAAATTTCCCTACCACTGAGTCATCTGCAGAAGTCTTTCCTCCGTGCGCCTACATATTTGGCTTTCAATGCATTCCATCCCATGCCGATTGAGTTTCACCGAACGCCAAACACTGGGATAGTGCAGCAGACAATAACACGATCAAAACCAAATGAAAACAGTCCCTGTCCTCAGCCTATCTTCTAGTGTAAACGGATGTCCCTTTCCCGTATTTGAAAACAGAATGATTTTCATTCATTTATCACACCAGGGGACTCTAATGGCTCAGGCACGGTGCTCGGCACAGTTTGCAAAGCGAGGGGTAATGTAATGAAGAAAATAACAGAACTGCAAGGGTACCTAATGCTTGTCTAGTCTTCCCGGCATGCCAGCGTGGCGCTGAGTGCTGTAACTACGTCCGTCATTTCATTTAATCCTACGAGACAAGTGTTTGTAGCATACCTTCTGTAGAGACGACGACACCCAAACAGCCCCCACTTCCATCAAATATAGTCTAGTGGGCAAGCCAGAAAATGAATTATTATTAAATGGTGTAAAGCATAGCAAAAAGCTAGAAATCTATTTCTCATGATCAATTCTAGGGACTTCACTGTATCACCTGGGAAGGGATTTACATTCTAGTTCAGTGAAAAAGTGTTGCCCAACGAAATGTAAGCATTACTCGAGGGTGTTGATGAGAAGCCTGTGAAGACCTCGTGAGAAACAATGCATCTGATAATAGATTTCAGATGCAATTGTTTCAGTGATTTATTTTGGTAGCGTCACCTGGACACACTGAATATTGAAATGAGGTGGGATAATTCGGAGCCCAGCGCCACGTTCGGCACTTGGTAGGAGCTCACTTGCGTCCGTCCGCTAGGGCTGCCTAAGAGAAGACCACAGACGGTAGGGCTCACACAGCAGGAATTTATTGTCTCACAACTCTGGAGGCTGCAAGTCTGAGAGATCTGACGTCATTCGACCGCAGTCACCAAAAGTACAATTGCCTTTCCGGAGGGAAACCAGAGTAAGAAACACCTGCTACTATTGTCCCACTATGGCGCACTCAGGATGCACTCTAGAGAACACTGACGTGGCTTTCTGTGGAAACTTGGATTCAGCAGATGTCTGTGGGTGAGTATTTGAGATGGGAAATGGTATGAAAGAAGACCTTTGAGATGTCTCCGGGCATAATCAATCCCCCCAGAGAAATCTCGAGAAGCTGCCTTGGGAAACAATGATATTCAAAACTAAACCAGAGGCCCGCGTGCATCTTGCACACGTGCACCGATACATACCGACTATTCCTGTGGTATCTGCCTTGTCCCCAACAGGGACCTCCTGAGCAAGCGACACCCCACTGTGGAAGGACGTAGGCCAGGGCGAAGTCTATATGGCCCCAAGCCTTCTGAGAAGCGTTGCGATATCAGGCATCAGATTATGACTGATTTGCACAGGACACAGCATGCTTTTCTAACGTGTAATACTAGCCTTTCTGAAACCGGACCCAGTATAATTTAGAAATTTCAATACCCATATTGTCTCGTCCATCTAAAAGCTAAAGACATGAAAACCATAGTGAGCAAGTTACCAATTTAGAGATTTTAACAACTACAGAAAGAATGGACACTTTCATCACCATGCGAAGATTTATAGTCATTACTGACTACTGAGATAAGAAAGTGCTCTCAAAGATGAGAACTGAGTAATTTGGAATTCATTCTTTTCAATGCCTCAGGCCTTATTTCCCAGGTTCCCATTAGGAACATATACCTGTTCCTTGTGTAGTGTCTAAAAATTACTGAGCTACAGGTTGAGAAAAATGAACACCTATTTTCACTGTTTCTGTCATTTGGCGGTGAGAATGAACAATTGATGTGTAATTATGTTTTAGGGGAAAACCCCAGTTATGTGCACTAAGTTGTAACTGGAATGAACACAGAACTTGTTTAAAAATCAGTAAAGATTTTTTTTTAATTTTTTTTTTAACGTTTTATTTATTTTTGAGACAGAGAGAGACAGAGCATGAACAGGGGAGGGGCAGAGAGAGAGGGAGACACAGAATCGGAAACAGGCTCCAGGCTCTGAGCCATCAGCCCAGAGTCCAACACGGGGCTCGAACTCACGGACTGCGAGATCATGACCTGAGCCGAAGTCAGCCGCTTAACCGACTGAGCCACCCAGGCGCCCCTAAAGATTTTTATCTTTGCCTATCGTCAGTTAAAAAATACCATCACTGCTGGTATAAATGTGAGTTTCTGATCCTTGGCGCTACTGATATTTTGACCTGGATAAATTCTTTGTTGTTGGGGGGGGGGGCACGCTGTGCACCGTTGAATATTAAGCAACATCTCTGGTCTCTACGCACCGGATACCAGTGGTACCTCTTCCCAGTTGTGACATCTGTAGACGTCTGCCAATGTCCCCTTGGGAGTGGATGCAAAATCACCCTGGTGTGAGAACCACTGCTCTGAATGGGGACAACATTACATTTAAATAATTAGCGACCTCCCACCATTCTTCCTAAGCATTAAAAACTCAAAGTCCCAGCGTAAGCAAAAATCTCATCTGAATTGGCCAAGAGTACAGTAACATATGGACTTAAGATTTGCCTGAAGATTGAGATGGGTCCTTTTTTCAAGCCCAGAACGTTCTCTGCCTGCCTGAGAGAAAGGTCAGGGCAAAACTGTAGGGATAGAGTCACAACTTGTTCTGGATCTTATTAAACCCCGAACTGTGTACATTTAAAAGCTGCTTTCTGACATCAAAATCGTCTGTAAGGCTGTGCTCCCTGAATTTTCTGACCCTTCAGGGTGACATGTAGATACTCCGCTGTGAGGAACTCCCAAGTTCGTTCTTAATCTCGTTATTGGTTTCACAGGGACGTCCCCTCTCACCCGGGATGTTGTTTGCTACAAATTACGGTGTCGTCGTTCTGCCCAAAGCTTCACCCCAGAGGGATTTTTCTAGTAAACCAGTATCAAAACATATACACGATTATCATACTTTGAGAGTTGGCATCTTCAAGGCCTCAAGGGTCTTTGTGTTAAAACTTTGTTGTTGTTGGGTTTTGTTTTTTTTTTTTTTTTTGAGTGAAACTAGCATGAAGTAGAGTTGAGAAATGCATTAGCAGTTGGTACCGCCACAAAGGATGCTGGCACATGAGGATTTCACGCCAAGCTGTGAGTAGAAAGGTAGATTTTTCAGTCTTACACACATGTAGTCTAGGTAGCTTTACATGCTGATGAGAAAACAGTGCGCTGAGTTATTCAAAAATAGTTCGGGAAGAGGGTGTGTTTAGGGAAGAGAGGAAAAATAAACAGGTCAAGCAAGAAAGACAGTATCAGTCCAGGGATATCTCGTTCAAAGCACTGAAATAATACGAACATCTGTTATGAGAAAATGCAATTCACTTTACCAGTTCAGGTGAACAAAATACAAGAAAGTGAGTTATCCCTCACTCCACGGAGGAATTTGAGAAGAGTGCCTGACAAATTTTATTTTTTTAAGAATTTGACATTGCGCCCAAAAAAGAAATTCAAGTGCCCTTGTAAATTAAAAGGAAAAGTGTAGGCACCTGAGTGTTTGCTATATAAGAAGACCGTGGCAAATAGGAAATAAAGCACATTTCCCCAATGAAAAATGATCTGCAAAGAACAAGGCTGTCTATGTTAAGGAGATTAATAGAGGGTCTCAAAGAGCATGGAGAAAAGCTTCAGAACATCCCCAAAGATGTGTCAGAGTTACTTAAAAAGGTATCACAGAAGTCTGCAGTGTGGGATAGAACAGGGACACGAGACACACACACACACAATCCCTTTCCAAGACCTAATCACTCAACTGCTGTACGTTGTCAATCCTCTTAACTATGTCAGAGTCACTGCAAAGCAAAAGCCTCCAGACGTAGAAAATGAGATTATGCCTATTTTCCAGCGCCAAGAATAGAGCCAAATTGCACAAGTACCCGTACAACCTCTATAGCCCAGTAAAGACAAAATGATCCCCAGTAATGGCTCATGAGTCATGCTTTAGTGGTTGTACAAACAACATTTGTTCCTTCTGTCTGATGCACGAGGACCTTGCAGCCATGCCTCCGTGCACGCGGGTGTGAGTGCGTGTCTGGGCGCAGAGGGATGACAGTGGTGAAGCAAACTTGTACAAGTTCGGATGGAGTCACAAGCCCAGATTGGACAGAAGGCTTCCAGCAAGTTGCTACGAAAACACGAAAGAGTCCTACTGATGCACAGAACGCATCATTTCTGTCAACATCAGCACTTTGTACTTTTCCTTCTAAACGAGAAAGAAAGAAAAAGAAGAGAGCTGGTATGAGCTAGGAGAAATAATCATCAACTTCAAGCAATGTTAGTGCTGTCCTGCAAAACTGTATCAGGAGACAGTGTCACAGACGATACGGTGACACGATGTCAATGCTGTGGGAGCGGTGGTCCCCATGACCACGGAGGGTAGTGAGCCCCGCCAGCTCTTTTAAGTGCAGACAGAACGTGGCCTCGGTGGCTTCCTGTGCTACTCCCATATTACGGCAATAAAAGTGCCCACCAAGCATTGGCTGATTTCTGCTGGGGATGAGTCAATATCACTTTGGATTGCCTGGTCGATATTCCTTGGCTTTTGAATATGAACCTGGCTGTTTTTAGGGCAACTGAACTCAGGGGCCAAACACAGGGCTTCCAGGTGTACGCAAATTCTCCATCCAACCCCTGCCAGTGACTGATGGGCTCAAACCATTGGTGTGTGGAAAATAGAGGACACCCCTCATCAAGAGTCATCCTTCTGACACCTTCTGAATGGGGCTGAGTCTGGTGGCAACAAAGGAAAACTCAGGGAAAGTGACCACAACCTTATTCAACATTAGGTAATAAGGTCAAATCCAGGGACACGATTTTCTTCTGCTTTATTGTTCTAGAGATGGATTATTACGGTTTCTTTTAAAAATTCGTGTCTGGAGAGTTGAACAAGTCGTCTGTCGATTTCTCCAACGCTCAATACAAGTTACAGGACTGGACTGGCATTGCCCAAGGAACACTGAAAAAGGGCAGTGTTTAGAGGATTTCTCCTTTGCTTATATAAAAAAAAACAAAAAAACAAAAAACAAAAAAATGAAGTGGGTGCCTGGGTAGCTCAGTGAGTTTGGCTCTTGACTTCAGCTCAGGTCATGAGCTCCCAGTTCGTGGGTTCGAGCCCCGTGTTGGGCTCTGCACTGGTGGCATGGAGCCTGCTTTGGATTCTCTCTCCCTGTCCCTCCTCCGCTCGTGTGCTCTGTCTCTCTCTCAAAAAATAAATGCGCTTTAAAAAGAAATTAAAAAGAAATAAAGAAAGAAAAAGGAAATGTATGTAAATTGGGAAAACAATACCAAGGCATGCCTTCACGCGTTTTGCGTGACTACTTTAACATGATCTGTGGAAGAAATTGGAGTCGATACCTATGAATGCCCAGTCGTCTGGCCCTCTTCCCGGGTGCTGAGGACAGGAACCCCCCCCCGGCCCCCAGCATTCAGGGCACCTGGTGGCACATTTCTGCAGGTGCACCCTCATTGTACTGTCTACATAGGGTCATCGTTACTCTCCAGGGGCCAAAGTGAGAGGCCACTCTTGACCTCTTGCCTTATTTATTTTAAATATTTTATTTTATTTTATTTTATTGAGAGAGAGAGAGAGAGAGAGAGAGAGAGAGACAGCAGGGGAGGGGCAGAGAGAGGGGGACAGAGGATCCTAAGCCAACTCTGTGCTGACAGCAATGAGCCCCCATGTGGGGCTCAACTCACCAACTGTGAGATCATGACCTGAGTCCAAGTTGGATGCTTAATGACTGAGCCACACAGGTGCCCTCCCTGTGCAGACCTTAAATTTCCATGTTGCCCGAGAACCCGTCTTTGGCTTTCTTCTCTCATGACTTTACGCATGTTCCAGGATGAAGCTCATTGATGCTGATGGCTTCAACTGCCGCTGTGTGCCTTTGACTCTGATCTGTATCTCCACCTCTCTCCGTTTCAAGGTCCCGTGGGCACCTCTGGTGTGGCCTGTCCACATTGCACTCACTAGAGCTCTGTGTTTCTGTGTCTGCTGCTTGTCTAACTCTCGTATGCCCTGCAGGAACCTCAGCCACGCTGGTCTCTCTCTCCTATCTCCCCATCTCTGTCTCACCACTCTCTCTCCATGTCCTGTGGGCCTGACTTCTAGTGTCATTGGGGCTCGCCCATTCCTTTTTATTCCTACCTCTTGCCTTGATGACTGCAATACATCCTTCTTAAGACTTCTAGGATTTTTAGGGGAGTGGGAGGGAGGGGAAAGTGGGCGATGGGCCTTGAGGAGGGCATCTATTGGGAGGACGAGTACTGGGTGTCATATGGAAACCGACTCGACAACAAATTTCATATTAAAAAAAAAAAAAAAGGAAGGAAAGAAAGCTTTGTAGGATTTTTCTTCCTGTGATTCCCTACTTAAAAAGAAGTTCCAGAGAGATAACTTAAGATATACCCAGAGACACAATCTGAAGTGATCTCTAGTAAAAGTCAAAACACGTAACCTTGATATTCAATCTTAAGTTTCTTCAAATTACGCATTCTTCCCTGTGCCTTACATTCTAGACCTGTTGGGGACAGTGGTTCAACTCCACGCCGCCGAGAATGCCTGAATACTCTGTGAAGGTGCTTCGTGTGACCGGTGGTTTTATGACCCCACCCCCCCCCCCCGACACGACCCCCCAGCCTTTATCGGAAACTCCAACTGCTCTTCTTGTCCCCACTTTCTGCTACCACCGTGGTCTTCACCTCCCACTAGGGAGATTTTTTATTTTTTTATTATTTTTTTAATTTTTTTTTTTTAACATTTATTTATTTTTGAGACAGAGAGCATGAACAGGGGAGGGTCAGAGAAAGAGGGAGACACAGAATCTGAAACAGGCTCCAGGCTCTGAGCTGTCAGCACAGAGCCCAACGCGGGGCTCGAACCCACGGACCGCGAGATCATGACCTGAGCCGAAGTCGGACGCTTAACCGACCGAGCCACCCAGGCGCCCCACCAGGGAGATTTTTTAAACTGCAGATCCGGTCCTTTTGGCATTGTCCTCATCACCAGCATTGGGGGCTCTGGCAGCTTCTCAAGACTTGCTCTGACTCCTCAGCTCAGCGCATGGGGGTCTTCTAGCCGAGGGTTTCCAATCTTCCACCCCCAACCCCCCCATTCATTCTGACCACGGGAAGAACTTCCGTGTGTCTCTATGGTGTGAATTCATCCCTCACGCCTGTGTTCTCTCCACAAAGAATTCCCCCCCGCCCGCCCCCACTTTCTGTCTTTCTCATTTCTTCGCGGTGTTTGGCATTATCTGAAGTGTCGCTACTCATGAGGACCTCTATGGTATTATTTACCACGGCATTTCTGCATTTTTATTATTTGATGGCGGGTTTCTGCCCCCACTTACTGTAAGCATAGAGGGGCTTAGGGAGCCACATTTTGTCAGACTTTCTGTTAGAGTTTTGAAATGGTAGATGCTCAATGTATATTTTTCAAAGGAAGAAGAAAGAAAAGGAGGGGAGGATGGAGAGAGGGAGGAAGGAAGAAATCCTGGTCTTTTGCCTCTCTTCTTTCCTAGTCCCGCTGGCTTGCCTGTAGCCGGAGGGCACGTCTGCCCTTGAAACTGATTACCTAACGAACTTACAAAATGCTTTACCTTAAGCCAGGCATCCTGCTTTCTCATGTGATAAGGGTAAATAAGATGGTCTCTGCTCAGAAGTGGTTCTGTCACCTCCTTCCAGTGTGATCTTGGGTGGATTAATACATTCCTGTCTCAGTTCCCTTATTTCTAAATAGGAGATCATAATACCTTCCCAAAAGGGTTGTCTGATGGACAAAAGTAAAACCGCTTATGGACGTGTCTCAGAACAAGTGTCCTCCTGATGGCTGTCCTTTTCCTCTCTGTATTGGCCTTTCATTCTAGACTTTGAGGATACGCTCAGGAATTAGGGATGGCGTAGGGGGCTAAAGGGATCCGTGTCCTCCCTTGGACTGGCTCAGTGTACTTTGCAGAAGCCGAGCTCATCTGTATATGAGTCCCCCTCTGCTACTCACTGACTGTGAATGGGATTTGGGACAAGTGACTTAACCTCTCTGTGTTCGGGTTCGCTTTTCTTCAACATGGGGGCAATAATAGTATATATCCCTTGGAGTTTTTCAGGGAAGTGAGTTGGTGCTTGCATGAACATGAACAACAGAATGGGGCACTATAAGCTCTTGATAGGAGTTATGATTACTACCCATCTACTAACTGCGTCCAGCCTTCTCACCTGTCTTGCCTCACCATTTTTACCATTATTTTAATAATTTTTAAAAAAATTATATGTCCCCTTTCTTCTCCTAATGGTGGCAGACCTACCCCATGACCTTCTTCTGGGTCTCTGTTATCTGTGTTTATCGTCACTGCTCTCTCAATTTACTGGTTTATTGATTTCTCTAAATCACATTGGGAGGGGGGGAGCCATAATTAAGACATGCTGTGAAGAGAATTAATTATTATTATTACCTGTAACTCATCCAGTAGTTATTAGATGAAACTTCTGTGACAGTCACTGTAGTACTTTTACAGGGAGACTTCTGGATCAATAGCCTCCTTTCCCAAGGCGGAGGGTCTCTGCTCCTTCCCTCAACTGGAGGTATGGGGACAGATGTGGTCAGTGGTATAATAGAGGGATTATAAGGCCTGGCACTGGGGCAGAGGACAGGCAGACGCTTTGCATGCAGGGTCAGGGTGACTCCAAAGAGGAAGTGACCTCTGCCCCGGGGCCTCCATTAGAACGTACTGGAAAAGGGTTTACAGTGCTGATTCGTGTTGATAAAATTAAAGGAAAAGGAAAAAGCAGAGAGCTCCCAGTCAGCCTGAGTCATCTGATTCAGGTCAGATGTAGACTACTTGTGCCTATGAAGAAATCTTGACAACTTGGGTCAAAGGTTCACTGTTGATGACTCAAATGGATGTGATACCAAAAAAAGATAATCCACCTAGATCCGTGGTTCCCAGGCTCTTAGAATATAAGGATGCCTTTTTAATGCTTGTCTCCTAGAATTTTCCATATAACAGGAAATCCATTTTTTTAGAATCAATCAATTAAATAAATGGTTAAGGCCAAGAATTGCCATGATTTCAGTATCAATTATGTGAGAATTGGCATTTTTGTTGGTGAAAATCTGCATGCTAATAAGCATACTTTTGAAAAGTAGTAATACATGTGCAAAGCCTATTTTTTTCCCCAATTTATGTGGGTTCTTGGATATCTTGCAATAACTTCAAAGTCCCCTGGGGTTCCCTTTTCTACACTTCAGGGTCCACCGATCCAGATTTTAATTAGAAAGAGTCCATCGGGGGATTTATTAAGGAAGGTTACAGTGTATGAGAATAGTATTTTAGTCTTATGAAATGTTTACTAATTTCATAGACAGGTTATGTGTTTTCCAATCCACAGAAGCAACTTTGACCAACGAGTTGATAACTAGAATTATAATAATAACCAGTGTGATAAATTAGAATTACAGGCAAAATTGGCCCCTGTCGTAAGAGCGCATCAGTGCTGTTTGCCCCCTAACGGTTACGGTTCCATAAATCGGGAACAAATCCCTGCCATCTTCTGAATTTTCTTGTTTCTTGCAACAAGGTAAGTACAGATGGTAAAGGACATGTGGGGGGCCATTTCTCTGCAGGTCAGCACCGCCTGAGAGATCTGTTAGTTGTGGGGATGTACGGATCAAACGGTACATTTCCGGAATGTCTGAACATGTGGGCCACAGGTGGCCAATGAGATATTTTTGAAAGCTGACTGCCGTATGAGCTGATCCGGCCGAAAGAACTCAAGGGCTATGGGTAGGGATGGAGGTGGGCAGAGAAGCATTTTACAGCTTGCAGATATCAACCACTCTCAGAGAACAGTTACACCCGAGCCTTAACCGTGCCTATGGCTCCGTGTCTTCTGCTCGTCTCTGTATTCTCTAGTCTCCCAGGAGGACAGTGGGACGCTCAGCCCAGTCAGACCCAACCCTCCAGAAACGGGGCCGCAGCAGAAATGAATCATCGTCAGGGAGTGTCTCAGTGAATAGGGGTGAAAGGGTAGCGTGACACTGTGGGTCTTGGCATTTCTTATCGGTTGGAGCCCACCAGTGATGAAATATGATGGAAAGAACATGTGTTCTGCTGTCATCGAGACCTGAGTTCATAATCAACTGTTATGATTTATTAGCTTTGCCTTCTGGGGCTATTACAGAGTGTTTCTGAATCTCCATTTCCTCATCTCTAAAATAGAGCCATTGCCTCTTATAGGCTCGGGTGTGGGTTGAATGTGATCACGAGTACCCAAGTGCCAGGAAGAGCCTTATGGAGCTGGATTAGAGCAGAAAGGGGTTGCAATTTCTTCTGAAGCTTCTTGAGTCATTTGCATGTCACAGTGAAGTTTCCTTTCATTTGAACCACGCGTAGGCCTCCCTGGGCGGTGAAGGCTGCAGAGGAAAGAATGGTCTGCCAGGGAAACACAGCGTCCCTCTCACCCTCCCCAGGGGCTTAGCTGCTCTAAAATCACTCGTATCTGTATGTGCACTCTTAGTGTAAAACCACGCTGCAGTCCTCAACGTGGGCGTCTCGTCTTCTCCTTTGAAATAGCCTCCATGTTTTTTGCACCATTACCCAGTGTGCGCTGGAAAGTAGGGAATGTGAAGGCATTGGCTCTGTTGACAGCTCAAGGGGACAGAGTACACTAAAAGACCGTGACATCAGAGGCCATGCGTGCAGGTTACAGACGGCTTTCAATCTGATGGTTAAGGCAAGGCTTCTTGGGCAAGGCTACTCCGGTTGGATTTCAGCTCTCCCGCCTGCTGGCTGCATGATCTTGGGAAAACACCTTTGCAAGCAGCTTTATCTTCTTCATCTGAAAACTGAGGACACAATTATGCCATCAACCTTATACGTTTTTCACAAGAGTTCAGTGGAATCGTAGATATAAGGGGCCCAATAGATATGAGCATAGATAGAAGCATAGAGATCAGCAGAGCTCAATTCATGGGAGCCTTTAGCATCAGCAGTGACATTAGTATGGTTTAAGAGTTCTTGTCAACTAAGAAACAGGACCAGTTGCTATTGTAGCAGTAGCCAGACAGCGGGTATGTGAAAGGGTATCTGATCATTAGGATTGACTTAAAGAGTCGAACCGCAGGCTGCACCTGCTCCAAGAGCAGTGTCACGTGGGCAATGACCTCCATGTGTTGGTAGCCCTAGGAAATCGATCCTAGGGTTCAGAGAGCAGGGGAAAAAAAACCCACAAAAAACAAACCCCTCATAGACCAACTTAAAATGCTCACAGACCATGGTTTATTAATCAGTTTAAAACCTACAGGCTGATGTGAGGGGAAGAAGTTGGGGTAAGCTGACAGTATAACCAAAGTGTTCCACCTAGAATTCGGGGCAGGTAATGTTCACCCATTTTGTCTGTCTGCCTCCTCTGTCTTTGCTGCAGATGGGGTGATTGAGGTTGGAGCAAGGTGTCCTGGGTCAGCGACATACACTTGTTCTCTTGGAGAGACACAGGGACAAGTTAGCCTGGACAGTGATTGGCAGCCTGCTGAACAGCCATGGGATTAATCAGTTTTTCTGGGATAGAAAGCTCTGGGGACAGCATGGGTAGTCACTAAAAAGTGGCTGAGCGAAGACCTCGCCTGAGAGCTCATGTGTATTACATAAGTTTCTTGTATGTTTGGTGTATTGTGTCTCATCCATAGGATGTCTTGACTATTTAGCGCTCTGATGGCTTCTGGTTTTTTAGTGCCTCAAGCACCTGAGGATCTCCTTCCTCCATTTGCTTTATCTCTAGTTTTAATGCCATTAGTCTGTTCACTCGCTGCCTGGCAAGCTTATGGGGATCACCTGTCCTATTTGTTTTCCTGTTCCTGTAGCAAGAGGAAAGCTATCAAACAATATGAACAGTGTATATGTGGAGCTTTCCTATTGGGTGGCAGGCTTGAGGAAATATTTTAATGTGTGGTTTTTGGCCTTGACAAATGTCCTCTGAGCAGACTTGGGGATCACTCAAAGAGGTCCTGGAGTCGTAATTGTCTAAACAGGGACCCGTCCAACAGTCTGCATGCAGCCCAGCATGTGACAGGCTCGCTAGGGAAGTTTGCCAAATTAATGCATGTGTTAACTTTGCAAGCATGAGTGAATTATCCTAAATGGTGTTTCTATGGCAATTTGTAATTTGCAGTGTGGCTTCACATGAGATGTCCCTTTAGTTTTCGCAACAATGCTGGGAGGCAGGTAGAACAGGATTTACAATGTCTGCTTAACAGATGGGGAACTCAAGTCTTGAAATGTAACTGGCTTAAAGTTATACACAGCCGATCTCAGATGGAATAGATTCTAGACCACAGATTTTCTGATGCCTCAAAAATTCCTGATTTCTTTGGGTCACGGTCCTCCTTCTCTTTCTCTGTACAACCCAGCTACATAGCAGGAGCTGTGTCATCCTCAACTGGACCAGTAATATCTCACAACTTTCAGTGTTTAAACAATGACCAAATAGCTGTGAAAGTTTAGCACTGTTATGGGATTCTGATAAACATAAACAGCCTGCTCCTTGGATTACATGATTATTTGACTGATTTCAAAGTACATCTACCTGTTATATCCATTTCCACCGGTCGATAAATATTTGCTGGAGTATGTGCAATACTGAAGTTTATCTCTCAAGAATGGTCTATGTTTATATTCATAAAGCTTTGAAAAATAAGTTTATCAACTGGAAGGCATCTGGAAACACAGTTCCACTTTCTTCAACTTGTTATTTGGAAGGTTCTGCAGAAATCTGAGACTTAGAACGATATTGCCAAATGGGTGCCGGCCATATTTAAGCCTTCCAGAATCCTCCACTGCTTAGATATTTTGGATAATAGAAGCACTTGGCTGGTCTCAGAGCCAGATTCACTCTGGGTAACCCCCAAGGGAATTCATGCATACAGGATGTAAATGGGCCATCAGCACTCCAGGAGGCAAGTGAGCTAGCCAATAGTTGTTCATGAAAAAATCCCCACTAAATTAATGATGAAACTGTTCCTAGAGAATGAGTTTGCCGGTCTTTGTGCCTCAGAGAAGATACCAAATAAAACAAAGATAAGTGAGTGTAATCAGGTGTTTTCTGTCGCTCTTAGGGCAAAGCTTAAAGAGATTGGCCCGTATCAGTACTCCGACTGGCATACAGATGACCCTCCCCAGCCCACCCTGGGTGGCCATGGACTGTCTCCATTCAGACTGGCTTCTATGGTCAATGCAAGCATGCTGCAGGAGTTTTTTCTCCTTTAAGTCGCCAGCTGTGGTCATTGAGTGCAGTTGTGAGAAACCTGCTCTGAATTTAGTTTGGATTTCTCTAATTTTAGTTGCATTAAAGAGCCCCAGGAAGGGATTTGTAATGGGTTACAACATCCTTTGGTTTTTTTGGCCTGTGAGTGTCACACAGCTGTGTGTATGTGTTTATACGTCCAAGCATGTTTGTGTGTCTGTGTGTGTGTGTGTGCGTGCGTGTGTGCACACACACACGTGAAAGAACAGGAGAGAGGAGAGGGAAAGGAACAGAGAGAAAGCAGTGGAATCATTATCTGCCAGTTCGATTGCTTATAGAAGCCAAAACAACTCCAGGGCTTTTTAATAAAGTTAACAGTGAAATTTTCAGTAAAAAATGAAAAGAAACTAAGCATTCATGTAAACCACTGTATGCAGACATGCAGAATTTTTTTCCTCTATGAAACTCAATGTCACTGGAAATATTCAACAAATTATAATGTATTAATAAAATAATGAAAACATGGTGGAAAACTTTTATCTCCGAGAAATTCTGTGCAATTTAGAATTAATGAACAATCTAGTTTTCAGATCTTTGATGACTTTCAAAAGCAGTGATAAATCTTGGGTCTGGCAACATAAATTGGAACGAATCTCATGGTGGGAATGATGAGGTAAGATGATCTTGTTTTTATTTATGACACTGAACAAAGTAGAATTCCTCTCAAAGTGTGTTCTACTGTCATGTATATATTTGAATCATCAAATTATCTGTGTGTGTGTGCGCGCGCGCGCGTGTGTGTGTGTGTGTGTACACATATGGAAATAGTAAGAGCCTAGGGGTGCCTGGATGGCTCGGTCGGTTGAGCATCCGACTCTTGCTTTTGGCTATGGTCATGATCTCACAGTTTATGAGTTTAAGTCCGGCATCTGGCTCCACGCTGTTAACGAGGATTCTGCTTGGAATCCTCTCTCTCCCCCTCTGTCTGCCCTTCCACCACCCGTGCTGTCTCTGTCTCTCTCAAAACAAATAAACAAACAAAAAAATATTAAGAGCCTATACACTTAATTGTTTTGTTCCAATACTTCCTAAAAACATGTTCTTTGATTTTCTTAATGAATCTATTTAGAGTACACTTACAGCTAGCAATCCTAGTTTATGTGCATCATTTATCCAAAGCGCTGAAAAATAGCCCCAATGCTTTTTTTTTTTTTTTACTATTCGTAGATCTCTTTATTCAGGCTCTGTCCTAACTTTTTAATTTACTTTTCTCTCAATGAGCAAACTATTCTTCTAGAATAGAAGCTTCTAGAGCATTCCAAATACAATTTTATCACTGGAGCCCTATAAGGGACATGAACAAAGCCCAAATCAGCACTATGTATATATACATTTAAAAATCCAATTTTCACTTTATTAAAAATAATAGCCATTATTGACCAAGCACCAAGAACTCTGCTAAGCATGTTTCAAACATCTTTTTTTATTAAACTTTACAAAATCCTTGTATAATAGGACATTAATGTCTTTACTTTTATTGATAACTAACTGAAGCATAGGGAATATGTTAAGTAATTTGCAGAAGGCAAAGGCAGTAAGTTCTAAAATACTATCTTATATTGTGTCTTTTGGAAATACACATTTTTTTTGCTTAAGCTAGTATTTAGGAGAGGGATGGTATAAATATCAAGGATAGCTAACAAAAGTGTGTGGGCTCCTTTTGTGTCGATTGCCTTTAATATATAATTGCTAATAAGTATATATTGTAACATACCATAGAATCAATTTGGAAATTGCTTCTTTTTGTAAAATTGTTATTCTTAATTTTAAAGTCAACATACACCACGCTTACCGTTATTTCAGTTCTTTTAAAACTTGAGATGGGAGCCTGGGTGGCTCAGTCGATTAAGCGTCTGACTTCAGCTCAGGTCATAATCTCAGGGTCGGAGAGTTCGAGCCCCGCGTGGAGCTCTGTGCTGACAGCTCAGAGCCTGGAGCCTGCTTCAGATTCTGTGTCTCCCTCTCTTTCTCTGCCCCTCCCTTGCTCACCCTCTATTTCTCTCTCTCTCTCAAAAACAAATAAACACAAAAATCTCAAAAAAAAAAGGCTTAGGGGCGCCTGGGTGGCTCAGTCAGTTAAGCGTCTGACTTGAGCTCAGGTCATGATCTCACAGTTCGTGAGTTTGAGCCCCACTTTGGGCTCTGTGCTGACAGCTCAGAGCCTGGAGCCTGCTTTGGGTTCTGTATCTCCCTCTCTTCCTTCCCCTCCCTCCCTCTCTCTCTCTCTCTGTCTTTCAAAAATAAATAAACATTAAAAAAATTAAAAAAAAAAAAGGACTTGAGAATTTTTTTTTTCCCCTCTTTGGGAAGAGCGAACACTAATGTGATGATAGTCTGGTTAGGATGCCTATTCTGTCCATTGGGGTGCGTGGATTCAAATGGCCCTTGAAAATGAGTCAAGATTTCCTCTTGGACTGAAAACAAAGTGTCCTTATATTTTGGACATGGAAAAAGTCACATGTGCAGTATCATTTTTCAAAGACTTGAGTGTAAGGAAAACAGATGCGTTTATTATATCTTCTCTGGATAAGAACTAAAGGAACGTAATTTGTTAATGAATCAGAGATCTATGTGACGGTTGTTCAAGCAGGTATAACTCTAAAGGAAGTTCCCTTCTGTCAGGAAAAGTGGGGAGCAGGAACCTAGGGTATGGCTTCTTGGATTGCCTCCAATGAAACCAAAAGATCTTAAGGTAAAGCTTTTCCTAAAAATGTTGAAGTCGAATGCTGACCTGTTATCATTTATTGGCACGTTATTACTACACAAGCTGTGAACATACTTCTATTTTTCAATGGGAACTGTATTAATTGCCTTCTTTGATTAAGAAGTAATACTCTCTCTGAGACGAAATTAGAAGGTGGGGAGAGAGAGAGAGAGAAAGAGAGAGAGAGAGAGAGAAACAGGCAAAGCACAAGTGGGGGAGGGACAGAGAGAGACACACACACACACAGAATCTGGAGCAGGCTCCAGGCTCTGAGCTGTCAGCACAGAGCCCGATGTGGGGCTTGAACCCACCGATCATGAGATCATGACCTGAGCCAAAGTCAGCCGCTCAGCCGACTGAGCCACCCAGGTGCTCCGCTTTGCTGATTTTAATGCTTCCCCTCAACTGAAGTAGAACCCTTAAATAAAATACTGTGGGCTTTTATTTTTATTTTTTTTCCCAGTCTGATGGACGCGATGGTACTTGGGCCGTGTACTAGGAAATAGTCCATCACTTTGCCAAGATGGTGTGTGTATCTAACGATACCTTCTCTCTGACATGCTCAACGCACCTTGTATTGTCGGCCAGACCCCTCAGGCCCTCCATGTAGAGAGCTTGTCAAGGTTGGTAACCTGTGCAGGGAGATGCCCTGCAAGCAGTGAATGAGGACTTCAAGCAATAAACATTAACAAGGATTCACGAAAAGTTGGCTTTCAAACACATGCTACACATTTTCCTCTATCCGAATACGAAGTATCACTGGTGAAATTTGAACATCTCCATCTAACCACTTAATTCTTTGTTTTTTTTTTAATGCAGATTTATTTTTGAGAGAGAGCATGTGTACAAGTAGGGGAGGGGCAGAGAGAGAGGGAGACACAGGATCGAAAGCCGGCTCTCCGCTGAAAGCAGAGAGCCTGATACGGGGCTTGAACTCACGAACTGTGAGATCATGACCTGAGCTGAAGTCGGATGCTTAACCAACTCAGCCACCCAGGCGCCCTCCATTTAATTCTTAAGACGTAGTATAAACTCTATGTACTTAATATTTCATTTGTAAGATGAGTGAATCTGTATCTTCTATCGTCTTTGTAAACGTATATATTCTATTGGTTTAAGCCAGTGGCATCGTAGAAATCAGCATTATTTCTCAAATTGGGAAAATAGCCATTCTAGCAGGTACTTATTAAATTAAAAGGGAGTTTAAACATATGACCCAGTATTTTCTTCTTTTCTAGTATCAAAATTCCAGGCAATCTTCGATCTGCTGCCTCTTCTTCCATTAGTTAACCTTCCAAGAGATGTATAGTATCGTTTACAAACCTTGTGTATGTCGATGTACTGGATTTCATCTTCAATGTCTAGGGCACAATGCTTGCTGTATGCAGTTGCCTGTTTCAGCTATTCTAAGGCTTTCCTTTTTTTAATGTTTATTTATAATTTTTGAGAGAGAGAGTGAGAAGGAGAGAGCATGAGCAGGGAAGGGGTAGAGAGAGAGAGGGACAGAGGATCCGAAGAAGGCTCAGTGCTGACAGCAGAGAGCCCAGTATAGGGCTTGAACTCACTAACTGTGAGATCATGATCTGGGCCAAAGTCAGACGCTTAACCGACTGAGCCACCCAGGTGTCCCTCTAAGGCTTTCTGTTGAAGGGACGTCCAGCCCTTCTGCCATCCCCACCTCTCTACATAGCGTAATGGATCAGTGGTGACTTAGAGTTATTCTGTTTTGTCTTGCTGTGTTTTAAGGAGTGCTTGGTTAGAAGTTCTGGCCCTGTTGGAATTTTCAGTGGGCGACGCAAGCAACCCAAATCGACATGTGATCTCGTGAAAAACACTGAGTTTACTAACGTCACGCATTTCAAGGGAAGCCACTTAGCTGCCTCTCTAGTCTTCCCAGCCCAAGTGTACTTTGTCCCTAAGTTCCCTGTAGATAGAAGTTTGGCAGACAACGTTCAGTTGGACCATCTCTGCCCTACTGCACATTGTAACATGTCACCATGCTTGCCAGTCCTGGATCTTTACCATCAAAGTACTTCATGAATTGTAATCTTTCCCATCTATTTGCTCCAGCCAGACTCTTGCCCCGGTGGTTTTGTGCCTCGAACGAGACACATCCAATCAGCATCCTAAACCGAGCACTGCCTTGTTAGCTGTTCTGAATTGTTTTTTGGTTTTGTTTTGCTCACTCAAACATGAGAAGGTGGTGAAAAGAAACCATTAGCATTTTATCTGGGGGAAAGCTGTAGAATAAATCAGATCACACTATTATTGTTTTGCCTTATTCTTTGGAAAGATCTTGATGAAGCTTTCGTAGAGACACCAATCTATAGTGGTGGGGGAGGCTAGCCTCATGTAAGGCTGAAAGTGGTGTTACAGATACCAGGAAGCCTGTTCCCTGTCTCCTAAAGCTTTTCTGGCTAACTATCTGAAGCGTCATTAAACAAATGTTTGGGGGGCGCCTGGGTGGCGCAGTCGGTTAAGCGTCCGACTTTAGCCAGGTCACGATCTCGCGGTCTGTGAGTTCGAGCCCCGCGTCGGGCTTTGGGCTGATGGCTCAGAGCCTGGAGCCTGTTTCCGATTCTGTGTCTCCCTCTCTCTCTGCCCCTCCCCCGTTCATGCTCTGTCTCTCTCTGTCCCAAAAATAAATAAACGTTGAAAAAAAAAATTAAACAAATGTTTGGTTTTTTTTATTTTGCAAGAGACAGAACGCGAGTGGGGAAGAGGCAGAGAGAAGGAGACAGAGAATCCCAAGCAGGCTCCACTCTACCGGTGCAGAGCTTGATGTGGGGCTCAAACTCATGAACTGGGAAATCATGACCTGAGCCAAAATCCAGAGATGGACACTTAACTGAAGTAAGCCACCCAGGTGGCCCAGTGAAGTGTCATTTTACAAGATGTCTTCCTGGGGTGCCTGGGTGGCTCAGTTGGTTAAGCATCTGGCTCTTAAGTTCTTAAGATATGATTAGTCACATACCTCTTCGTGTGAATATCCTAAGAGAAGCCAGCACCCCAAGGATACGTGCATTTCTCATTGTCACTGGACGTTGTAGGAGAAAAGTGGGATTGATCTACATTGTAGATACTTTAAAAAGGTAGCAAAAGATTTCTGTTTGATTCTCCTGTGGTGGGAACGGAGGAAGAGCGGAAAGCAGTAACAAGAGACTGAGCTTTCATTTTAAGAAAAGGTGTATTTTGAGGCTCCCACAGGACTCCCTGCAGAAAACACATCTGGACTCCAAGAGGAGAGAGCCAGCATTTTTACACATGGCAGGCAGGCATTACTGGCAGCAATGGATGTTAGAAGAGCAGAGACAGAGAGATTCCCACCTTTGCCCGGGAAATGAAGAACTTTGTCTGTTTCTCTCTCCCTCCTCCCCACTCTGTTCTGGATAAGCCAAAAAAGTCAGAGGTAGCAGAGAAGGCCCAACTCCTGTCCTCCAACCCTGTAGGTCCCATAGATTTTATTCTTACTAGTTTGGGGAAAGGAAAGGAAGGTACTTTGAATCAAACGCAAGACAAGACAATAAAATTAAAAAGACCAAAGTGTTAAATACTCAGTACTATTCCAATAACTCAAAGTGGCTAAAAGGGTGTATTTTGGCCCAATAGCAATAAGGGAGACACCTGCTCTGGGAAGGAGATGCTAAATGTAGCACAGAAGGGGACGTTCATCAGAAAAGTGAAATCACTTCCGTCGTGTCAAACGTAGACCTCTTGTGTACTGCAATCGCGTTACCGATGGTGTCGCTGAGCGCTGACCTGGCTCATCTGGAAGGCTGTGGCAGACAAATCATGGCTGTGAATCACACTTTTGAAATGAACCGTCAACTCGTCATCATTCATGTTTATTCTGTAACAGAGAGCGCTAGCGAGCCTCGCACATCCATATTGAATTGGCCGTGGTTTTAAAACCCATCCAAAATGATTTCATTCCTATGGAGATGACAATGACATCGGGCTGGGTTATCATCCAGTGTGATCTGAGATCTTGAGAGAATGCAAAGTGGAGCTGCTTATGCTGGTACAGAGGTGGGGGCCAGAGAGGAGAGGCACCAGTGGTTGCAAGCTTAGCACATAGAATAAGGACCAAAGACTGGTTGAGCTGGGCTCGCCACCTGTATTGAAGTCTGCTTTCTTGGGCAGTGGCCAGTAGACAGAAGAGCTCACCAACCTTTCTTGACCCAGGTGGCTCATCCAGGTTCCATATCAAAGAAGGATTTAATAATTGAATAGCCCCTCCTTGGGTAGTTATATATTTGTTATGTGTAAATATCAGTCCTATCTTAGTGGGTAGAGATCTCCTATAGAGAGATACTGCGGTCAATATAAACAGTTTACAGAGTGGCTAATAAACACTGATATGAAGGGAAAGGGTGCGCTCTAGTACAAAACTTATTTAGATTTAACTCCATTAATTTAAAAAATTGACACTAAACACTAAATTCTGTGCTGAAAGGAAAAGGTGATTCAACTCCAATTTGTGCCTAAAGGTTTTAATTTGTAACTGATTTCCCATAGTAATAGTATAATTTTTTTTTCTTACAAGCAAAGAGCCGGCGAACAATATAAATATCATGTTGATATTTATTAGTCTAATTAGTTGCCTTTCCAAAATCCATTTAATATTCAATATTAAAAAAAATCCATGATCCCCGAAGAATTACCATCACCTACCGTGAAATTAAGCAGAGCTTACAAAATTATATAGTTTTTGTATTTTATGTTTTAATATGCATAATGAGTATTAGGTATTAGACAGATTTGCATGTAAGTGGCTTTTAGAGCCCACATCTTGTAACTTAAGAAACAAACATGGTAGTTTTCGTGGAGGACATCTAAACCTATTGTAGTCGTGTCTCATCGTGATGAAGTACTTGGGGTCGTGAATCTCTTCATGTGCCCCACTGTCTACACCCAAGATGAATGCATGCCATTTGACTGGAGTGTATTATTTGGTGTTCTCCACGGGCCTGAATGGAAAGTCATTTTGACCTGCTCCACATTTTTACTTAAGAACTGCTTTTAACAATAAGCCACTGGTGTACTTGTTTCTGGACTGACTTGAGTTTTTGGCACAATATGAAAAGCATTTGGAAAGTGTAAGTAAAAGCCTTCCATTTCACAAGAAATAATGGCCCCATTTGCCATGGAAACCAGAGGACTTTATGAAAATGCACTCAACTGTTTTCTGTACTGAGCCTAAAATTATTCTAAAAATAAGTTGGATTCCTGGCATCTGCTAGCCAATGCACAAAGATCTCATCTCAGAAGGTTTTTCCCTTCAGAGAAAAATGCGCTGGCATTTGAATATGTCATTTTTCCTATTGTTTCAAAGGTAGAGGGAAATATATGTGTGACACACAGTAGGGACTCAATAATGAGGTTTTAATTAAACTAAATGTCTTTTGAAAGGCATCACATAATTTGAGTACGGCCCCTGAACACAGAGCATAATTATAAACACCAAATATAGGATTTTTTTTTTCTTCTGAGTTAGAATGGGTCATATTTCAACTATCCTTTTTTTCTTTGTACAGAGTATGTATATCATGGCAAACAAGTGAAATAGAATGATAAATGATTATACAAATCTTGGACCACAAATAGAAGCGAATAGAGACAAAGGATCATCGTCTCTGACCAGAAGTCCCATGTGGTAGGTCCTGTCGTTGAATCCGAATGTTTCAGTCATATATGTGGGGAGACAGGGAGCAGAGGGGTAAACCGACATCCCACTAACTCAGTTTCCCAGGACCTTTGCAAGCGGATCTAACACTTCATTAAAGTCTTGAGAGGCCTCGTGGAAGGAGGCAAGGGGCCCCCTGACAGGCTAAACGCATGAAGGAGCGGAACAAATAAAACGCTCAAAACGGGATGTGCCAAAAGGCAAAGAAAGTCCACACAGGCAGCATTCACGTTTGCATCCACATGTCCTCACCAGCCTAAGAACATATTCATAAAGTCACAGAATCACACTGGACAGATTAGGCCATTGGGTAGCAGCAGTATTCATTAATTTAGTTTTCACCCAATACATACGTATCGCCTGCCTCTATGTGCCAGGAACCATGTTAGCTGCAAAGAATAAAGTGGTGACTGATCGCAGCCCTCCAGTGTTTATTGTTCTGCGGGGGCAGAAGTGCCTGAGAACTCACAGATATTATGACAAGAAAGAGAGAAAATCGCTTCCCTAAACTTGCTTGAGGGGTGACCAAGGGATTTACAGGGGAAGACGGGTGTAAAAACTTAGTTCATCTGCTCGGCAACTCAGGGGGCCATAAATAATAACTTATTATCTGCGTTCGGATATTTTGCAAATGAATCGGGGTCCCAGGTGTGAACTGGGGTTTCTTGGTAGATCAGTACACGTAATTAATCTCTACACATACCTGATGTGTCTTTTGGGGACTAACTAAACCGTCTCTTTTCTGTATAATTTACTATCATTACATTGGTGGGGATTCTTAAAGGCCTTTCTTTTACAATTGGGCCCTGAATAAGTTACTAGAATAGCATTCAGTTAAGAGCCTGGTGGCGAAACCCACTGACCCATCTATAGATGCTGATCGCTGAGGCTCAGCCTGGCAGGCCAGCCGTGTTTCCCAACTGTGAATGCTCTGGTCCGTATCTTTATAAAGACTTAGATGAGGTCATGGTGGGCCTGTGTGTGACACGTGCAATTACCCAGTGTTGGGAGGGTTAGTGAATACTCTGGCTCCAAGAAGTTTTTAACAAGCTAGAACAATGGGATGCTTGTATTTATTTGTTTGTTTGTTTGTTTGTTTACATTCATTCATTTTTGAGAGAGAAGGAAACAGAGCATGAGTGGTGGGGGGCAGGGCAGAGAGAGAGGGAGACAGATTCCAAAGCAGGCTCCACGCTCCAAGCTGTCAGCCCAGAGCCCGATGTGGGTCTCGAACCCACAGACCGTGAAGTCTGGGCCGAAGTCAGATGCTTAACGGACTGAGCCGCCCAGGCGCCCCAGTGGGACGCTTTTTGAAAGAGGGTACATTACAGGGGTAGCCATAAGATAGTGCACTTAAATTTAAACAAACAAAATCTACATAAATATGACAGGGAGGAAGTGTGGCCTGGTAGCCGTAATCGTCAAAATGCGAATACATCTTAGCAATTTAATGCTAACTCTAGTGTGGTAGTATAAAGCTTTGGCAGAGACTTTGTGGAAGGGATTCGTGCCTCGGCTGGATAATTGGGCAGAAATGTACTTTCTGGAAGTGTGAGGCAGAGCCTGTATCTCATTCATCTCTGTCCCCTGGCTATAGAAGGCACCTAAAACGTATTTGTTGAATGAGTCAAAAGGTGCATTATGAATGATGAGAACTTCAATGAGGGAGTCAAACGACTGCATCGCATTTCGCCCGCGATCATCCCCCTGAGATGTTTGATCGTCAGTCTCCCCCTTGGCGTGGTCTGTTCTCCCAGCCTTCCTTTATCATTGCCTGAGAGGATTGAATATTAGCCTCTGGAACCAAGGAGGCCTAATAATTTTGTGATGGCAGTTCTTGTAAATCAGTAGTCAATTATTATTTTTTTTCCTTTCGGCGTCAAAGCATTATTTACAGAAGAGCCATTCAGCACCTCTAGAAGATAACCAGCAAGCTCCCCTCTCGGCTAGCGAACAGACTGGTTTGAACAAGGTTTTCCTGAGCTATCTTGTTTTCCACACCCACATTTACTCCTGTTTTCCTGAAGGCAGAGTGTGGCTGGCAGACACAAGCTGCGTGTTTTCGGAGTGTTTCCACACAGCCACAGGAAGCAATGTCTGCTTTGCCTTCTTGCCTGTCCCATCCCCTCGTGAACTCAAGAGTCACTGTTTTATCTCCTCTTGCCTCTTTTCAATCCTCTTTCAATTAGCCAGTTGGGTGAGGAAAATGCAGATGACTAGGGTTTGAATTACCCTGACTGCCCAGTTCCTCTGCCTAAATCCACAGGATAATTACGGGTCGGTCATTGCATTTCAAGCCGTGACCAGCTAGACCTGGCTGAAAAGCCACAGTCTTCTCTTTCTTGTGGTTATTTAACGATAGAGCCTCTGAGCGTATTTATCCAAGTGGTTTAAAATTTAGGCATACGGGGGCGCCTGGGTGGCGCAGTCGGTTAAGTGTCTGACTTCAGCCAGGTCACGATCTCACGGTCCGTGAGTTCGAGCCCCGCGTCAGGCTCTGGGCTGATGGCTCGGAGCCTGGAGCCTGTTTCCGATTCTGTGTCTCCCTCTCTCTCTGCCCCTCCCTCGTTCATGCTCTGTCTCTCTCTGTCCCAAAAATAAAATAAAAAAACGTTAAAAAAAAATTTAAAAAAATAAAACTTAGGCATACATCTGTTAAAAACTGAAGATTTATTTAATCTATAAGTTATAAATGATAGATTCTTATAACACATAGATCATTTACTCTATAAATTAAATTTTCTCTTTCTAGAGATAGAACTCAAATATTTTCAATGAAATAATTTGTATAGTTTAAATTTTTTTTAACATTTATTTACTTTTGAGAGAGATAGAATGCGAGCGAGAGAGGGGCAGAGAAAAAGGGAGACACAGAATCCAAAGTGGGCTCTAGGCTCTGAGCTGTCAGCATAGAGCCCGACGTGGGGCTCAAACCCACAAACTCTGAGATCATGACCTGAGCCGAATTTGTAGGCTTAACCGACTGAATCGCCCCTATATAAACTATTTACTCAATTACTTCTGCCTGTTGTGCCTAAGATTTCCATTATTTAATGCAAACAGGGTTGTTTTTTTTTTTTTACTCTTAGATTTTTTACGTAGACATTGTTTTGAAGAAATGATACAATTTCATTACCATGTAGACGATCGATTGATTGATCGATTGATCAATCTAAGTGAGCTCTACACCCAATATAGGGCATGAACTCACCACCCTAAGATCAAGAGTCACCTGCTCTACCACTGAGCCAGTCAGGCACCTCTAAGACAACCCTGTTTTAAAAGCCACACATTTTATTTTTTTTTTTTCAACGTTTTTTTATTTATTTTTGGGACAGAGAGAGACAGAGCATGAACAGGGGAGGGGCAGAGAGAGAGGGAGACACAGAATCGGAAACAGGCTCCAGGCTCCGAGCCATCAGCCCAGAGCCCGACGCGGGGCTCGAACTCACAGACCGCGAGATCGTGACCTGGCTGAAGTCGGACGCTTAACCGACTGCGCCACCCAGGCGCCCCAAAAGCCACACATTTTAAAAACAATTTCAAATACTTCAAACTTTGCAACTATAGTAAATGTATGCGTACTATTATTATTAGATAATGCAGGCTGCTTTCTGTACAGTTCTGCCAGAGAATATCCATTCATTTGACAAGAGGACATTTAGATATTTCACTTATGAAACTGAGCCCTGAAATCTGTCATTCTTGCTTATGAATGAAGACTCATCTCTCCATTTGCTGGAATAACAACTTTGGGTACAGGCTTTGGATAAAGTCATAAATGTGCTTCCTCCTGAAATAATTTTTTGTTTGTGCAATGACAAGTAAACTTATGGGACGTGGCTGACATGCTCATGAAGGGACATTTAACAAGATGCTGTTGATCATTTCTAAGCATGGTGGGTCTGTGGATCTCGGAAATGAGTATTGGCACCTCTTCTTTTAAACCTGTAGGACCAATATCCGTCAAGTAAGAGCCATGTGCATTTGTAGCTTGGGTATAGTAGGTGTCTTCTAGAAAGTAAAATAGATACGGGCATTTTATTGGGTTGTAGATGCAATGTAAGGTTGCAGCACCCGGGTGACCACCAGGTGGGGATATGGTAGTTTGGGGGCAAGACACAGTAGGTGCTCAATTAATGGCCCAAATTGTTTAATATGTCCTAATTTACTGTTCTTTTCTGATAGGTCTTATTTTTTACCACTCTCCTTTGAAAGATACAGCAAACATAAATACATGAGTAGAATATTTTCTGTCCTCAGAAGAAACAGAAACACTTAATTAAAACAGTTCAATAGGCAATAGCCCACGAAACCGTATGTTGAAAACATTTAGATTTGAATTCACTTTCGGGTTTAAGGCAAAGAAGCTGGTACTAAATTTATTTTTGAAGCCTAGAGAACTTTCAGATACTTGGAAACCCTGTATTAGATGGTCCACTGTGAGACTTTGGGCAAATTACTTAATCTCTCTGTGGGTTATTTCCTCATCTTAAAATGGAGCATTGGAGAGGACATAACACGTAAGGTTTTAGTTAAGAATTAAATGAGTTAATGTATGTGAAGTTCTTGGAACAGTGGCAAATTCCAAGCATTGTGTACATGTTTCTATTATCAATATTAATATTTGTTCAAATGTGGAGCTCTCAAATGTTCCCTGTAACCACTGTCTCCACTAAAGCAGCATGGATACTCGTGCTAAAGAGTGATCTGGACTGTGAGAAAATAATAGAATTTTACTGACAAAATAGGATATTCAATGAAGATGTCATCAAGAATTTAGTTTTCTGAATTTGAAGATGTTATGGCTAAGTGATCACTCTTGAAATGTCAAAACCTATGTAAGGAAAGTGATGGTAATCTTCCTAAATGTATGATTTATTTCACTGAATTAATATTGTGATACATGTTTTGATTGACAAAGGTTATTTCATAGACATCAAGTATTTTATTGCAATATTCCAATACTTGAATGACTGGGAACGTTCTTTACTCCGACACAAAATGGCCAATGATGCCATGATTTTAGAATTACCGTCTCCTCCTCCTCCCTGCCCCCCTGCTCCCTTTCTTTTTCTTTTTCCTCCTTCTCCTCCACTTCCTTCTCTCCCTCCATTTTTTTCTTTTCAGATTAGCTTTGTACGCACAGACTTTCTCCCCAGTACCTACTAGAGAATCGAAGAGGCTTTCACAAGGCACTACCTGGTTACGGTATAAAATAAGTAGTGTTCTGGGGCACCTGGGTGGCTCAGTCGGTTGAGTGTCCAACTTGGGCTCAGGTCATGATCTCGTGGCTCAGGTCACGATCTCGTGGTTCGTGAGCTCAAGCCCCCCATCGGGCTCTGTGCTGACAGCTCAGAGCCTGGAGCCTATTTCAGATTCTGTGTCTCCCTCTCCCTGTTCCTCCCCCACTCATGCGCGCGCTCTCTCTCTCTCTCTCTCTCTCAAAAAAAAAATAAGTAATCATTAAAAACAATTAAAATAAGTAGCGTTCCTTTTATCCACAATTCCAAGTCAACACCTCCTTCCTGAGGCCGTGAAGGTGACTCCATATCTCCACTTTGAAGAGGGTCCAATGACTGTTATTTCTACCGGTTGCCACTTCCCAGTTCTTTTATGAGGAGTTAGGAGTTCATGGCTCTGTGTTGGATGGAAGACGTTTGTGAATACGCTTATTGCTAGACATGCAGAGGAAAGAGCTTCTGGAGGACTTCGTCTTTTTTTTTTTTTTTTTTTTTTTTAATGCAAGTGAAAAATAAGAACCGTTCACAAAATACATGATCATCAAAAAATTGGAAACTGGTATTGTCTTTTTTGCACCAGGAGCATTATGCTTGCCACGGGTAGTCTGTTCCAATGAATGCTTTTTTATTTTATAAAGACATTGCTGAAGGTTCTGCCAAAATTTCCTGGGTGTTAAGCTTTCGGCAGCACAGTGGAACAGTTAAATGGGGGGAAAAAGACCCAAAACTCTGTAGCAATAAATCACAAGTAGGTGGACTAGGACCCCCTGAAGGGCAACCGAGAGTGAGGAGGAGATTAAGAAGAAAATCTAGCTTTTTCTGTTGGAGTTGAGCACCATGATGAAATGAAAAGGCTATTGGCCTCCCAGAAACTTCTTTTTTTAGAAATAGCTTTGGAACTCCAAGCTTAAGTTCGTAGTTTGTTTGTTTCATCAACTGCTAGCTTCAGCAGTGATTCTAGCCACATGGTGTTCCATTAAATGGTTTTTTTTGGCATGAACACAATGGGGAAATTCTCAGCCGTTCTCTCCTCGGTGGGGCTTTTCAAAGGGGTACTGGGTATAATCATCTTGTAACTTCTGATCACAGGTCATTGGAACCTCAAATTGGGGTTTGAAAGGTAAACCCGAATTATTTCAATCCATGTAGTTAATGCATGGGAAGGGAGGTAGTTTCAATATACAAAAGAACCAAGTTTACTCTGGAGTTCAAGGCTCACTAAGGTTTGACAGTTTGGGGGTTGGTAAGAGGCATTCAGTGAGGCATGAGTGGAAATGAGTCCAAACAGGTACATGTCACCTTCACCTCTATAAGGCTGAGAGTCCAAGAGAAAACAGTGCCTTAGTGTAGAACTGCCCCACGTCTACACCCTGATCTCCTTTCAAACCATTGATAATGGTGATTCGTAACTAGGACACCGGGGTATGGAAAACCAATCTTTAAAGATCTTATAAAGGCAACATAAATGTCAGCATTAGAGAATAATTTGGGGGAAATATTTTCTACCTGAAGTGGCAAGAAGAATTTAGCTGGTGAAATCTTCTCCCTCACTTTAAACTACGTGAACCCTAATTTATCCTGATTGAAATCTCACGCTAACTTTGAAATCTCAGCGTGGCATAAATAATCCGGCATAAAGCGACATTCACTACCCAGTCGTAAATCGTCCAATTATTTCCGGTGATGTGTCTCATGAAAACCAAGAAGATCTAAAGCCATGAAGTGGTCTGTATGGTTTTTGGTAAGTACATTATGCACCTTGAGCAGTTGTGTCACTAATTTTTTGAATTGGGGACGACAGTGAAAGTTCCTGTAGTTTCTAGATGCAGAAAGGATTCCAGAACGTCAGCAGCTGGCAGAGGAGGAGGCATCAGACATGCGTGACCGGAGAGGGAGGCTCACGGGTGTGAAAATACTGAAGTTGCACAAGTTACACGATGTAAGGCCCGTCTCCCCCTGGTCTTGAGGCCTGGGAGAATCCTCATGACCAGTGCTAACTTCCTTAACTCGGAAGACCATCCTCAGCATGTTTATGGGTAAAGAAGTATTGACTATCTCCACATACAAGGTCCTTTGAGAAACAGAGAGCAAACTAGGCCTTGTTATGTTACTTAGGTAGTATGCAGTCCAGTTGAGGGTCAAAGACATAGGTATGTGAATTATAGCTCTAAAACGGTAAGCATGCACTTGTGCAGTTCAGACCGTACGAACAGCAAGGCCATTAGAGCTGGGAAAGACACTCCCACTTAGCCACCTGAGAATGGGTCTGGAATACTTCTTTCCGATGAGATAAAGAGCCCTCACAGTCTGGGCTGGGCTGATGGCCTTGTAAGGGAATACCTTTCTCTGTTCTGTACTTCTTTGTTTTGCTTAAACCCATGCGTCAGTGGCCCCCAGGCATGTCCCCAGCTTGCCGTGTCTCAGACCTCACAGGGAGAGGAAGGGGTCTTTCTACCACAGCAGGCTCTGGGAGGTGCGGTCAGCTATGGAGTGGATTCACTGGCTCTGGGACGGGGGGGGGGGGTAGGGGGAGTAACATAGTGCAAGGGGCTGGGTCTGTGTCCTCTGCCTCTTGTGCTTTGAGTAAATCCTGGACCGCCTGAACCGGGTGCAGATATCTGTTCTCAGTGACCTCACATCCCGGTCTCTTACTTGTGTGGCTTTTACCTGCCTTCTCACCTCGGCAGCATCATGTTACGCTGTCTCCCACGGCACGGTGGGACCACCCTGTGAGCCGAGGGGCAATTAGAGTCAAGTAGTGGAAGAGATAGCTTTCAGTGTCAATGGACTAGAGAGATTCACTGAGGAAGGAGGCTGTGAGGTGGACACTGGGAATGGGTTGGATTTCGGTAAGGAGTCAGAGGCCCCTGCAGTGACTCATTTGGCATATAGAGATGCATAGAGAGGGCAAATCCAAGGCTGTGCTCAGAGGCTGGAGTAGAGAGTGGATGCAACAAAATAATGGGTTGAAATCTTGGAAGGGGAGGTCAGAGCTGAGATGGTGACCGCAGAGCCAGCTTAAAATCGATTCCTCTGACAGGAAATTACAATAGAGAAAATGTATCAGAAGATAGATATTCATTACCACCTAAGAATTTCGGGTGGAAGGTGTATTGAGACGTGGAGATTGAGAAAGCTCCCCAGGATGGATGTTAATGCGCTCTAGGGACGCTGAAAATATTTAACCATTGGTACAGCATGGGCCCTGACCCATTCAGAGTGGGGGCAAATCAGAAGTCCTGCCATGGCCCTTGGTAAGGCAGTGGGGGTGCACTTAGGACTTTTGAACCCAAGAATGAGGCAATCAATATGCTTTTTAGAAAAAGCTGATAAACCACGGTGAAAGTATGAAAAGGGAAAAGGCATGCACCCCAGTTTGCTTGATTTTTGCACCTGTGATGTATTCCAAGACTCAGAGTTGGAGCAGCTGGAATATAAATGGAGGGAGACACGTGAATAGATTTGGAAGATGCATTAGTGTTAGATAAGGAGACAAAGTTATTTCTGAGGATTGGGGTTGACTTGCACAGAAAACCCGTGATGCTTCCCAACAGAAATAAAAGGAAAGAAGAGTTGTGGTAGGGTTAAGGTGTAGTGTCAGAACTGGATCTGAATCTTGGTTCAGCCTTGTTTCAACAGTCATCCTTGGACATATTACTGGACTAATTTTTTTTTTTTTCATCTGTAGAACTGAAGTAGAATAGGATATCTCCTGTAGAGCCATGGGGTTGTGTTTAGAGTCCTCCAGAAAGACAAAACCAATAGGGTGTGTGTGCATGTGTGTTCCTATCTGTCTGTCTGTCTGTCTATCAATCTATCACATAACACTATGGTATAGAAAATGAGAGAGAGATTTATTATAATGTTTTGTTCACGTGATTATTGACACTCGGAAGTTCCAAGATCTGCAGTATTAAGCTGGAGACCCAGGAGAGCCGATATGTAGTTATGTCTGAGTCCAAAATCCCAAGAACCCAGGGGGCAGATGATGTAAGTTCTGATCCAACAATCATCAAGCAAAAACCCAAGAGCCAACTTTTCAGCTCAGATCTGAAGGTGGGAAAGAAACAAAACAAAACAAAACAAAAAACAAAGAAACAAAGAAACAAAAAACAACGTTCCAGCATGAAGCAGTCAGACAGGAGGAAATTCCTTTTTACCTGGGGAAGCTCCACCTTTTTGTTTAATTCAGTCTTCAACTGATTGGATGAGACCCACTCACACCGGCCGGGGAGGGCAATCTGCTTCCTCAGTCTAGTGCTTTAAATGTTACCCTCATCTAGAAACATCCACACAGACATACCTAGAATAGTTTTAGAAACACATCTGGGCACCCCATAGAACAGTCAAGTTGACCACAAAACTACACACAGAGTAATTAATCACAGAGGCCAAGTAACAGGTTCAGCTCGCTGTGTTGCCCACACAGAGTGCTGCATCTAGAAAATGCCCAGTAAGGGTGTGCACTTGACGATCATGATTATGGCTGCTGTGAGACAAAAGGTCCCGAAACATCTGATGATGGATTCAGAGTCTGAGAGTGAAGCATTTTGGGTCATTGCATCACACTGAGATGTTAGATTCGTAACATCAAAATAATGATTCTTGAAAAATAAGTGTAAAATCATTTGGTTGAATAAGACAAGGAAGCACCGAGTGGAAAAGAGAACCGGATCTTCACTGAAGTTTCAAGAGCCAAGGGAAAGGCAGCAGTGCTGTAAAAGAATGCAGGATGAAGAAAGGGCCTCTATTTGGACAATAGTTATCATTGGTGACCTTTGTGAGTTCAAATTCAACTGACTTAACAGTGATTTTGAAATACTGCCAAGATCAAGAGGCAGTCAAATATCAGGTGTATTCCCACTAATCTCCACTCTTAGGAGCGAGTTTTACAAGGGGCGTTATATTAATTTCTTCGGACAAGGTGGCTCACACAGCAGACCTTCATTGTCTCACGGTCCAGAAACCAGAAGGCCAAGATTAAGGTGTGGGAAGGGTTGGGTTCTCCCGAGAGCTGTGAGAGGAGGTTGTTGACTTCTGCTGGTTTGTTGGCAGTCATTGGGGTGCCTTAGGGACGGTGTGCTTCCCATGTTTTCACATCATCTTCCTTCAGTATGTGGGGCTCTTTTGGTAAGGACACCAGTCATGCTGGATTAGGGGTCCGTCCTACATCAGTGGAACCTCATTTTAACTGGTTGCGTCTGCAACTACCCTGCTTCCAAAATGGTCACGTAACACATCAGAGACAGCCTCCATAGATACTGTGAAGATTCTGGAGAGGTCTTAATAATGTCTCCTCTTGTGCATTTCAAAATGTTCTTAAATTAGTTTTAGGTTACAGAGTTCCACTATGAACAGACCTTCTGAGTTTTAGGGAGAAAATGTTTCTGGTCCACAGTGGAGATTCTGTATCTCTTGCTTCATTACTGATTTATGCTAACTACACTGGGGCAGATTCTGTGATGCAGGCTTCGACACCTTTAGCAGGCAGTCCTCTAAGCCTTTTTCAACTCACAGGTTTGTGTTTTTAAAAAAGTCTCTAGGGGCACCTGGGTGGTTGGGTTGGTTAAAAATCTGATTTGATTTGGGCTCAGGTCATGATCTCACGATTGGTGGGATCAAGCTCCTCATTGGGCTCTGCCCTGAGATTGAGAATGCTTGAGATTCTCTCTCTCCCTCTCCCCCCCCCCCCACTCATTCTCTCTCTCTCTCAAAATAAATAAACACTTTTTTTAAAAAAAGCCTTGAATGAATGAAGAAATGAATTATAGCCGTATTGATAGATTCTTTTATTTTTTTAATGAAAAAGTCTATGTATACCTAAGAAAGGGTGATATGATCAAACAGTATCTGTTTTTTAAAATTTTTTAATGTTTATTTTTGAGAGAGAGAGCAGGAGAGAGAATGAGTGGGGGAGGGGCAGAGAGAGAGGGAGACACAGAATCTAAAGCAGGCTCCAGGTTCTGTGCTGGGTCTTGAACAGGGGTCTTGAACTCAAGAACCACAAGATCATGACCTGAGCCAAAGTTGGCTTAACTGACTGAGCCATCCAGGCACCCCAACCTAGTACTTCTTTTGAACAATTACTAGCTTGGGGCAGATTTTCAAGTAATTTATAGGAATGTGACTCATGGGATAATAAGTGGCACTCATCCATTTCTCTGTTTTTTAGAAGTGAAATTAATGAATGTAAGCAAAGTTTCCTATCAGTCATGGAAGGCTGAAATGATTGTTGGGAGCCATGCATTCAGCTACTTCCTTCTTCTCCCTAATGAAATGGTCCTAGGTAGTCATTTAATGAGAATAAATTAACCTCTAGTTCTTATACAGACAATCAGCTCATACACATCATCTAAAGAAAATTGTGGGCCCAACTCTCTTTTTCTTACCTTGATAGACTTCATTTTATAATATTTCCCTCACTCAAGCCCTCGGTGAGCGTATGTTGTAACTTGGCTTTATTTGTGTATAATTATTCAGAGTAGGGAATGAAGGAGAAAGAACCTACAGAGTTATGTCTTCAAGTGCCCCACGCTCCTTAAGGAGACCCCATTCCCAACTAAGGACTTCATTATTGTCACCGCTGCTAGAACTTCAGAGTACTTCTTCCTCTAAGGGTTTATAGCAGCCTGACCTCTCCCTTGCAGGTCACAGAATCAGACGTTTGAGAAAGGAACTGAGTTTCAGAAGTGATACGTGCTTTGCAGATAAAGCAAACATAGTCACTGTGGAACTTGTATCCGGGCAAAGAGAGATGCTTAAGCAAAACACAAGCTATTCTTGTTGTTATGCAGTAATTGCAAAATAAAAGAAATGAAAGGAGGATAGACATAATTCTAAAAGAAACTTTAAACTAATATGCAAGAATGTCTGATGTGAGTTTTTGTGGTTGTATGTGAAACTCAATTCAGGAATTCAATTTCCAGGCTTTCCACCATAAGCATCAATAACTTACATAATAATAGACTCAACTATTAGTAATAAACTGTTTGAAGTACATCTTCTCCCACTTTATGGAGCCACTGACCTTTGCCAGACTGCGAAGACTTTAAACAGTTTGCCCCCTTCCCTGCCTCAGACTCAAGATTATGGACAACTACGCACAATTTAACATATCCTCTATCTGAAGTCCATTCTCTACTCTGCCGACACAGTATTCAATTTCTTAGTAATGCACAGAAACCACTTTATTCTGCATGGTTGGAAGTTGCTATTTTATGTTTGGAAATGTATTACGTGTCAAGAAGAGTGTGAATAACAAATATCTGCGTTACCGGCCAACTGGTATTCAGATGCTCTAAAATCTGAGCAAATATCGTGAGTATGGGGACTGATTTCTCAAACATACAGCTAAATCCAAAATTAACACCTCTGTGGCTGTAAAATGAAGCCCTCCAGACTATTCATCTCCTCGGTGTTTTTCTTCTAACTAGACTTTCCATTCCAAGAAAAATGGCGGGTAGCACACAATTGCAACGAGCATGCCAGTAGTCGATGAGTTTGCCCTGATTTAGAAGCAAGATTACACCTATATCTGTTTAGGAAAAAGGCTTCAAATAGTTTAGTAGTAAATGGGGAAAACTCTAAGAGACATGCTGAATAGGAAGGTAGCATTCTGTTGATGAAAGTGCACGTCCAATTGTTCACTGGAAAATGCATAGAATTTGGGGGCTAGAGGGAACCATGGAGGCGTTCAGGTCCAGACACCCTACATTACAGGTGAGATCCTCGAACGCCAGAGATGTTAAAGGACTTGCCAAAGTAGACAGATGTCTAGATAGCCCAGCACAACTGCCAACCAAGCTCTGGACACTGGTGCTCGTTACTCTGCCATTGTTCTACGCTCGATGGTGACACCAGGAGGAACTCACACCTAGAGAAGGCTCCACTCTGAGAAAATGTTGATTATCATTTGAGAAACGTCTCCTTAATAGAGTTTGGATGAGTGGTGTGTGTGGGTGTGTGGGTGTGTGTGTGTGTGTGTGTGTGTGTGAAACTAAATAGCCCCTAGGTGGCTAAGTCAGTTAAGTTTCCAACTATTGATTTCAGCTCAGGTTGTGGTCTCACAGTTTGTGAGTTTGAGCCCCACATTGGGCTCTGCACTGAGAGTGTGGAGCCTGCTTGGGATTCTCTCTCTACCTCTCTCTCTGCTCCTCCCCTCCTTGTGCATGTGCTTTCCCTCTCAAAATAAATAAATAAACTGAAAAAAAATACCCTTATTGAGCTATAATCCACAGTCCATACAATCTATCCATTTTAAGGGTACAATTCAATGTCTTTATATTTACTAAGAGTATGCCACCAGAACCACAATCAATTTCAGACATTTTTATTCCTATTCACATAAGCAACTTTTCTCCATTTCCCTCCTCCCTACAGTAGGAGCTGTTTCAGAGATGCAGCTTTGAGAGAATAAAGTGGTGTTGAGACTGTCTCTACTGAATACATGATTGAAACCCATTAAGGTGTCTATATAAACTTGGAAGATTCTGGCAGGTGGGTGCAGACATCTACTTACTTTGCTGGTGCCCAAGATAAGCCCACTTGTCAAACCTGCCACCTACTGATCTAGAGTGGCCTGACTTTTTCTTTGGTCTCTCCTTGTTCTGTGGTCCTTTAAGGGGACCAATTTGTTAACCAACAGTAGTAGGCAGGAAGTGGTATCTTAGAGTAGTTTTGATTTGCATTTCCCAAATTACTAATATTGAGCATATTTTCATGTATTGACCAGTCATTTGTATATCTTCTCTGGAGACATGCCTATTCAGGGTTTGTGGCCCACTTTTTAAAATGGGTTACTTGTCTGTTATTAGTTGAAAGTTATATATCCAAGATACAAGTTCCTTATCAGATACACAATTTGCAAATAACGTCTCTCAATCTGCAGGTTGTCTTTTCACTTTCTGGATGGTGTTCTTTGAACCAAAAAGGTTTTAATTTTGACGAACTTAATTTATCTCTGTTTTCTTTTGTTACTTGTGCTTTTGGTGTCCTCTTTAAGATTTACCTAGGATTTACTCGTGTATTTTCTTCTACTTTATAGTTCTTACATCTCTGTCCATGATCTATTTTGAGTTCACTTTTTGTGTGTTCTGTGAGAAAGGGGTATGAAATCATTCTTTTTCATGAAACTAACCAGTTGTCCCTGGGTTATTTGTGGAAAAGACTGTTCTTTTCCATTGAATTTTCTTGGCACCCTTGTCAAAAATCAGTTGACTGTCGATGTAATTTTTCACTTCTGGATTTTTTAATTTCATTCCATTGAAATATGTGAGTCTATACTTATGCCTGTACCACACTGTCTTGATGAACAGTAGGTTTGTAATAAGTTTTAAAATTGGGATGTTGTGACTCTTCCAACCTTGTTCTTTTTCAAGATTGTTGTGACTCTTCTGGGGTTCCTGCATTTTCATATTAACTGTAGGAGCAGCTTATCAATTTCTGTAAAAAAAAAAAAAGAGAGAGCTAGGATTTTGATAATGATTGTGCTAAATTTGTAGGTCAATTTGGGAACTATTGAACTCTCAAGAATAGTAAGACTTCTGATCAGTGAACACAGATTTCCTTCTGCTTATTTAAGTCTTTCATGTCTTTCAACAATGTTTTGTAATTTTCAGAGTATAAACTTGACACTTCTTTTATCAACTTTTTTTTTTATAGATTTTGTTCTTCTGGATGCTATTACAAATGGAATTGTTTTCTTAATTTCATATTCAAGTTGCTTATTGCCAGTGCACAAGAATACAATTGATTGTTGTATATGGATCACATACCCTGCAGCCTTGCTGAAGTTTTTCTTATTAGTTCTAATAGTTTTTTTTAATTCCTTAAGATTTCCTGTATTCAAGATCATGTCATCTGCAAATAGAGATGGTTTTGCTTCTTCCTTTCCAAGCTGGATGCTTTTGTTTGATTTTCTTGCCTCATTTCCCAGGCTAGAATTTTTAGCATGGTGCTGAATAGTAGTCATGAAGGCAGACATCTTGCCTTGTTTCTGATTGCAGGTAGAAAGTATCTCATCTTGGGGCGCCTGGGTGGCTCCGTTGGTTACGTGTCTGATTTCGGCTCAGGTTATGATCTCAGGGTTCCTGGGTTCGAGCCCCCCATCAGGCTCTGTGCTGACAGGTCGGAGCCTGGAGCCTGTTTCGGATTCTGTGTCTCCCTCTCTGTCTGCCCCTCCCCTGCTCACAATCTGTCTCTCTTAAAAATAAATAAATGCAAAAAAATAATTTTTTTAATTAAAAAAAAATTAAAAAAGAAAGCATCTCGTCTTTCACCATTAAGTACGATGTTAACTGCCAAGTTGTTCATAGACACTCTACCTGGTGGAGAAAGTTGCATTCTGTTCCTAGATTGTTGTGTGTTTTTATTATTAATGGGCGTTGGATTTTGTCAACTGCTTTTTCTGCCTCTAGTGAGATGATACTGTGGTTTTTGTTCATTATTCTCTGGATAAGGAGTGCGGGGTTAATTGATTTTCACATGTTAGAACAACCTTATATTCCTGAGATAAATTCCACGTGGCCATGATTCTCTTTCATTCCTGATTTTAGTACTTTGAGTTTTGTCCTTCTCTTTCTTTCTCTTCCTCATTCTAGTTAAAGGTTTGTCAAATATGTTGATTTTCTTAAAAAGCAACTTTGTTTTCTTTTACTTATCATTTTCTATTCTCTTGTTCATTAATTTCTACTCTACCTTTTTTATTTCCTTCCTTCTTTTTTTAATGTTTGTTTATTTATTTTTTTGAGGCAGGCAGGGGCAGAGACAGAGGGAGAGAGAGAATCTCACGCAGGTCCCACACTCCGCGCAGAGCCCCAGTGCGAGACTCAATCCCACAAACCATGAGCTCATGACCTGAGCCAAGATCAAGACTTGGACATTTAACTGACTGGGCCACCCAGACTCCCCTATTATTTCCTTCCTTCTGATCCGTTTAGATTTATTTGCACTCTTCCTTTTTTCAGGGTCAAGTTTATGCCATTGTTTTGAGATCTTGTTTATGTTTAATATAGATGTTACAACTATCTGATTTTATCTAAATATTGCTTCAGTGTATCCTAAAAATTGTGATAGGTTAGGTCTTCCTGTTCATTTATCTCAAAGTATCTTCTCATTGTGCTTGTGATTTCCACTTTGACTGATTATGTAGGAGTGTATTGTTTGATTTCTACATTTTGAGAATTTTCCAAAATTCTTTCATTACTGATTGCTAATTTCATTCCGTTGCAGCCAGAGAATGCATTTGGTATGATTTCAATCCTTTGAAATGTTTTGAGGTTTTTATATGGCCTAGCATGTGGTCTGTCCTCACACGGAATGTTCCATGTGCACTTGAGAAGATATGTGTGTATTCTTTGAGATACAGTTCAGTGAACTTTGATAAATGTGCACACTTGAGTCAACCACCATCTCAATCAAGATGTATCATCACCTTCCAAAGTTCCCTAGTGTTTTCTTCTGGAACAAACGTACCACTGATAGGCAAGAACTATTCTGATTTCTACCACTGTATTTTAGTTTTGCTTACTTTTATATCCATTAAATACATGGATTCACAATATATGAAATTTTATGTGTCTGGCCTTTTTGTCGTTCAACCTAATGTTTTTGAGCTTTATCCATGTGGTATATAAATCACCACTCAATGTCTTTATTGTTGACAAGTTTTCCATTGCATGAACATCCCACATTTTGCTTACTCATCTCATGCTGATTGGCTTTAGTTTTAGTGCTTGCTATTATGAATGGAGAGGACATAGACATACTTGTACATATCTTTTAGATCACATAGTTTTATTTCTCTTGGATAAGTGTAAAAAGAGGACTTGCTGAGCCAGAGTGTAGGTGCAGCTTTAGTTTTATAAGGAGCAGCCAACATCTTCTGAAGTTGTCGTATTTTACACTCCCATGTGGAAATGTGTCAGAGTCCCCCTTGCTCCATAACCTCACAACTTTAATGTGTTTATGTGTTTTCCTATTTAATTTTAGCCATTCTAGTAAGTGAGAAATGGCATCTCATTGTGGATTTAATGTGAATTTCCTGATGACTAATGATGTTGAGAACTTTATGTGCTGTTTGGACATATATCTTCTTTCTCAAAGTAACTATTCAAGTCTTTTGCCTTTTTCTTTTTTTAATTGTTATCTGTCTTTTTGCTATTGACTTGTAGTTCTTTTTTATATTTTGGATGCAAATTCTATGTCAGGTATCTATACAGATACCTTAAAGTTATGTTCTGTTTCTCTATGGCTTGCTTTTCCACTTTCCTAAAGTCTTCTGTTGATAAACAGATGTTTCCTTTACTTTGACGAGGTCTAATGTATTACAGTTTTTCTGTTGTGTTTAAAAACATAACAGTTAAACATAAAACATTACATAAACATAACAACATAAACATTAGACATAAAAACATTTAAAATATGTTTTGTATCTCTTCTTTAAGAAAATATTGCTTACCCCCCAAAAGATAAACATATTTTACTATTTTCTTCTTGAAGCTTCATACACTTAGTTTTTACACTTAATTCAGTGATCTAGTTCAAGTTATTTTTGCATAGATGTTAGGTAGGGGCTGAGGTCTATTTATTAGTACACATTTATCCAGTTCTAGGGAAATACTTTTTCCCTGTTGAATATCCTTGGTGCCTTTGTTGAAAATGAATCAAAGCTATTTTCATAGATGTTCTGCTCTGCATCTCTTCTGTTCCATTGACCCATCTCTCCATCTATGCAAAAGGACTCTTTTGATGACTGTAGCCTTATGGTTCAGTCTTAAATTAACTTTCCTGTGAGTCTTCCAACTTTGTTCTCCTTTGTCAAGGTCTGGGCTGATATAGATCTCTTTCTTTTCCTTTATATTATAATAAACTTGCTCTTTTCTTTAAAAAAAAAGCCATTGGCATTTTGATTGAAATTGTATTGACTTTATGGATCTATTTGCGGAGAATCAACATTTTTTTTTTTTCAATGTTTATTTATTTTTGGGACAGAGAGAGACAGAGCATGAACGGGGCAGGGGCAGAGAGAGAGGGAGACACAGAATCGGAAACAGGCTCCAGGCTCTGAGCCATCAGCCCAGAGCCCGACGCGGGGCTCGAACTCACGGACCGCGAGATCGTGACCTGGCTGAAGTAGGACGCTTAACCGACTGCGCCACCCAGGCGCCCCAGAATCAACATTTATTAATACTGAGTGTTCGACCCATGACAATAGTATATTTCTCCATTTATTTAGATTTTCTGTTTTTTTTTCTTATTTGTTAATTGTGACCACTTCTGTCCTTCAAAAAATCTCTCATTTCTGCCTAAATTGTCACATTTGATGGAGTAAAGTGAGTCATACTATTCCCATATTATCCTTGCAACATAGGCAGGATCTGGCATAATTTTCCGTTCCTGATATTGTTGTTAAAGTTTCTCTCTTTGTTCTTCATCAATCTTGCTAATAGTGTCTTAGTTTTTAAAACATTTTGATTAAACCAATATTCAGATTTGTTAATTTTCCCTTTTGTTTTCACTTGGCTCTTTGCCTCATCAGAAGGGAAGCCAGATTGGGGTGTCTCGAAACTTCAGGGTAGGGACTCCAGGTCAAAGAGCGGTACTCTGTTCTCTTTGGTACCACTGGAAAAATTCTCATCATTGTCTATCTCAGTGATATCCATGTAGCAGACTTTGTTGCTTAAGGAAAAAAAAATACAACATTCATCAGGGACATGAGGGATATACTTCTTTGCTCCATTGACATAAAGCTTGGCCCTGTTGACTTGCTTTGGTGAATGGAATACACGCACAAATATGGCAGAAGCTTTAATTGTCATGAATTACTTTCTCTGTCTTCTTCTCAAGAGAGACAGCAGTGTTGATAGAAGCCACTCTGCCAACCTTGGTCCTGAAAGGAAGATGAAGGGAAGCCAGGGCCCCAGGTGAACCACAATAGAGAGGTGAGGAGAGAAAAGGCAGACCAACAATCAATCAAACAAACAAGTAACAACAACAAAAACCTTTTGGGGTTATTGGGGGCTGGGAGTTGTTTGCAGTTGTTACCACAGCATAATGTAACCTGTTCCAACTGGTCAGAGTCCATTAATGCAAGTTCTGGGTTTTACAGAGAAATGAGGTGATGGGTCTTCTCATCAATTCCTTGCGTACTTCATTTTTTTTGCAAAGGAACTATTTGGTCTCTGAGACCCCACTCTCTCCTGAAAATGGTCCCTGGAGTTGTTGGCTCTCAGCCCTTAACTCACTGAGGCTTATGTCCAATCCAAGAGGCTCGTTGGAGGATTTATATCAGGCACTGAAACTTTTTCATCCTTATCCACCTGCTATAGTGAGCAATTGGGTTTGGAAAGAATGTTGCTTCTCTGGAATAATTCAGCTTTGGATTGAAACCAAGCCTAGAAAGTTAATCTGAAGGAGATCTTTTTGTGGAAGAGTTAGGAATAAATGAAAACAGCAGTGTGGCATGATGTGCTTTGAGGATACCTTTGTATTTTCCTGAAAACACCATAATAGGAGGAGAAATATAAAATTAGCAATTTAAAAAAATCAGCAATTTTTCCAGATAAGCAGCTTCATTTACAAAAGGTAGAACATATCTTTATTCTAAGAACAGGCTATCCACTGTCTCATCAATGAACCAACTAGTCTCAGACATATACTATATAAAAATAGGAATTCAGAATATGGATTTCCCACTCACATTTCCTTTTAAGCAGGTTTTTTTTTAATATAGAGGAGTATGCAGGAAAACAGAGTTTATGGGAAAAAAGTTTCAATTTTTGCTTTTCTAAATTCGCTATAGAAAAACATATTCCTTTGAATAATGTTACTGCTTACTGCCATGACTATTTAGATTCTTTTTACATTTATCAGACTTTTATTTTATCCTAGTATTCTTAGTAGTAACATAGTTTTATTATAGTATTACTTTACCATAGTTTTTCTAACATTTCTTTTATCTTCTAAAATTAGCTAATGATTCATAAAAACTATTACCATTAAAATATATGATAAATATGAACATATTTACTGTTTACAAAAGAAAATTCGATTGTATCTTCTTAATGCTAACTTTACTCTTTAGTTTCCTTCATAGAATCTGAAAGAACAGAGGCTACATAGGGGCAATGTGACTCCTTGTGTTTTATAGTTTAAGAATCACAAGGTTTGGTAGCACTTTTTTTTCATCTGGACACTACTTAAATTATAATCCTCAAAATTTGATGAAAATACATGCACTCGTTTCTAAGTTATCAATGTCCCAGAATATTGTCTGCTTCAGATTGTTTTTAAATCAACAAGGTGTGTTTAAAAAATCATGTAAAATCAAATACATCTGGTTATATTTCCTTCGACTTCTCCAGGATAATTTACCTCTGGAATAAGACCAACTCTTGAAATTTAATCTGAAAGGGGATTGTTTTGTGTAAAGGTTATGAACAAGAGAAAAGGAAAGAATACGCTGTGCTTTCATGACACCATTGTTTCCCTGCAAACACTACAATAAGAGGGAAAATTCACAGAACATAAAGCAAATAATGAAAGGAAATGCAGTGTTCCCAGATCCTCACTGTAATGCTAGTGAATGAAACAGGAAACATGATGGCATATGATTACCTGACTATATATACTATTGTGTGTTGAAATGTGACATCATTTGCCAACAGAGATTCCCTTTGTTAATGACTGTAAATCTGTTTTTAGCCATTTTGAGTTTCCTTAAAAAAAAAAAAAACTATTTCTGCAGAGTATTCTTTAAAGTAAATTGCCTTTGCAGTAGATGAAAATACATTCTTTCTTCTATTGTTAAATCAGTGACATTGGTGTGAGATACTCCAGGCGCCGTGTCAGAGTCTAAATCTGCCCCCACACCTTTCTGGACAAAAGTAATTGAGCAATTACCAGTATTATTATAAAGCAATAAAGGACTTAATTCCCATTTAAATACAAAGCCTAAACAGAGCCAACCTGCTTATTTTTACTGATTCGGATTATCATAATGGATCCAATCAGTTGGTGCTAATTGCCTATTCTACAGCAGGAAAACAGAAAAGATGTCAAATTGCTTGGGCTGCATGATCTCCTCAGTAGCAAAGCAAGGGCATCATATAGATACCTGCTTTCATATGTAAGGATTCTAAAGAATACAACACCCCAGTGGACCCCAGATGTTTGGCTTCCTTAAATACGGCTTTTAGAAAATGCATGCAGATAGATTTCAGAGACGCACAGGGCATTGGCACAGCCTTTAATATTCTTCACATGATCATGCTCATATCTTATGGTCAAAAGTTAATTCAGGGATTTCTTGAGGCTAGAGCAGTTGACTTGAGGAAGGAGAAAAGATAGCTCTTGTCTAGTGGAGACAGCAGGCAGTGCAAGGGCCAGAAGCTTCTAGAAGTTGTATCTAGGGAACCTTTTGGAAAGGAAGGATGATTCCCGTGATGATTCAGAGCTGATACTCAAGAAATCTTCCACAACTTTCCTTTCCTTTCTCTATGCTTTTGCTATTTACTAAAGATGGTTTTGAAAATGCCAGCTTATTTGCAGTCCTGAGGGATTTCTTGGTCCTATTTTATTTATTTATTTTTAATTTTTTTCTTTGTCCAGTTTTAGATAAAAAATTTAAAGGGCCAAAGGCATTCGCAATAAGAACAAGATGCCTGGTGGTTGCAGAGGTCATCTCAATGTGACAACTCAAGACAAAGAATGAACCCACAGAAACAGACTCGGGTTGGCTGAGATACCTCTTGCCAGCTTTAAAGGATCATCCCAGAACTCTCTCCTGAGAGAGTTGATCTTTTTTGTTCTAAAAACAAATTCTCTTAAATTCTACATATGAATGAGATCATACGGTATTTGTCTTTGTCTGATGGACTTATTTTGCTTAGCATAATACACTCTAGATCTATCCACGTCATAAATAGCAAGAGTTCATTCTTTTTTATGGCTGAGTAGTATTCCATTATAGATATATACCACATCTTCTTTATCCATTCATCAGTCCATGGACATTTGGGCGCTTTCCATAAGTTGGCGATTGTTGATGGTACTGCTGTAAACATTGGGGTGCTCGTGTCCCATTGCGTTAGTATTTTTGTATCCTTTAGGTAGATACCTGGTAGTACAATTGCTTGGTCATAGGGTAGATCTATTTTTAACTTTTTGAGGAACCTCCACACTGTTTTCCACAGTGGCCCCACCAGTTGGCGTTGCCACCAACAGTGCGAGAGGGTTCCCCTTTCTCTGCATCCTTGCCGACATCTGTTGTTTCCTGATACGTTAATTTTAGCCATTCTAATGGGTGTGAGGTGATAGCTCATTGGGGTTTTGATTTGTATTTCCCTGATGATGAATGACGTTGAACCTCTTTTCATGTGTATGTTTGTATCTCTTCTGTGGAAAAATGTGTATTCGTGTCTTCTGCCCATGTTTTAAACTGGATTATTTGTTTTTTGGACGTTGAGATTTAGAAGTTCTGGACACTAACCCTTTATCAGATAGATCATTTGTAAATATCTTTGCCAAGGTTGCCTTTTAGGTTTTTTTGACTGCTTTCTTCACTGTGGACCAGCTTTTTATTTTGATGAAGCCCCAAGAATGTATTTTTTGCTTTTGTTTCCTTTGCCTCAAGAGACATATCTGGTAAAAGGTTGCTATGGCCGATGTCGAAGAGGGTAATATTTACCTGTGTTCTCCTCTAGGATTTTAATGGTTTCCTGTCTCACATTTAGGTCTTTCACCCACTTTGAATTTATTTGTGTGTGTGGTGTAAGAAAGTGGTCCAGTTTCATTCTTTTGCATGTAGCTGTCCAGTTTTTCCAATACCATTTGTTGAAGAGGCTGTCTTTTTTCCATTGGATATTCTTTCCTGCATTGTCGAAGATTAATTGACCATATAGTTGTGGGTTCATTTCTGTTTTATGGTTTTCTATTGTGTTCTATTGATCTACGTGTCTGTTTTTGTGCCAGTACCATACTGTCTTGATCACTACTGTTTTGTAATATAACTTGAAGTCCAGAATTTTGATGTCTCCGGCTTTGCTTTTCTTTTTCAAGATTGCTTTGGCTATTTGGGGTCTTTTGTGGTTCCATACAAATTTTAGGATTGTTTGTCCTAGTATTGTGAAAAATGCTGGTGACATACCGATAGAGACTGCACTAAATATATAGATTGCTTTGAACAGTATTGACATTTTAACAATATTTATTCTTATAGTCCATGAGCATGGAATGTTTTTCCATTTCTTTGTGTCTTCTTCAATTTCTTTCATTAGTGTTTTATAGTTTTAAGAGTACAGATCTTTTTAGTTAGCTTTATTCCTAGGTATGTTATGGTTTTGGTGAGACAGAGTCTTAACTATAGAGAGGTGGTTACTGGAGGGAGGTGGGTGGGGGGATGGGCTAGATGGGTGACGGGGATGAAAGAGGGCACTTGTTGTGATGAGCACTGAGTATTGTATGTAAGTGGTGAATCACTAAATTCTATGCCTGAAACTAATATTACACTGTGTGTTAACTAACTGGAATTTAAATAAAAACTTGGAAAGGAAAAATAAAATAAAATAAAAATGAATGGGGCGTCTGGGTGACTCAGTTGGTTGAGCATTTAACTCTTGATTTCAGCTCAGATCATGATCTCACATTTCTTGGGTTCGAGCCCCACATCAGGCTCCATGCTGACAGTGCAGGAGCCTGCTTGGGATTCTCTTTCTCCCTTTCTCTCTGCCCCTCCCCTGCCCAAACTCTCTGTCTCTCTCTCAAAATAAATAAATAAACTTAAAAATAATTCTTAAACGTGTTATTCTTTCCTAAGTTATAGAAAATAGTTATGTGGGATCTATTTAGCTCAAGCCATGGAGCAAATAACTAAAGAAGACAGTATGGTATTTACTGACTTCAATTTTCAAGAAAAGAAAAACCAGATTCACCTGAGGGTATAACCTTGAGCAGTACTGAGATGTTTTTAAGTTCCCAAGAAATATGCGAAGTGAATGTATTCCCCAGCCTTGAACAAAATTGGCGATTTTCATGCTTTGTCTTTGGGACCCTGTGTTTGCCTTGTGTTGTCTTCTGCCTTCTCCGGGTGTTCTTGCTGTGCCAGTTTCTTTTGAATCTCCCATTCTCGTCAGTCCTCCCTGTTTGGGTTCACCTACTTCTCTTAGTTCTGGAAAAGTGCGCTAGTCTTTTTTGCCATTGCCTTTCTTCTGAGTGACTGTTACCTCATCCTAATAAGTTTTGAATTTTAAGAGAGGAACTTTATGTGTTCACCTAGACTGGACAATATGGAGGAGGCAATATGGAAAATTTTCTTGGTCTGAGCAAGAGTGAGCCAGTGAAGAGCCAACACTGGCTGTCATTTTCCTGATTACCTACTAAGTTTTGGCTGATATGAGGCCTCTCAGAAGTCAAGCATTATACAGAATTGTTTCTTTTCGTTTCAAAACATTTTGAAATCTTTATGTGTTCTAATTATCCATGTTCAGGCTTATCTTTTAAGAGGAATTGGGTGAAATCCCCTTAAACCAAAGTTCTCCTTCAGATTATGGATCAAGGTCTCACCCTCCACAAATAATCACTACTCTAAAATCTGGAGTGCTCCATGTATGAATTCCCCAAGTTCAACTGAAGACCCTTGTAGCCATATAAGGTCTATATCATCTGCTATATGATATTGGTTTATATCATCTGCTATAAGCTAAGCGGTGACTAGGGTCTGAGAATACAACCATTTAATATCAACTCAGCCATATTTGTTTGAGAAGGCCCATTAGTTCATTTTTTCCCGCTTTGATGGGCAAATGCAGAACGTATAGTTGATTTTACAGCCTGAATACACGCTCATTTTTCTTATAAAAGCGACAATCGTCAGGGACCTTTTCACTACCTGTATTCTGTAAGCTCATATGCTTCTAAAAGTTTTAAAAGTATATACGTTAAGGTATTAGATAGCTTCTTGGTAACTGACATCATACTTATTCTTTTAAACAAAGTATGTGAATATTTGAGATGTTAAAATGAACTCTTGACTCATTATTTAGTGAACATTGACATAGGATGACACGAACTGTAAGCCTTAAAATGGCAGAGGTGGGTCTCAACCCATCGTGCAAGGACTAACATACTGGTGTTCTGCATTTGCTGTGGGATAGAAGAATAAAAGTGAGAGACATAAGCCTACAAGTCCAACATCTCTTTATAGCCAAAGTTGATTTTGTTCACTTGGCTGGATGGATAGACTCACATTTGCTTCCTCATCTCTGTTCCATGTGTGCCTTTGCTATAGTCCTTCCATTAGGAAGGTTCGCCAGCCCAGTAAGTAGGAAGGAATGGATCTTCAGTTAAGGGTAAAGAAAAAAAACTGCTTCCCTAGGTTAAAACTATGCTTTATTTGGGGCAGGACATCCCTTTGAGAAACCAAGAAAAACAGGAAACTGATAATTTGTCTTAAGTGTGAGTGTCTCTGGTGGAGTCCAGTTTAAAGCACTTATGCCTTGATTCTCAGGGTAAATATTTCAACTCGAGGCAGTGCCCTGAGCCAAGTTATCTTACTAGTTATTGCTGAAGTAATCCCTGCGGAAACCAGGATCCAGACTGTATCGAGTGGTGTGAAGGATGATGTCAACACCTTGAATTAAACCTTGAATATATATGTGTATGTTCCACCATAGAGAAAGTTTTGTTTAAATGTACATGTAATATTATGTTTTCTTAGCCATACAGGGGAAAATAAATAGTCAAAAATCACTCCATTCTTTGGCTAATGGCACTTCAGGATATGGACATGCTTTTAGCTTTTATTCATTCTGTTTTCTTTTCATACATGTGTGTAAAGTAACTGGCAGTGGAAGTTTTTTTATTATTATTATTTGTGTTACTTTCTTTGGAGAAAAAAGTGACATACAGAGGTAAAGGATTATTATCTCTTTACTATAGGGAAGCACTTTTTTATGTACAATGGTGGAGAAATAAATTTCAATGTAATTCAAAAGCAACCTTTCAGATTTTTAAGGTAAGATAGCATTTATACGAAAAGCCATGGTGTACCTTTTAGTGTTTTTGTGTACATATCTAGAAAGGCATATGATGGTGTTTCTCTTGGCTTAAACGTGGTATCTAAATAGATTCGGTGCCAAGAATAATTCTTAGAAATGTGAGCATTAGTCACTGCATTTAAAAACCCATATATGGTAAAATTCATTTAAGAGACACACGTGTTTTTTACATTATCCAAATCAAGTGTTTAAAAAAAAACAACTTGGCTGAAATTTTCCTCTTGTTCTCTTTTTCTTTCTTTTCTTTTTGTCAGCCACCTGAAGGATGTGTAAAGCAATAACTTACCTCTTTCAACATAATTTTCCCTGATAGAAATACTGCTACTTGACCATCTGTTCTGTTTCGATTGGCTAGTTTTCTAAGACCGTTTACGAGGTTTGTTTTTATTTAGGTAGGTTTCTCTGTTGAATGTAAAGCCCAAAGAACAAGTGCTAATTAATAAACGCTGTCCATTTACCAAGACCGAGAGAGAAGGTGGTAGGAGTGGCAATGTTTTTCTCCCAAATTCTGCCTAGATATCGCATTATTTATTAAAGAAGTGGAGCTCTACCCCAGCCACACACATGGGGCAGCTACAACAACTTGGAAGAGTTGAGTGCTTCCCAAGTGATATTTTGCTCTTTGTTTACTTGTGGTCTGGTCTTCCACTCCATGAGTCGTGACTTAATTTGTAATTGTGGTGCTCAATACGAGCACCATGAACTGGGAATTCTATTATCTGGAGTCCTTAGAGGGAGGCAGAGGGCTTAAATCTTCCCTATGATTAGTGAGAGAGAGAAGATTTATGAGTGCTCAGGAAGCCATCACGGGATGGATTGGCAACCTGTGGAATGGAACGGTTAAAATTCCTCTGTGCACAGGCCCTAGGTAGGCCTGCTATGCTGTGGCATGATCCTAGCTACCAGCAGACCTAACAGTGGGGTCTTGATGGGTGGGCTAGCAGAGGATAGGGAGGTGTTTGGAGAGGGAAAGCCATGGAGGTGACCCTGAGCCAAGTCCTTAAGAGATCATTGGGAATCAGAACCTAGGGAGATGACATTCCAAAACCAAATTTAAAAATAAAGGATAGACTCAAAAATCAGCAGAGAACAAAATAAGAGTTTGAGAGATTGCTGTGAATTGCTGACTGGGGAGGAGACTGTGGGAGGCAAGAGCTAGCCCACATTTGTTGTAAATGTATGGAATGCAGCCCGTCAGGTTGGTAGAGAGCACTATTTCTCAACCTTGCTTGCATCCTGCAGTGACCTGGGGAGCTTACAAATGCCTTAGACCCACTCTCAGAGATTCTGACCTAATTTATTGGGGAGAGAACCTGAATAATGGGATTTGTGAAATTTCCCAGGTGATTCCAAATCACAGTGTTGAGAACTGCAACCTTGCATATAGGGTTGAAGATAAGCCATGGCAACAGCATGAGTGGTAGTAACAGGGGACACGGAAGGAAATGGAGATCAATATTTCAGCATGACTTCCTCCAAGAAGCCTTCCTAGAGCCACAAACAGAGCCGAAGGCCTGTGGTGGAGACTTCCGTTCACTTTCTGCATAACTCCCTCATAACCAAACACACCATAAAGAGCCTCATGAAAAAAATGAAAGGTTTTACCAATGAAGTGTGACAGCCGGTGCCATGTTAAACGGTGTTACCTGGGAAGTATCATGCCTTGTGATTCATCCTGTTGGGAAAATCTATTTTCAGTTTGGTACTCCTAAGAGAAGTTGATCTTCATGCCAAAAGGATTATAATATTTGCCTCATTATTGTAGGATTAGTGGAATACAATTCATGTGGGATAGGGTTTTCAGATACTATACCGGATGCCCACTTGAACTTGAAATTCTGATGAATGCTGAATAGCTTTTGAAAAAGAGAAGTATGTCTTTTGTAACATTGGAGACATAGAGTAAAATATTATTATTTGTCAAAACTTCAAATTTAAGTGAGCACCCAGTTCTGTGTGTATCATTTTTGTTTTTCTAAGCTTGGCACCTGAATGTGGGAAGAATCCACGGCGAGCTGAGTGAGCAGTGTTCAGAGATAAAACAGAGAGGGATACACATTCATAGAAAATGAAACCCCATTTCTGGGATAATAACTAACAGGCAGTAGATACCTTGTAGATCGTGTTAGATAAATCTAAGCTCAAAACAACTGTCAACACCACACTTCAGTACTAGAATGATTTTTGAGTAAGTTCTTAAGCCGATTACGGATCTCTGCCATTGGTTAATAAGACATAAAGTAGTAACCATTCAGCGCCATCCTTATGTAAGACAAAGACCAAAGACAAGGATTCGCAGAACCTACAGAACTCAGTCAGAAGTGATAGGAAACGCTAGTCTGTGGTGACAAAAATCAAACAGCAGTTGCCCCCATGGGAGGGAACCAATTGATAAAAGGGCCTGAAAGACATTTTTGGAGGGAAGGAATTGTTCTGTATCTCGAAAGGGGGTGTGTTACAAGGATGTATGCATTTGTTATACTTAATTAAAGTGTTCACTTAAGACCTGTGCATTTCACGACATAGCACTTACGCTTCCGTTATAAGACAAATTTGACAGTTTGGAGGACCGTAAGAGAGAAGACTGATAAATAGATTGAGTTGGAAAGCGGAGGACATTTTCAGTGAGTGCTGGTAGCCTCACCAGGCTCATCCTAGTCACGCAGACATGGATAACTCTGACAAAGACATAAAGCTCGTTTCAATCAAATTTCAAGATGAAATTAAGTCGAGAAAAATGGCACGCATGTTAGTAACTCCAGATCCCAACAGATTTGGCAGGAATGAATGGAATGCTGCCAGAAGAAATTTGCTTAAAGGTTGCAGACCTGAGGGCTGCAGAAGTGCTATTTCGCGAGGACAGGTGTTCACAACAGTCCTTAGGAATGTCAGTGGGAACCGTGCACTTGCTCCGAATCAATGGTGCCACGTGATCCGCAGGGAAGCTACGGTGGCCTTACACTCGGGTGTTGGAAGAGGCTCAGTGACTGAGTGACAGATGGAAGGGCATGTAGACGGAGATGCAGATGGCTGCTTCCCTCAGGGTCAAGGCTAGGTTGGAGGACTGCGTCGGCTCTGTGGTAACAACGAGTTTCTCACCCCGAATTCTAGGATCACACAGACTTGACCAACACAATTCCAGTTAGTTCGACAGAGGCAGCTGGCCTCGTCAGGAGGAGGGGGCAGGGTGAGGATTTCCATCGTTCACCCAAACTTCCGGTCTGATAAAATACACCAGCCCTCAGATATGGCAGAAGGGAGGAGGCAGAGAGGGAAACCGGAAGTGGTATACAAGTGAGAGCTCCTCCCCCCTCCCTCCTTAGGGAGTGTTCCTACTTAACACGGAGGGGGATTACTGATCCGTTATCTGTAAAAAAACAATGGATATGTAATATATTAGACCTCACTACTGCAAATGTCTCCAGCAACTTACTAAATAAGATAGGTCTTAATATTATTTATTTAACGTTTCCAAATGCCTTTAATTCAAAGATCTATATGTATGTTGACCTCCCCTTTATAATGAAAAATATTAATAACGGAAATTAAATGTCTTAAATGTAAGAGATCGCGTGATCAAGGTTTGAGGTCAATCTCGGTCACATGGACTTACGCTTAATTTGAAAATTGCCTTCAAATGGAAGATACAGTTTAGGGCGGAAAGATACAGGCCGCTTGATAAGGGGAGAAAAGTCCAATTGCAAAGAACAACCCACTGTTAGTGAGATGACAGCTCTGTGGCATCAGGCCTCAGAGCAAAATGAAGGTCCATGGGAGGGGACCGCTCCTGGTCACCTCTGTGATGATGGAGCGTGGGGGTGCATACCTCAGATGACTTACCCTGGTTGAATCACTTCCGCCTACAGGAGAGCCTCTACCCTGATGAGAACGATGCCTTCACAACCAAACTGGACACAGAGAGAAAGGAAGACACTAAGACTTTAGCTGGCATCGTATGCTAGGTGACAGGCTGACTGTTTCCAAAGATATCAATTAGACTGTGAGGTCAGGAAGTATCGAATAGGACCCGCAAACACTAACAAAAGGAAATCTCTAATATGGTTGGACGTAGAGTGATGTTTCACACACGGACACACACACACGAGCAACATAAAATTATTATGGTGCAGAATATTGTACACGGGTGCTTCTTAGTACATGTTAGCTTCTCATGGATATGAGGGAGGCTGCCCAGAGCTCTTCTCTTCAGATAGGTAGAAATGAGAAAGCTGGCCATGGACTCATTCACTGCAATCATTGTCTGAACTCAGGGAAGGTGACAGAAACATTTCACCAGAGGTGACATCTTTCGTATACGTGCCCTTTGCCTCTTCTCCCCCACTTCCTGAACCTCATGTAGAGCCCCCTCACATCAATGATGGTCTGTCCTTACAGGCTCCAGACCGTTGTTGGGACCACCTGACAGAGAGCTCTCAGCAGGTCGCGGTTAATTTCAACTGGGGCTCTAGTCTGACGGTATTTACTTGGGGAAGGGGGAGTGGCCCTATTTCTCCTTTACATTTCCTCATCAAAGTGTTTGATTTAGCTACTGGGGGAGACAATAATGTGAGGTTCATGGGGTAGGGCATGATACATATGATGGATGTCCACGCCATCATCAGAAAATGCCCACAAAGCTACGGAAACGTCACAAAGAAAGCTATGTTGCGTTTCTTACGGAAGCACCCTTCACACTGGCATTTACACAATGACACAGAAGAAAAACTGTTTTTCCTAACTGACTTATGTTCTAACAATTCGTGACACATAGAAACGGTGGTATAAACCTACTGATAAGTTGTACATTTAAGAAAATTGATAGGAGAGAAAATGGGTGGTTTTGTGTATTCGTGAAAATGTCTAAAATAAGTCTTCGTGTCTTCAATCTGGTTTTTGTTTCGGGGGGGTTGGCTTTTTTGTTTTGGGTTTTCGGGAGACCCGAGTGTGAGCTGTTTGTGCATAATGTTACATTGCTTCAAAAAGCAAGGAATCAAGTAGCAACCCCCTCAGGCTTGTTAAAATGGCTGTAATGTGGCTGAATTTGACAGTATAGTATGAAGAGTAATTTTTTTCATTTATCAAGCAAATCAACATTAGATTCTATTATTATTATTATTATTATTATTATTATTAGTCAACAGAGGGTATGATGAGTATCAGGCCCTTAATGTAAATGGGTATTTTTAGAAGTTATTAAAGAGCAGAGAAGATCACAATATTCTGAAACCCTCTTCAAGCATTTGGGAAGAAACTTCAAATTATCTAATAAAAATTACAATATGAACTCAGCAGGGCCTTTAGACTTAAGGGAAGGTGAAAGAAATGTCATGGAGTTTCTCTAAACAAATCAAAAAATCAAATTTGATATTTGACCTGTATTGGGACTAACTAAAATTTTATTTATTTATTTTTATTTTTAAAACAAGTTTTAAATGTTTATTTTTGAGAGGGAGACAGAACATGAGTGAGGGAGGGGCAGAGAGGGAGGGAGACACAGAATCCGAAGCGGGCTCCAGGCTCCGAGCTGTCAGCACAGAGCCCGATGCAGGGCTTGAACCCATGAACCATGAGATCATGACCTTAGCCAAAATCGGATGCTTAACCAACTGAGCCACCCAGGTGCCCCCAAACTAAAATTTTAAAATACCATTTGTTTCCCAAATGTGAAAGGGTTAAATATCTTATGATAAATCATGTGATGTTAGGCAATTATTGAAATATTTTAAAATAATTTAAGCCATAAGAAAATGTTTGTCATTACTTGAAATAGTTCCCACTATTGACATTAGGGGCAGATAATTTCCTTTTGTGGGGTTCTCCTGTGTCGTGTAGGATGTTTAGACTCCTGGCTCCAGGCTCCCAGCTGTCAGCACAGAACCCCATGCTGGGCTCGAACTCATCAGCCATCATGAGGTCATGACGGGAGCCAAAGTCGGACGCCCAGCTGACTGAGCCACCCAGGTGCCCCTTAAATTTTCTATCTTAATTATTAATTTTATAATAAAGTTATCTTAAAAGGCAAACATGCTTTGCAAATTTAACACAATTTGGTTTTGTTTTTAATATTTATTTATCCATTTTGAGAAAGAGAGACAGAGAGCGAGCAGGGAGGAGCAGAGAGAGAGCAAGACAGAGAATCTGAAGCAGGCTCTATGCTGTTAGCGCAGAGCTCGACGCGGGGGCTCAAGCTCACAAACTGATCTGTGAGATCGTGACCTGGGCCAAAGCCAGATGCTTAACTGACTGAGCCACCCAGGCTCCCCAAATTTAACACAACTTGTAAAGATCATTTTAAAGTGGAAGGCTGATTTTTTTCTCTTATGAAATTGACCAATCACTTTTGTTTTGTGCAGCATACCCTAAAATAGTGTAGAAGCCTGGAATAATCAGGCACATTTAAAAAAATTATTCCTCATTTTTAATGTTTATCTGTTTATTTTGAGAGAGAAAGAGAGAACGGGGTAGGGGCAGACACACACACACACACACACACACACACACACACACACACAGACTGAGAGAGAGCACGAGAGAGAGAGAGAGAGAGAGAGAGAGATTCCCAAGCAGGCTCTGTGCTGTCCGCACTGAGCCCTATATGGGGCTCAATCTTGTAAACGCTGAGATCATGACCTGAGCTGAAATCAAGAGTTAGACACGTAAGCAACTGAGCCATCCAGGTGCCCCTACCTTTGTTTTTTTTTTTTTTTTTTAATTTTCAGAATGGCAATATCATTTTAAAGCGATCCAGAGATCAATTCTTATTCGTGTGTCATATCGGAGGAACATGACAGTGCATTTAAATGACAATATTCTCAGGTCCTTTCAGTCCTGTGACTAGTTTTGTCCTGTGAGAGGGCCAGGAATAATTGCTTGGGTTTATTTACTCCATCATGTGTGGCAAAGCTTTTCCAGGAGCACCTGGGTGTTTCAGTCAGTTAAGTGTCCAACTCTTGATTTCGACTCAGGTCATGATCTCACGGTTTGTGCCACTGAGCCCTTAGGTGGGCTCTGTGCTGGCCGCATGGAGCCTGCTTGGGATTCTCCCTCTCCCTCTCTTTCTGCCCCTTCCCTGCTCACACTCGCTCCCTCTCTCTCTCAAAAAAAGAAAAAAAATCTTTTCCAGATACTTACTACATCTCTTTGCTTATGTTATCTAGACAGGGCTTGTCCAGGTACCTAACTTGAAACAAACAAACAAACCAACAACCTCCTCATTCTACACTTTTATCAGTTGAGATTTTGCTCTGAGCTCTGTTGCACTCATTCATGTCTTAATTACGCATTATGTGAGAGGGAAAATGTTAATGTATAATAAAGAGGGGAATAGTTTCATCTTTGCTATAACTAATATTCTATTAACTAGTGTTGTTTTAAAGTGAACACGCTTTTTTATATAAGCAGTTCTTATCCTATTTACTTATTATTTTTATTATCGTTCTTTCACTTATAATTAAAAATCTTATCATTTCTGTAGAAACAATTATACTCTTCTTCTGCATATAATCTTCATTTCTTTCTTTTTTTAAAATCCTCTAGAGATCATACTACAGCTCGCTTTTTGTTTTTTTACAATCACTTTGGAATTCTCTTTCCATCAATCGTAAATCTGGTTTAAAATGATCTTTCCCACTTTACTATCATAACGAATATTACTATAATTCCATGTTTGTTGAATATGCAGTCTGCTTTATCATTAATAGACCATTTTAATTGAACTTGTGTTTCCTTCGTCAAATGTCATTGACACAAGTATTTCCTAAAATTCCTAAACAAAACGTCATGCAGAATGGCTATGACAATTCACAGAAATGAAAAATTACCAGATTTCTGTTTTGTTATGTCTTTGTCCTTTTGCAAAGAATGATATTTAATATATAGAAAATTTTCCCTCAAAATTGGAGAGAAAATATGGCCATTTCAAGTGTGTATGTGTTTTAGAGTAGGTAGTATGCAGTTATATTAGATCTTAAAAGTTGCTCAGGATTGCCTCAGTTGTGAAGTGACTTTTACCTATCTGCAATTCATCATCTGTGTCTTCTCCCTGCTGTATTTGTGAGTTCTCATTTTATTCTTCAGCATCCTATGTATCTTCAAATTTAAAAAAATTTGTCAAGGGGCGCCTGGGTGGCTCAGTCGGTTAGGCATCCAACTTTGACTCAGGTCATGATCTCACAGTTCGTGAGTTCAAGCACCCCCCCCCCCATCTGACTCTATGCTGACAGCTCAGAGCCTGGAGCCTGCTTCGGATTCTGTGTCTCCCTCTTGCTCCGCCCCCCTCCACTCATGCTCGCTTGCTCTCTCTCTCTCTCAGAAACAAACGTTAAATTTTTTTAAACTTGTCAAGAATTTTATTACTATTTCTGATAAATATTTAAATATTCAAATTGTTTTCCGTGATGTCATAGATGTGTTCATTCATTTATTTAAATGACATTTACTGGGGCACCTGGGTGGCTCAGTCAGTTAAGCGTCTGACTTCCGCTCAGGTCATGATCTCACAGGTTGTGAGTTCGAGCCCCGCGTCGGGCTCTGTGCTGACAGCTCAGAGCCTGGAGCCTGCTTCACGTTCTGTGTCTTCCTCGCTCTCTGCCCCTTCCCTGCTCATGCTCTGTCTCTCTCTGTCTCAAAAATAAATAAACATTAAAAAAAATTTTAATGACATTTACTGAGCACAGACTATGTCCCAGGCACTGTACTAAGCTAAGAGGTACCATGCTGGCTAAACTGGGGTCTCAGATTTGAATCTGTTTGATTTTTCTCATGATTGATTGATTGATTGATCGGTGAGCGTGTTCACTCGTGAATGGGAGAGAAGGGCGAAGGAGTAGAGGGAGAGATAGAATCTCAAAGTAGGTTCCATGCTCAGCACAGAGACCGACGTGAGGCTTGATCTCACAACCTTTGTATCACGACTGGAACCGAACTCAAAAGTGCAATGCTCAACCAACTGAGCCACCCAGGTGCCCTAAGTTTTCTCAGTTTCGAGGAAGGTTTTTTCCTTGCCTCTTCTGTCTGGTGACCTCGCCCTTTTCTCATTTACTGAGATTATATAGAAGTTATTAGAAGTTTTAACGAAGCCTAAAACATGGCACTTAGTTATCAACTAATGTACACTATTTATAACACTTTTTCCTCATTACCGTCTTCACCCCAGCAATGAGAGTGCTTCACCAGAGCATGAATAATTCTAAGTCAGTGAAACCAAGAATAACTAGGGATCTGAGGAGAAAATGAATCTCAATTTCCCTATTTTCCTACCCATTTGGATTCAAAAAGGGAAGCGGAGTGAGCACATACATACTTAGAACTAGCTTCCTGAAGTTCACGTGCCGGACGAAGATTGAAAAAAGACAAGAAATATTTTTTGTTTGTTTGCAAACTCCTCTCGGTGAAAAGAAACCCTGTACGCATTTAATATATGCAAATTATTTATAAATTATATAATAACATGTGTTACTATACCAATTATTCATGCACTTTCAAAAGCACAAACAGAAATTAGAAAAGGAGGAATTTTTAACAATAGAAATAGAAATTTTGCATTCCCCCCCCCCCCACACCTTTATGATAGTTTCACAGCCCCTAATTCCAGCATGGAGGGGCTCTGGTTTGTAAACACCTTTACGCACTCTGTTTCCTGCCCACATAAAATGCTGGCGAAGGTACTTAGCTGCAGAACCCTGTAGAAATGACTACGTAAATCAGTGGCGAAATTGCATCGTATACGAAAAACCGAATAGACTTACAGGAGAGTTAAATACTTTAATATTGAGATTTTCCTTGGAAGACAGTACACGGTTTCCAGTTAAAGAGCAATGAGAAATGTCTCCTCCTAGAAGGGTTTGCTTCCAGCTTATGTCATGAACCAACCCGTGTTTTTCTAAAACTCCAAGCAAGTGTCGGGCACCTGGAAAGGAACACATACGCTTCTGGGTACGTGCGTGTATGCACACGTGCACACACACACACGCACACACACACACATGCACACACACACACACACACACACCTCTGAAGATTTTAATTAGAATCCAAGTCATAAGAGCATAAGAGATATACTAATCCTTTGAGCAAGGTGTTAATTGTTAATCTCATTTTTCCTGTCTAGTAGCCTTGCATAACACTGTTTATAATAGGCTTCCTGTGGTAAAAGAATGGGCCACTGCACCTCAATACATGTTTTCCAGTAATCATTTTAGTGGCCGAGGGTCCTTATAATAGTGGCTAATCTCCATAACATCATCATTAGTGGATGAGGGTAACTCAAATTATAGAGACCCTTTGCTCTAATTATAGACTCTGAATTGCAAATCCATTCTTTAATCAACTGTAAATGCATTGTAAAGGGAATTGTAAGTTCTTTCCAGGGAGCAATATGCATTCAAGCCAGCAGACTAGAACCAAGCGATGTAATGTGCTTGGGGAATATTAACTGGATATGCTCCTCACAGAGCCTGCATTACGATATGTCTCCTTGCTGGAGAGGTGGGTGTCATAAGTCATATGTTTCTAGATTTCTAGCATCATTACAAAGGTGTGGCATTCATATTTTCCTGGTCCAGAATCCTCAGCAGTAAGCAAGTCAAGTGTGCTCTCAAAGGTCTACTTTTTCTATGACTTGCTTATTTTCTGCTCTTCTTAAGAGCCCAAAGAGAAAAAACATGTGTCTCAAAATCCAAAAGTTCATGGAATCCCCTCAATCCATAGATTTTGTTGTTATCAAAGTGAATTTGCCTTGGCTGTAACCTCTAATCTACAAAGCCTCGGACAGATCTATTTCCCTAAGCCCACAAATATTATTTAAAATGGAAAGTGAGAGGGGCGCCTGGGTGGCTCGGTTGGTTGAGCGTCCAACTTCGGCTCAAGTCATGCTCTCATAGCTCATGAGTTCAAACCCCACGTCGGGCTCTGTACTGACAGCTCAGAGCCTGGAGCCTCTGTCTCCCTCTCTCTCTGCCCCTAATCCACTTGCATTCTGTCTCTGTCTCTCTCAAAAATAAATAAACATTAAAAAAAATTAAAGTGGGAAGTGAGATATAAATTTTTAGTCTCTTTGGGTCACGGGCAACAAGTTGATTTAATCAAATGCGAGGCAATTTACAGATATTCCAAAAAAATCTTATTAAGGGGCTTAAAAGAACTAGAACTGTATGCAGGCTTGTCCAGGGACCACTGTCTTTATTATCTTATTGATGAGATAGAAAAATGCAGCTCTACCCATTTCCTTTTCAGAATGTGAGCAATGATTTCTCGTCTGCTTTCCTTGGCAGAGAATGTAGACCCAGAGAGAGGAAGCAGCCACAGAAGAGTTAGGGGCACATTCGTAGACTCTCCAGTATTTATCGTCAGTATTCTCGATCTTCCCAGATGAAACAAACTCCTCGTAATCCACCCCCCCACACACACTTTTTTGGCTTCTGTGAGATGATCTCAAGTCTGACCTGAGGGAACCTAATGAGAAAGCAAACACTTCCTCCATGTCAAGATGGCCCTGGTTGTTCCAGGAACCCAGAATTTTCCTGGAGATCATTATTTTCTTTGGCGAAGTCCCAAGCTATCTTTCATCCGTGAAATTGAAACAAAGATGATCACCCCTTTAATCTCATTCTGCCCTTGTGTTATTATTGGTCTCTAATATTTGGGGTGGGGGAAAATATAATTTATGTGTAATTGTAGAATGCTCATTGCTGAGAAGTTTATTGGATTTTTTTAAATGTTTGTTTATTTTAGAGAGAGAGGGGCGCCTGGGTGGCTTGGTCGGTTAAGCGTCCGACTTCAGCTCAGGTCATGATCTCATGGTCCGTGAGTTTGAGCCCTGCGTCAGGCTCTGTGTTGACAGCTCAGAGCCTGGAGCCTGTTTCAGATTCTGTGTCTCCCTCTCTCTCTGCCCCTCCCCTATTCATGCTCTGTCTCTCTCTGTCTCAGAAATAAATAAACGTTAAAAAATTTTTTTACATGTTTGTTTATTTTAGAGAGAGAGAGCAAGTTGGGGAGGGTCAGAGGGTGGGGTGGGGAGAACAGAGGATCCGAGTCAGGCTCTGCACTGACAGCAGAGAGTCAGATGCGGGGTTCAAACCCGTGAACTGTGAGATCACGGCCTGAACCGAGGTTGGACGCTCAACCTACTGAGCCATCCAGGCGTCCTAACTGCTGAAAAGTTTTAACGAGTTACTCATTGTGTGTTCACGAGAACTCCAACCAAGTCTCTTGCATTCGGACCTTTAAATTATGATTATTTTATATTGTAACATTCTCAAGCCTTTCCGTTGAAATGTTTTAGGTGTTTGATTACACTGAATAATTAGAAATTAAAAATCTCCATTTTCTGGGTAAGTCCAACACATTACAAAGAAGAATGGCACTCAATATTAATAAAATCTTGTGTTTAGCTTTTAGTGTTAAAGTAAAATAATATCCTGCTAGTTTCCCGGAAAACCGGGGGATTCATTTATTACCATGACGTTCTTCTCTTTGCTTTAATATTACTATGCTTTCTACAACAATTTTGCTATATTTGAATTATTGCTGAAAGCTACAAAGGTTAACATTAAATATATTAACTTTTTAATGTTATTCAGCTTTTTCAGCCATTATTCTTCCGTAGACGTCTGCCATTATTTACATAATTATTTCGTCAATCTAGCCACAGCTTATACCTTCAGAGTGTAATACAATGAGTCTTCATATTTCATTCTGCTCAAGAAAGGCCACGAGCTAGATGAATGGCATCAATGGTGTCCATTCATAAGGCTGACCTGAAACAGATCCGTAGCTTGGTGGGGAATTGACTTCAAATCTACGGGACAGAGTGTGAGGCTGGACGCAGAGTTTCAAGTCGGCAGGGAGTGAACGTACGTTTTTGTGGTCAGCGGGTTTTGGAAAACCTATATCTTGGTGGCCAGGAGACTTTCATTTTTTTTTTAAGTGAATACAGTCCTCATAAAATAAACAATGATTCCTCCATACACCGGCACCCCGCTTTTTAACTGAATCACTTCCGTAGATGTCTTGCTTTTACCCTTAGGTTCGATCTTTGTTAGCCTGGGTCTCCCGTGCGTGGCTCCTGTTCACTCTGGCTCAGTAAATATACCTGGCGGTATTGAGGCTTAGCGAGGCGGTTAATATCCAGTTGGTGCCTTCTTGACATCGTGAAATCACTTTCAGTGTTTTTGGTCATTATCCGCCGAGATTTATGTGTTCCTTGTGCACTGCCAAAGGGCCAACTGTGACAATGCCCTGAGTTATCTCACCTCCCAAAGTTAACAGTCTTGAAAAGGCAGATTTAGAGAGGATTTTGAAAGCTTAGTTTCACGCTTTCATTTCTCATGGAAGCGCCACCATAACAAAGGATTCTATTTAAGTTTCAGACCCCGTTGCCAATGAAAGCTACTGAAACATGATGGAGTGTCTCATTCCTGTGCGACTCCTGGTCTAACGTTTCCAACGGTGGATGTCGAGGTGACATCTGACCGAAGTATGAACAAACACGCCTGGATTTCAGGTTTTTCTTTTCGTATCGTGGTGAGCCTTTCATTTTTGTCTTTAACTCACCTTCGGCAGAAGAACATAAGTATGGAAAACAGTGTAATGAGTCAGGAAAGCCCGTGCCTTCTCAAAGCCAGAATTCCGATGGGGCGCAATTTCTAAACAGAGGAAAAGTGTCAGTTGATGAACTGATTGTATTGCTTGTCATTACTATCCCATTACCGCTCTATTATTTACATCAAAGCCAGAGAATAATATTTACTTTACAGCAAGAAGCAAGAGGATTTATTGCGATGATCTTTTCTCACACAGGGCTTAAATTCCACCTCCCTTCATCTCCTATCCATTTGGCCGCAACAATCTTTGTTTCACAACTTTTCCCTCAAGACCCTGTCCCTGGCCTCTACTTCCACTCCTCGAACTTATTCCTTCATTTACTTTCTTTGAACTCATTCCAGCTGCTCCTCATGTCTCATGAACTAATTAGAAAAATCGAAAGTTCCTTGGTAAGAGCAGAATAAAGAATAACACGTCCAAAAGAGAAGTTCTCCATAATACAAATATTGCCCTACTTTAAAAACAACACTTCGAATGCTTCCTAAAGTACGCGTGTATATGTGATCTTCTGGAGTCCCAGCAATAATTCTGGGGAATATTTAGGTGTGTTGGTTCTTGTTCACGTGTGTTCTCCCCAGTCTTTCCTCTATAGTTTCCTGCCCGCCTGCTCTCTCTTCACCAGGCTGTCTTGTCTCTGGCTTTCCAGTGTGGTCTTCAGGAAGCACTAGGAGGAGGTTCAAGGTGGATATGGAGAGACCACCCGCTGGGAGTGGCTGCTTCCCCCAACCTGGGTTCTGCTTGCCACCCTGTCTCCACAGTCCCAGGATTCAGTGGGCTCCCCGCATTTTTCCCTCATTCATTCTTTCAGCTCCGGGGTGGACAGCAGCTTCCCTCTGTGAAAAGTCTTGCGTGTCCCGCCATCTTTAAATCTGCCCACACTTTTGTTAGGAGTTCCCTCATCAACATCTTCATTGGATCCATCTCGAGTGGCTTCTGTTTCCTGCTTATACCTTGACCGACAAAACTGGGCGTATTTTATTCGCTGTTAATTTTGTTGATGAGGAAATTAAAGGACAGCGACGTCAGCAACTTATCTTAAGTCACACGTGGGGTCCAAGAGGGCTAGAAGCCAAGTCTCCTTGTGGGTAGGTCATGCTCCCTGCACTCTTTGTAATGCCTACAGATGATCTCAGGCAAATGGGTAGTAGCATTGTTCCGTCTTGTTCACTGGGGTATCTCGAGATCCTAGACCAGAGACAAACACTCTGCGGTTGCCTCACCCAACATACACTCCACACCTTCATGCCTATCGGTGAGAGTGAGTTAAAGACCCGTGTCTGGCTACATTTCTACACATGGATGCATCTAATGAGTTCTGAGTACAGACATGAGGATGATGAAGCAGCGGACATGCATGGGGGTGGGGGTGCGTTTCCCAGCCCGTGCTGGAGTGTCTGCTTTCTCTGCAGCACTGTCCCCAACAGCACGGGCTGGGCAGCAGCTGATCTGAGGATCAGTCCAGGCTCAATTTCTGTGACTACATCCAAGTGCAATTTCCTGCCCCCCCCCCCCAGAGATGTTCCGAGGCATCTAACATTCTTTAATAAATCCCATTATGCATCAACTAGTGAGAAACTAGATATTCCATCGTCTGCAGCTAACAACATTGGTCTATTACTTCCGGATGAAAGGGTAGTTTTGCTTTACCCCAGCCATTTAAAGCTTCCCCGTCTGTACTGAAAACCTGTTTCCCCTATTTTCCATGCCTCATTTTTCTTCCTCATTGCAACCAGAGATCTTACAACTCATTCCTAGAAGAGACGTTTTGTGTATTATCAGGTTCAAGGTTCCTTTCTGTCAGCCGTAACTCACCATTGCTGACGCCTTCGTACCCTCTTCTCATGCACTAATGCAGGTATGAAGGAGAAGATCTTCTCATGCGTTTTTTCTTTTCTTTTCTTTTTTTTTCTTTCTGGCTGTGACCAGAGCTGGCTCTCAGATAGCAATGTTAAATATAGAAGTTGGAAGTTAGAAAATCCCCTCCCTCCCCCTTTCTACTGTGGAGAAAAACATCCTGTATAACTAGATTTTCTAAAGTTTATTCCCTCCCCTCTATGCCTCTGCCGGTTTCTTTATAACTTGAGATAAGAAAGCCCAAGGGGGGAATAAAATAAAGGAAGAAAAATAATATTTTGGGATTTACATATATTGAAATATATCTTGTTTTTTCAAAGGAACCTGGGAAATAAGGATAGACTTTTACAAGTTCCACCAAATAGCTGGAGAACCGAGAAATATTATTATGAGGTTGAGAGACTAACGTTGTTTATTGACAATCCCAAATGTTAAAATTCTTGTCTTAAAGATTTCCTTGGGAGTCCTTAGGAACTGGGGCTTATGGTTTCATTACGTCCTGCTCTTTCTCTCCTGTTTCGAGCCACCAGTGCCACTGTTACACATATTTAAAAATTTTTAATTCCTTAATAATTTTACGAGTACAAATTGACATCGAGGCATTCTTTATTTTTTTTTATTTTTTATTTTTTTATTTTGAGAGAGAGAGAGAGAGAGAGAGAGAGAGAGAGAGAGAGAGCACCAACATGGGAAGAGGTAGAGAGAGAGGGAGGGAGAGAGAATCCCAATCAGGCTCCGTGCTGTCGGTGCAGAGCCCAATGCGGGGCTCGAACTCACGAACCATGAGATCGTGACCTGAGCCGAAATCAAGAGTCAGATGCTTAACTGACTGAGATACCCAGGCACCCCGACATCGAGGCATTCTTGGAAGTGGCATACCCTTGTGTGTTCACACAAATGCACACTCATACCCACGATGGTGATACATACCTGAATATGTACATGTATATACACGTGTGTATATGAGGTGTCTGGAGGAAGGACAGATTCATCTTTTTTGTCTTTCTGCTGCTGATGAGAAAAAAGTGTCTTGCAGGCTGACCATGTGTTTGCAGTTATGTTCCTGCAGCCCTACTGCTCTGCTCGTAGTCACAGCCCCGTTAGGAAAGAAAACAAAACCAAAACCAAAACAAAACAAAAAGCCTTCATGCCCTCCCCATTCTCGAGAAAGCATATGCTTTGGAGTCTCTGATACTGAAGGACTTGCCTAGAACAAGTTAGGCTTTTCACACTTTTTCACTCAGACGTTCATTTATTTCACAAACATTGATTTTGCGACGTCTCCAAGATGGCGGGCACTTGCGGGGGTAAGAGGTGTGAAAGCAGATGAGGAACACCTCAGCAGATGAGGCTGGGAAGAAGGTGCTGGTGCCATGAGGCACACAGTTCCTTCCACTGAAGATCATTTGCTGTGCACACAGTGGCAAAGGCGACTGGAGGAGCATAGCTTTGGGAAAAATGTGTACATCAGATTCTTCCTTCTTCCTGTTCTCAGGCAAAGCAGAGAGTTCCACATCTCACATGAAGATTGTGTCATCAAAGGCCTTTGATTTAAAGCCGCAAGCACTCACTTAAAGCACAATTATCCATTAGCTTACATTTTAGAAACACCCCAAACCATACATCCTTTGAAAACGAGGACCAGGCTTTTTTTTTTTTTTTTTTAATAACAGTTGCATTTGAAAGAGAAATTGCATGAAAGATGTTTTGTATTCTAGGACGGAATGATGATCTGTGTAAACTAACAAACGTATATGGCTTTAGTCTTCATTTATGAGGGTAGATAATGTGACTGTCTTCAAAATGGGAATGTGTTGTGTATTTTAATCAGTTAGAGCTTTGCGAGGACGTACAGAGCACTCCGTGTTTGCTATATATTATCAGCATTCACATTATGGCAAAGCACTTTGGATTGCAAAATAATTAAAATTTACTTTGCCAATGTATTGAAATTAATGGATGAATATTAATACAAGCAATACATTTCTGACAGTGGCACACAGGATTGTACTTATTGACTTGTTACGAGTCAATGCTAAAAGCACGGTGGACGGCGAACAGTGAGCTTACGAGTTTGGCATATTTCCTTACGACGGCAGTCTTGAATTTAAGTTGTATTTTTTCTTCAGTTCCTTTGCCTTAAACTTATTTTCCAACACTCATTACTCTAGCATGTATATGAAGATCAAGTGTCCTTAGCACTTTAGATGTGCACTAGATCAGATCCTCGGGTGATCTACAAAGTCAAAGATCTACCACCTTGCCCAGGATGCGGTGTTGGGACCAGTCCCAACCACACTTGCTGTTTGGTCTCTTGGAAGTGACATCCTCGGGGAAATGTCCCTGTAGTCACACCTTTCACGTTCACTATTGCAAGTAAATGGTCATCTCACTCTTAACCTTGATAATACAGTAAATGTACTCATTTGCCTTGTAAATAACTATTGTATGAACTTATTTAGCTTAAATTTAATTTACCTTAAAATTAAACATGCCTTTCAGATTTAAACATCGGGTCAGCCGCCTCACTGTCAGGGGATTTTTGAAAACGCAGGAGTGATTTGCTCCAGAATGAGTTGGGCAGATCAGTATGTAAATCCCCACTCACCAGATACTTCCCCCCATCTGGCGCCAGAGGTCATGTGGGCAGCCATCCCACAGAGAAGCAGCGCAACAAGGAACTATTGGGAACTCGCTTCCTCTAACATCAAGGTTTCGCTGACCCAAGGATGGTCAGTTGCAATCTTCCCTGATGCCAATCAGTTAGTCATCAAAGTCACCGGAAGATACTGCGGTTTGCACCTTTCTACTTTCGACAAACTCAGATCCCACTGAAACTCAGCGTTCGGAAGATTTATTTTAATAGATGAAGTACGTGGTTTCCCTCTAAAGTAGGAGAGGCGTCAGCTTTGCTCTCTGCTTTGCTGTGTTCTTACTGTTCACATGTGTTTGCGTTTCTAGTATTACTTTTGATCTGGAGGCTGCGGGGTTTTTTTTTGGAATTTGCAGGGAGGGAGTTATTAAGGCACTGTCTAATTTGTAAGGGTTGATTTATTAATGCTAGTTCTTAGGATCACCGAAACGACGACTAGCAAAAGTGGATAGAGTGGGGCCAATGAGTCAATCCACACTGTAGATAAAAGCTTTTTTTTTTTTTTTTTCCTTTTATAGATTAAAAGCATGAGTTGCTGTTTTGGTATTTTGTTCCCTCCTTCCCATGCCTGCACTCTGGGATATATACACCTTACACCGGGGATCTAGGAGGCTACAGTTTGGCAGGAGGCATAGTGGGAATGAGGGTCTCCAGGGCTCACATTCAGTCCTTGGAAATTTGCTTCAATCCACATACACTGCGGCCCCAGGTTCTTTCAGAGATTTGAACCTTTCAGCCATGGGTTGGCAAGTCTGTTGGTACTAGAAACTTGAGTCAGAACTTCACAGTATGGCTGCAGCCTTTTTGAAACGGATTCTCTTATTTGTAAATATTCACGTCAAATGTAAGAAAGAAGACGGTGTGTCACACATCACCATGGCTGTTAGAAATTGAAATTGCCCTGCTAGACTTGAAACCAAGTGGGCTTGGTAATTTTTAAACTCTTTGCAAGTTTCCTTCAGTGCATAGGAATGCCAGTTTTGAGCTTTTGCAATTTTTCAGTGAAACCAAAAAACAAAATATAACTTCCTTTTTAGATTGTTCAATTGGAGAATTCATTTTGGATTATCAGAGGCTTCTGCATTTTCTCTGTTAATACAAACAACTCATATAAACGTGGATGCATCTGATTAATTTCAATGTGAGAAACAATGCTCTCTTTACATATATTAACTTTAATTAGGGCTTTATTTTTTTCCAATCAATGAACAGAATTCACATATCATTCAATGCGGGGAGACCAATTGTCTGATTTAAAAAAAAATAAAAGACAAAATAATCATTTGATTGTAGCTCAGGTTTAATGCTAAGTCTCAGCTGTGCTAATACAACTGACATTGACATGCAGCTGGAATGATAATTGGGCTAAAAGTATTTCTCCTAACCCCCTTACTAATGACAGGTTGGCAAGACATGGTAACATTATCACAGCTAACTTTTTCACAAATGATAATATACCAGAGCAATCAGCTGGTATTAACCATCAAAGCTTCCTGGCTTCACAATGTAAACTCCCTTGTCTGTATTGGAAATATTTCTTCCATGTGAATAAAATATTATTTCGTGAAATTAAGGTAGATATTTTAAAACACCAATGTCCAGAGCCATGAAAATTTGACATTGTGGACTCAGTTCAGCAGAGGCAACACTTTTGTCCTGAAATTACGTTGACATGCTCATAAGTACACTCTCTTTTGGTTTAAACCCTCAGGGTTTAGCAACCCTAAAACAGACCCATTGGCCATCCTGCTTTTAGAGGCTTCTCTATTTGAACCTCCTTCCAACAAAAATATCAAAACATTAGATTAGGGCATGAAGGAGTACTAAGCATGAAAAGACAAGAGCACAAACTAAGTTCTCATTCTCCTGCCTCCATTATGTTCTTTCTCTTTTACTTCTCCCTGCATCTGGCCCTCACTGCCCTCCCTGTGGGCCCTCTTCCCTCTCTCTGAAGGCACTTTCTGCTTCACAAGGCAGCTGGCTGTTTCCTGCATCTTCCTGGCTTGTAAGTGAAAGCCACGGAGGCGGGGGGTGGGTGGGTGGGGGGGCGCTGGAGCAGCCTGCTGGGGCACATTTGGAGCCTGGTGCTGAATTCACTGGCTGACAGAGGCAGAGAAAGGAACACAGAGAAAGCACAGGGGAGAAGGGTGCCAAGCACGGTACCAGCCTCAGAATCTTCATTTCTAGACAGGAGGTAGTAGGCCCTACCTCCCAGCTTGGTTGCAAGCATTAAATAACTGGCTTTTACAGGAGCTTTGTCACTTGTACCTACCGAGGAGCCAGAAAACACTCTGGGAGCCTGGCAGGCAGTGCACATATGGAAATGTGATACACGGGCTTGCTTTCCCCCACTCTGGGGAGCCAAGGAATACTAACGGGCATGAAAATAAGAAGGAGCATAACAATTTTTGTAAGTTTAGAATGCTTTTCGTTGAGTCTTTTTTATTTTTTTGTTTATTTTTATTTTTTTGAGAGAGAGACAGGCGGGCAAAATGGGAGCAGGAAGGGGCAGAGAGAGAGGGAGACACAGAATCCGAAGCAGGCTCCGGGCTCCGAGCTGTCGGCACAGAGCCTGACTCGGGGCTCGAACTCACAAACCGCGAGATCAGGACCTGAGCCGAAGTCGGACGCTCAACCGACTGAGCCACCCAGGTGCCCCAACGCTGAGCATTTCTACACATGGTTCAGCAAAGAGTAGTTTCGGATTGTGAACGAGACATCGTATTCCATCGTGGCCAGCCCTGGAAGACCACAGCGGGAGGATTTGCATCAATCCTTGCTGCCACGTTTAAGATGGTACAAACCTGCCCGTATGCGTTCGTAGATTATCCTTGAATGCTTCCATATTTCAGGGGACAGGAGGATGGAGATTCTCAAAAGTGACCTCACCCAAGACACAAGGAGAAGGGTGTGAGGTTTCCCTGCAGAAGATAACTGTCACGGAGGAGGCATGTTCAGGGATGGCATGATGAAAATGTTCTTTAAATCATTGGGAAGGGGGTGTCGGTTGAACATCCGACTCTTTTTTTTTTTAATTATGTTTATTTATTTTTGAGAGACAGCATGAGCAGGGGAGGGGCAGAGAGAGAGGGAGACACAGAATCCGAAGCAGGTTCCAGGCTCCGAGCTGTCAGCACAGAGCCCGACACAGGGCTCGAACTCACGAATCGCGTGATCGTGACCTGAGCCGAAGCCGGACGCTCAACCGACTGAGCCACCCAGGCGCCTCGAACATCTGGCTCTTGCTCTTGGCTCAGGTTGTGACCCCAGGGTTGTGGGATCAAGCCCTACTTCGGGCTCTGCACTGAGTGTGGAGCCTGCTTGAGATTCTCTCTCCCTCTCCCCGGCTCACACACACAAACACAAACAAACAAACCCCCAAAGCAAACAAATAAAAATCCATGGAAACAACTCAAAAGAAGAATAATATTTTACGACACATGCAAATTATACAAAACTGGGATTTCAACGTTCATTTATAAAATGTGTTGAAACACACATCCATGCCCCTTCATTTCTGTATCTCTATGCCTGCTTTCATGCTACAACAGGGGAGCTGGGTCCATGTGGCACAGACAATATTCCCAAGGCTGAGAGTATTTACTTTCTGACCCTTTGTGGCAAAACTTTGTCGATCTTGTTTTGGGGGGGTTCCAGGTTGAGGCCCTTTGATGCGTCAGCACTTGAGAGAATATTTCGGCCTCCAGGACTTCACCCCCGGCAGGTGGCCCCGCTCATAAGCATGAGTGCTGGGGTAGCAAAGCTGCTTCTTGGGGGTGCTGGTGGACCTAAATGTGAGAGCACGTAGACCCTCAGCACGACCGAGACTCTTAAAAATTTGAAAATTGTGGCATTGCGAAGAATGGAACAGATTTTTGGACCCTCCGCTTTATTTCAGGAGACTTGATGATTAGCAGACAGAATTAGTCCCCTCCCCTGAACATCCGGAAGCTTTTCAGCCGAGTTTCTTGGAAATGGTATTTCCTCTGTGGAAAGGGTCCCTCTCTGCGTGTCTCCTGTCGTCAGCCTTTCCGTGGTGGAGAGGCCCCGTGATGCGATTCAGGGTCAGCTCAGTGGGGTTTGTATCGTGGCTCCCCGGCGTCTGTACATAAATAATTTCACCCCTCCATCCCCCACCTTCTCCTCTGTACAATGGGAAGGCTGAGGGGACATATGGGCAAACCCCAGGCACCCGGGGGGCATCCACAGAGCAGCGAGATGTTCCCTCCACTGCGTTCGCACACACGGTGTGTTCTCATCTCTCTGCTTTCATTTCAGTCGTTGTCATTTTACCTGTGTGCAAGGTCAGCCCTTGCCCTGCACGGAGCATTCTTTGAAGGCAGGATATTTATCTTATGCCTTTAACCCCCTCCAGAACACAGCACACCGCCTCCTGCAAAAGTGAGCACAACGTGCGTGTTTTCTTTTTTTTCATGTTAGTGAACACACGGATTTGTTTAATTAGTATATGTCTGTGCAGTGTCATACATTTTCCTCTAAGAATGTTAATTACATGCAAAAGTTATATAGCCTATCTGATCTACAATGAAACTGATTAATCCATAATTCAGCAGCCTAAAAATTTATCTTGAGATTGGGCGAAATGCTGACATAATTTATGATGCAGCTGAAAAGTTAAATCGTATCCAACGTGGCCGTGAAAATGAATATAACTGACATTTTTAGACATGAAAATTGGTCATTCTGTAGTAGAACTGTGCAATAGAATCATAATATGAGCCACAAATACAAGCTGCGCATGTAATTTAATTTTTTTCTAGCAGCACATTTAAAATGTATAACGTGGTGAAGGTAATGTCAATAGTATATTTTGCATAACCTAACACGTCCAAAATAGCATTTTAATACACAATTAATATAAAACTATTAATTATATATTCTAAGTTCATTTCTCATACTAGCTCCTCAAAATCCCACACATATTTTACATGCGTGGCACATCTCAATTCGGACTGGTCCCGTTTGTAATGCCGATAGCTACTCGTGGCCAGTGGCTACGACGTGGGGCCCCGTAATTCTACAGTTTTTGTGATCCCCCGAGAGAACACGCCTATAAATTAATCAAAACGCTTCACTCAACAGCCGGAATTTAGCAGCAAAAATGACACTGCAGTCCATCATTATTTGGAGATAATTCTGCTAACCAGGTAACGCTACCTGTGTTGGAATGTGCCTGAACCACGGCCCCGTGAATGTTGATACTATTGTGTCCCGTAACCAGCCACTGTCGGCATGGTTTGGAGACTGGTCCAGCCCCGTGCCCTCCCCCCGGGGAACACCTGAAGCGCTTGCTCAGAGGGGACCCCTCGCTGGTACAATCGCATGGGGGGCAGCGCGCCTGTGTTACTGCTGTTTCCTGGGAGCTGCTGACTGTGCCGGATTAGATAAAGCTGTGCTCAGGCATGTTCCTGTTGGTGATGAATGTCTCCGTGCAAGTCCCAATTCGTGCTGTTTGGCATCTGTGCAAACAGGCACTGAGCTTCTGGCTAAACTGAACCGAATCGCGTGGTCCCCGCTCAGTGTCATCGCCTCGGGTAGACACAACCCTAGGACATGCTTTTCTATGTAGACGTATTTATGTTCATACTTTTAAAGGCAAGGCAAAGTTAAAAGCACTAACGAGATGTGGGTCGTGATTTGTGCTAGGAAAAAAAAAAAACGGGTATCAATGATCTAGTTTACCTGTTTATTTGCAAACACCTTCTTCGTTGCCAACAGTGGGATTTTGGGGGGGGGTCGTTTTATTCTTCGTTTAAAACCGTATCGCAAAACGTATGCAGTTGTTACTTACATATTTAAAGCATAAATAATGGCAGCTTTTATCTATTCTATCATGTAGACTTTGAAATCCCATTTTGTTCTTGGATAGCTGCTTGGAAGGTTTTTATGGGCCGACAGCCAAGCCCAAACCTGGCTTTTTGGGAAAGGACGGGAAGAACGAGAGAGGCCTCATGCAGCTCCAGCTGTCTGCCGTTGTGACTCGGAGATAAGGCTTTTTCAATACGACAACTTCCTAATGTCTGAAGCGTGAGTGGCTTGGGGACACCATAAAGGGAAAATATCCCGCTGCAATTTATTACGGTCAGGTCAATTAAATAGGATCGGAGCATCATCATCTTGTTTATTTCCATCATGGATCGGTGGAGATTAGGGGGGTGGGGAAAGTCTTTGTGGCCTCAACTCCTGCTTCCCTCTCTCAGAGAGGGATCCGTAGAGACCCGTAAATAATGGTTGCCATCCATGTCAGCACCAGGTTCTCCACACGGGCAGGCCATTGCGTGTAAATTGGTTAATATTCTATTGTTCATGGTCTGCCTTTGATAAAGGAAGACGTTCAGGAAAGGGACTGCATCGCTCCGTAAATAGCATGATCTGCGTCTTGGCTTTGTCCTGTGAAGTTCCTGCCAGAGACGGTTGGAGTCTCCGTGTTTGTTCAATAGGTAAAAAAAGCTTCTGCTTGTCACAAACCGTGTCTCATTTATTTATCTAGATCCCTTTCCTTCTGTTTCGCTGCATCCTGTTCTAAAAATATGAGCATGTGGACTCTGACAGCACGGGTTTCTGCCCTGTCAGTGTTCTGTTTATGCCACTTGCTTCCTTTAAAGAAAATTACCTGCTTTCAATCTGACAAATCTCTTGAGACCACTCTTACAATCAAAATATAGTAGTTAGCTGGTCAAGCAATTAAACAGGCCAGGATAATAGGTGCAGACGTTAGCGTTTTCCTGGGCTTCCGGAGAGGAGGTCTGAGGCAGGGACTTGAAAACAAACCCAAACACGGGTGAGGAATGATTTGGGGAAAGAAATGGGTAGCTCAGATTCCAAATGTCCTCCAAGCTTGTAAGCCGTCGGTTCTCAATTCTGCATTGCCACCTGCCGAAACTGTGCCTGTCACTACGATAGGTTTTTGAGAAGGTGCCCGACACGGGTTTGGTCTGTGTTTTATTAACTGCGTGATTTCGGAGATCTGTGGCGTCAAGGCGAGCGTCAGGAGCTGTCTGCATCGAGACGGCTGGGCCTGTTCATTTGTTTGCTTGTTCAGGACAAATGACAACCCAGGGCATGCATCATTAATGCCACTTACTGACGATGTTGACAATTTTTGCGTTTCCGCCTTGGCCCATGTCCCTAATCCTACACCACTGGCTTCCCCCTGTCCCTGACTTGTATAAAACGTTGCCATGTAAGGCCTCATCACACGCCCTCTTCTTGCTCTCATTGACTGAGAGGTAACCAACTGGGGGCCGAATCCGCAACAAGAACATGGAAGGGGAAGAAAGCGGTGAGAAAAATGGTGGGTCGAGTAGGAGATAATTAGGAAAGTCTGGGTACTGGGATGTCATACATAAGAGAGTGGCAACGTTCATGAGTGGAGGGCACAAATCCAGATGTTTCTGAGGTTGAATGCACAGGAATGAGCAACCAATAGGATCCGTCTGCATGCGCAGGTAGGGAAGGGCGACGCGCGCGGTAGCCGAGTGTGACAAATGTGGAATGGTGCTGTCGGGCAGGTAACGGTGCTGCTGTCTGAACCGTGGAGTGCGGGGTGCAGAAGCCAGTCCGGGGGAAGAGACCGTGGGTTTTCCAGGATCTTGCTGCTCAAAGACTGATCCTGGAACCAGCTGGCATTGGCTTCACAGAGCTTGCTAGGCATGCGGGCTCTCTGCCCCGAGCAGACCTCCTGAGTTGCAACCAGCATCTGATAAGATCCCCACAGGAATCCCACGCACGGTGAAGTGTGGTCAAAGCTCACGCCCTACAGGATGGGCTGAGTTTGGGAGGTCTGTGCGTCGTAGGAGAACAGCCACAAAATCAGCTTCTTATCAGCAAAGGAACCTGAGGCCTGTAGGTGGTTGTTAGGAATTAAAGACATCCAAATGTTATTTTTAAATGAAATGGTCTGTAACATTCAGGCAAAATGGGATCCTGGGGAGAGAAGTTCTGGGCGATAATGAATTGATACACTTTGTTTTAAAAGGAGATGCCTGGGGGGCTCAGTCCATTAAGCGTCCCGACTCTTGATTTCGGCTCAGGTCACGATCTCACGGTTCGTGGGTCGAGCCCGGTGCGTGGCTCTGTGCTGACAGCGTGAAGCCTGCGTGGGATTCTCTGTCTCCCCTTCCTCTCTGCCTGCCTGTCTCTCTCTCTCTCTCTCTCTCTCTCTCTCTCTCTCTCTCTCTCAAAAATAAATAAATGAACATTAAAAAAAGAAAAAAAAAGGAGATGCCTGAATTCATCAGCCAACATGGGATGCTTCGCCTTCTCATTCAAGTAGATTTTAGGCGTCTGAGGAGTAATTAGAAGGTGATAAGTCTTTGCAGTATTTTTAGAAGCTTTAGTTTTATAGTATTGGGTTGAGAGCACTTGATTTCTGAGCTAGGATCTGGGTCTGAAGAAGTTGCATTTGCAAAGCATCATTTAGAATCGAGACTGTTGTATTTGGAGTCAAAACCGCTGCAGGCACATTTTCTGCCTGTCAGTTTCTTGGTGTTGTGTCTGTTCGGTCTTTGGTTACAATAACATACGACGCGAAGCAATGAGAAAATCGCCAAGGATGGTTTAAATTAACGGTTGTCCTTCACCTTTTGGGCACAGTTTGATTTTATCAGGCTTTTTCCCTCCCTCTTCTCTCCAATTCCGTCAGCATTGCCAACACTGGAATCAAGCGCCTTTATTAAACTAGACCAGGCAAAGCCAATCAGGGCCAGTCGCATGCCAACCGGTTACAATAGCCGATTCTAATGATGAAATAGAACCCGGTGCTAAAGTCAGGCCCAAAACAAACAAACAAATGCCTCCAGATTGGACGCCACATGGGCTCACTTGAGACACTGGGTATTCAGGATGAATTTTCTAATGGATGAAATCAGATTGAGTGTGAGCACTACTTTCAAGGACCATATAATTTCTGTTCTTGAAAATAATTTAAAATATACTTCAATATCTTTAGACGCTCCCGGATTCCTGAGCTTGGCCTCTTTACAGTAGTTAATTATATTTATTGTAATGATGTGATGCTTGGAACTGTACTTGTTCTTGACACGTGTGGTTTTGATCCAGGCAAAAGTCTGTGACCACAGGAACCACATTAGCCTGGCTCTTAACCCCCATATTTTACAAAGCAATTCATCACTATCCCCTCTCCCTCAAAAGTCTCCGAGATGATTCTCTATTTTTTAAATACCTAACATTTGAAAGCATTTTGCCGTCTCTCTAGATTAACAAAAATGGAAAACTTTTTCCATTCTGAAAACATATGATGTAGCCTAGGGATCAACTTTAGGCCGAGGTAATCATTTTACTGCAAAAAGAAACTTACCATTGCTTAAATTTAAAAATACACATCCATATAATATATACATATATATATATATATGTCTATACTATGTTATAGAGGTATATTATATACATACATATACAAGATATATTTTTCCCTGAAAGGTTTGCCGACCATTAATTGTCATGGCACCACCAAATAAGTGAATATAAATTTATAGTATTCTGTTCAAGGATGTTGCTGGCTCAAACTATTTTGCCTGTCTTGTCATGCTGTTAGGTTAGGATAGCTATGTTTCGAAATATAAATTAAAACACAATTTGCCTGAATCAAGACTTTGTTCCTTCAGGACTAACTGTCCTTCCCATGGATGGCAGGGGATGGTAGGGAACAGAGGGAGGTGAACAACTTCAAGCTCACATTGACGGCATTGGAAAGTCATATGCTTAACAGGTATAGCCTCTTCCCTCCATAGACGACTTTCAGCGATCGGGTCTCTTTAGTCTGGCCTCTGGAGGATTTATGTGCAAAGTGAAAGCATTTTACAAGTTGGTACAAGTCTTAACCTGAACCATCGAGAAGCTTTGGCTTCGAGTCCTGCCTTTATAATGAAGTGATTTTGCAAAGAGTTGAAAAAATTCACAAAAACCAGGTCTGATAGGATCGGGGCATCATACGTTCACGTGCCCAGGAATATTTATTACTGTAACACCCTCTTTGCTTCCTATGCAATTTGAAATGCATCCCAATTAACACACACATATAAACACTGCCCAATAACAGCAGAACAAAAGATTGAGCAGTGCTGTAGACCAGGCGCCATTTAATTTTTTTTGCAAGTACCAGAAACATTACCCTATCGCCTTTTTTGTGTCACTGGGTTGTCTTCCAAAGCCATAATTGGTGAATTGGACTTCAGTTTTTTTCATTATGTTAGATTTAGCTAATGTAGGTGCACACAACTATAATCTGGTCTAGAAATGCTAGTGCATTAAAGTATGAACAATAAAAACAGCATCTATAGATATTTCTCACACATTCCACGATCTTTCAGATTCTTATCTTTCCTTCAAATCTGTCTTCTGATTCCAGACTCACCTGGCTAGCTGCTTTCTTTTCTTTTCTTCTCTCTCTTTTTTTTTTTTAAAGGTTCATTGATTTCTGAGAGAGAGACAGAGACAGAGACAGAGACATAGAGAACGTGGGAGAGGGGAAGAGAAAGAGAGGGGGACATGGGATCTGAAGCAGGCTCCGTGCTGACAGCAGCAAGTCTGATGGGGGACGGGCGACTAGAACCCATGAACCGTGAGATCATGACCTGAGCCACAGTCAGATGCTCAGCTGACAGAGCCACCCAGGCGCCCCTCACTGCTTTCTTGAAACGTATTCTCGAATGTCTCACAAGCATCTCCGATTTATCATGTCCAGACTAACTCCTGACAGTCTCCCGGACAGGCTCCCATTCCGTCTGTCTTCCTTTTTTGAATATATGGCATCACCAGCCACCCCGTTGCTCAAGCCAGAAACTGAGGAGGCAGCTTCTCCAGCCCTCTGTCCCTCCTCTGCACATCAAAGACCTAAGCCATTGCCAAATCCTGTTTCTTTCTCTACGACATAGGTCAGGTCCTCCTGCTTCCCCTCGGCCACCACTCTGTAGCTCCTTCCTCTAAACCCCGGTGGTAGTCTTTCTCCACCATCGCTCTTGCAGCCCACCAAATTAGTCTTTCACCATGTCCAGAGAACATTAAGAATGGAAGCTGTGCCCTGTGTCGCCATTATATGAGGATTCCTTATTCATGTAGAATGGGGTCCCGGCTGCTTACCACGGGCTGAACAGCTGGAGCCAACGTCTATCTCCCCCGAGTGAACTCGTGCCATTCGTTCTCCAACTTGCTCACCGACTTCTGCCATGGTGGCCCCATGTTGTGGGTTGAATTGTGCTCTTGTGCCACTCCCCTCCACCCCCCGAAATCTGTCCTAACTTCTGGAACCTGTGAATGTGGCCTCGTTTAAACACAGTGATGTTGTGGATGCAATCAAGTGAAGATGAGGTCACTAAGATGGGCCCTAAACCCGTATAACTGGTGTCCTTATCAGAGGGGAAGACAGCCATGGGAACACACAGACCCAGGGAGAGCATCATGGGGTGAGGAAATGAGACACAGCTGCCTGACAAGGATGCGAGAATCTCAGGGGCTGTGACCCTGCTGAGATCTTAGTTTCAGACTTCTAGTGTCCGGAGGAGTGAGGGAATACCTTTCTGTTATTTAAGCCACGTTAGTGAGTACCACCTTCTTCCATCAGCCCTGAGGAACGAATCCACCCCCTTTCTGTTTTCCAAACACACGAGATCCTTTTCCATCCCAGAGCTTCCACACATCTGGTTCCCACCGTTGAGAATATTCCTTTCAGCTCTCATGTTCCAAACTCGAACGCAGTCTTTCTGGTCTTGGCTTATGTGTTACTTCCTAAAAGATGCCCTCCCTGGCTGCTCCACGCCAGATGATGGCCCCTGTTTATTTCATCATGGCTCTCTCCAGTCACTCAGCAAAGACCGATCGGTTGATGGGGACTTTCAGAAGCTGGCCTCCTGCCTTACTCAGCCTCTGGTCAGACCCTGAGGCCACATTTCCATCAAATACACCTGGCCTTCTTACTGACTGTATGGTTTCCTCCTGCTTACCATTGAGCCCAAACATCAGCACTGCCTTATTCTAGAGACTTTTCGTAAGTGCCACAGCCCATGCACTCCCAGACTCCATCACATCGCTTCTTTTATTTTTCCTAAATAGCCTCTGACCTATGTTTATTTGGTTACACAGTCACCTCCTCCTCCTCCACACACACACACACACACACACACACACACGAGACTTCATTACATAAATCATTGAAAATAACTTGGTTGAGCGTCCAACTTTGGCTCCGATCATGACCTCATGGTCTGTGGGTTTGAGTCCTGCATCAGGCTCTGTGCTGATGGCTCAGAGCCTTGAGCTGCTTCAAATTCTGTGTCTCCCTCTCTCTCTTCCCCTCCTCTGCTCACGCTCTGTCTCTGTCTCTCTCTCTCAAAAGTAAACATTAAAAATTTAAAAACAAAACAAAAACAAAAACAATGGCCAGTGTTTTCTTTTAATCACTGAAAATAAGTGATCAAAGTATTGTCCTTACCTTAAAGTAAGTTTGAAAATGAAAAAGACATCTAAAACACCAGTGCCTTCCACCATGAGTTGCTGTCACCTCACACCCAGCAGAAAACGATAAATCGAGAAATTTGCATTCTGACGTTACACTTTAGCAAGGGAAGCATCTTGTTTCGTCAATCAAGATTGCTCACATCTCTGATGAATGAGAAGTGTCTGGAATGAATAGAATAATTACCTCCAGGGCCTGCCTGGGTTTGCTTGTCTAGGTGCTTCCTGGTTTTGTTTTTGCCAGAAACATAGCGGTAAGAAAAGGCGGCCTCCTGCTCATTATGGATCTTGCTCATTTTAGTACAAACTTAAAATCCCTGGATATTTTTACAAGTGGGATTCCTGAACGTTTCCAAGTTTCAAAGAGTTCAGTTCAGCTCAAATAATAGGAAAAATATGAGGTCATGGATCGCCTTAGCTAAATTGTCACAGGCATAAAACATGCCTCTAATACAGTAATACTGGGATTTTTGTGAATCTTTGCGTATTAACACGCTAGCACTGAAAGAATGAAAACTGATATACGAAGGGAAACAAATCGAGTGCAATATTTTGACACTAATTTTGCAATTAATGTCGATGAGCATGTGATACATAGGGGTTTCTTTGGTGCTTAAACGTGTTATGGGAAGTTTAGCAGCATATTAGCAAATATTGGGAGAAAAACGCTAAAATTTCATAAATATTCAGAATCGCTATGATGAAGACTATATCTATCTGTCTATAGAGAGAGATATAGATAGATAGATAGATAGATAGATAGATAGATAGATAGATAGATACAGATTCACAGGACGTGGTCAAGAGGCAAATTTCCATGTAGCTCAACTTCAGCTTTCTCCTTAGCGTCTTTACGAAGCTGACACCTGGCCACTGTGGCCCAGTGCTTGGTGGCCTGCCTCCCCTGCAGTTTTGCGTGGATCTCAAACGGGCTGTGCGGATACAGCTCAGAGAAGGCTGGTCTGGCCACGCCGACTGTGGGTTTAGCACATACACACCACAACGTGTTTGATAGAACGCAGAGTCCTTAATATGCAGCGTTTTGTTGTCTGCGGGAACACCCCTCGGAGAGGCGTTAACGCTGATCGTCTAACACACACGTTGCATCTCTGTGCGTGCAGGTCACCGGTGACATCCGCCCGGCCAGGTGCGCCGGGAGGCAGGAGCCCTCCGATAGGCAGCTTTTACAGACTGGCCGAGTTCAAGGGTGACGGCATTCACCGAAATGAATCCCTGCACTTTAATAGGGCTGTTTGTTTCTTGGGACTCGGCTACGTCCGGAGAGAGGTTGCACTTTCTTCGGAGGACTGGGAACCGCAGCCCAAGCACAGAGCTCTGTGGCTGTGACCGTCCAGAGGACACCATTGAGGAGTAAGCTTTCTTCCGTCGCTTCCTGCGTGTGCCCCGACTACCGGGACCTGACGTGGAACTTCAAAAGCAAGGCAGAGCTCCGTACACCTGTGAGTAAAAACCCAGGTGGGACACACGTGCTTCATTACCGGGTGCCTTAGGGCCAAATAGGATCCAGGCATCCACCACCTGTTCTTATGTGGCCCCCCCCACCCCAAACACACTCTATTTTTCCTCTTGCGGAATTGGAACTAGAAAAAACAAAAAGACCGGGAAGAGAAAGCATGAGGGACGTGGCTCCTAGCCTGATCTGTCATCCTGACGCCTACTCTTTTTCCACCTTTTTTTTTTTTTTTTCTTTTGAAGTGATCAGCCCAGGTTTGGATGCTGCCTTCCCAGCTCTGTCTTCCCAGGAAAATCGATAACCTATAACCTGGGAGGCTTGTTCAGAGGGATGAGATTTTTCAGACATATTTAACGCTACTATTTTTTTCTGGAGTTGCTGAAAGTAACTGAGTAAGAGTTGATTGATCTTCCCGTTCAAATAGCTCCAAACCAGATTCATGGTAATTTTACCATTCAAAGATAGAAGTGATTTGGACAAGACTGGAGCCAATAGATTCCCAGGCAGAGTTTCCCTAAGAAAGTCCCTGGATCTGAGTCTTGGTGTAGACTTGGCCCTGGCACTCTGGCCTCCAGTACGTTGTCGGGAACATCTCTCCTGAAGCTAACGATAACAGGTCCTTTTCAAGGTCCGTTTCAAGGAATCGGGGGCACGTCATGCACTTATTTTGAGATATCATTTTCGGCGGCTGAGCTGGCTGGAGAACGTGTAACCTAGCACATGGATGGATTACCACTCTCTGGTCCTGCTCCCCTGTGGCATTCATGGAGCTGTGGGAAGGGACACCGAGAGCTGACTGCATCCTTATAGAACCCCACGCCCCCGTCATAACGGTTTTGAAAACCTGGGTCGTTAGCCCTCTTTTGAACGCAGTTCAACTCCAGTCTTGCCGGTGGGGAGCTGAGGTGAGCGGAATCAGCAGCTGGGTTTGCGCTGGGCTTGCTGCTTCAGAAAGTCACCCTGTGTGTGCTCTGTGGCTGCTAGGTTACCAGGTGACCCGGCTTCTCTGTGGCGGCACCTTCAAAAAGGAACCGCTTGGTAACCAGAGCCTTTTCCAACCCCACGCTGTGGCCTCAGACACGCCCAGTGCCACACCCAGGCGTCTGTCTCCCTTCTGGAGTGGTTTCCACACATGCTCTGGTCGTTTGGTCAAACAGAGCACCGAAACGGGACCCGCTACGCCCATCGCAGCAATACGAGGTCTTAAGAGACGGTAACAAGTTCTCACGTGCTAGAAATCGAGGGCTGCTGTGAGCCCCATTCTCTTTTAAATGACATGAAAACTATCCTTTTCTTCCTGCAGGATTGCATTTGTCACACATGAAAATTCTATTCTTAGTGCCCTTGGCTGCCTAATTCTGCGTCTATTTTCTAGACCCCAAGGCCCCTAGTAAGTGTTAGGAAACCACATCACATAGCGTTTGCGAGGGCTGCGTTTTGCATGTGGGTCTTTGATTTGTCTGACAGCTGTGCAAGAGCTCACAGCCTGACCAAACCCCGGGAGCCCACATGTGTGGGTAGAAAGGGTGCAGGCAAAGGTGGAGATTAGCTTACATGCAATTATTTTTCCCCTCCTGATCTGCCCCCTTTCGGCTAGAAAAACACACCTTAATTGAGAAAGAGGCATGGTTTGCTTCGCAGATGTTCTTTGGGGGGACAAGAGACCCCAGGTTGAGCCCCGGTTCTGCTGTTTCTTGTCACTGTCATATTTGGCAAGTCCCCGAACTTCTCCAGGCCTCAGTGGCATCCTCTCCAGAGTCTAGAGTTTTACGTGTCAGCATTAGTAACATGCATTTTAATGCATCTGCAAAGTGACGCAGGAGAATTGTAAGATATTCTTCGAGAGAATGAGCTCATCCCTTTTGGTTGCTCTGGAAGGCATCGGCCGTTTCTGATCCGTGCATGTGGTGATTATGACGTGGCCTCTGTACTAATAGCATTCTAGCAAATTCAGCGTGGAGAAAGAAAGGTAGTGAGATCGCAGCTACCGGACCCTGAACAAAGGTCTGATCCTGGCTCGCTAGACCCTTAGGACAATTCTGAGAGCTAACGTTCTCACCCGGATTTTTAGAGACAAGCAAAGCGAGGTCCAAGTAAGTTTCTACCCTGCCCGCACATCACGGAGCTGGTATAGCCAGTGGGTGTAAGAGCCTGATTTTCCCTGCACATCCAGGGCCACACTGCCGGCCTGATTGCCTGAATCGTCTTTCCGTGTACACCCGGCTGAAAGCGATTGTTTTAACCAAGCAAGGTGGAAAAGATTTGGAGGTACCAAGGCAGCCGCCCCAGGAGGCTTAGTGGCTGTGAAATTTTGATCTGGGCAAAGAGATTCTCTGGCTTCCTGATTCTTCCTTTTGGCTCCCTGAGGGGTCGAGTTGTTTTCCATTTGTGCGGAGCGAGTTGTTTGATCATTTGAGAGTGGGCTTTGCTGCACGCCTTGAAAGAGGAAGCCGCTGCGGTGGTATGAAAACAAGTCTTTCATTGCAGGGTCCAGCTTCCTCCAGAATGACCTCGATTGTGTCTCTTGGAGCAGCAGCCGCACCAAAATACTCCAGAAAAGAAGCATCCCAGGGAGGGGCTGGAGTTTTATTTGAAATAATCTGAGTCTTCTTGGTTGAATCTCCCTGCACACCAACAGCACAAATTCATTGACTCTTCAGTATAATCCAATACTGTCCTTTTTCTTTCTGCCTTTTTTTTTTTTCTTTCTTTCTTTCTTTCTTTCTTTCTTTCTTTTTTTTTTTTTTTTTTTTCTAATTCTAGCACATGTGAGTGAGAGGCTAACCTCGAAGCGGGAATTTGCCCCGACAAATATCCGCAACGGAGCAGTTACGTGTTAAAGGTGACTGTTCATGGGAAGGAAGGGATGATTCACAAAAACATCTTGAAAATTATTGTTAGGTGCATTTCACTGTCCTCAGAGGCCAATCGGTGCCCTGCTCAGGGGCCTGTGAATTTCCTTAAATGTTAACATTTTTTTCCTACCGTATAAATACATTGAGGAAAGGAAGTAGGGGTCGCTGCCTTCTCTGGAAAGCTTTCCTTAGTCGTAGCAGGATGTAAATGTACCCTACAACTAGTTAAGCCAGTAATGGGACCATGTAAAATTAGTAGCATTTTAGAAATTAAGAAATTAACTATGCACTACCCCATGTCTTTAACTATGAACAATCTCATTGTAATTCAAAGGATCTCAGATAATTAGATTTAATAGAATCTGGTGAATACTCAGTAGCTTTCTAATTCATAGTATTTGGTAGCAATTTGGTGGGCAATTACGTGTATTGCGGCTTTGGATGCCTGAAAACCCAAGTATGTTTTTGGTACTAGAGCAGAATTAACATAAAGTGATTAAGTGGCATGAATAAATATGCAAATAGATGATAAATTGTTGCGTAGAAAAGATATTGATGGAAGAAAAGAAAAACAGGCAAACAAGGAGAATGGAAAGGTGATTAAGGAAGGAGAAAAAAGAAACTGTTGTCAAGCTCTGAGGTAACATTTCTGGTCAATTCTTTGAGGGCTCTCTCTTCTCAGTGTGGTGAGAGGAGGTTTAAATTCTCAACTTAAGAAAAAGTGGAAGGCTCTCTGTTTTCCTTTATTCATGGCAACGTTTCCTGAGGAGACTCTGTGCGTTTCTACGTTTTTGTGAGTGTCCCACCCACCGCTGCTGCAGGCAGGTCACCTGCTTCCTCCAGAATGACTTTAGGAGGGACATCCCCCTGCTCGGCCAAACAGGAAAACCATCAGAACAGACCAGAAAGGAGACACTAGTTCTGATGGCAAACTAATAAGGGTGCATCTTATTTGATCACACGCCGTAAGGAAATGACTAATTCCTATTCAGGAAAACCAGTAAAGGAGGTTGTATCCCAGGCATCAACAAGCTTGAGGAGCACAAACATGAGACTGTACAGTAAAACCTTGGTTTGCGAACGTAATTCGTTCTGGAAACATGCCCGTGTATCAAAGCGCTCGTATATCAAAGGGCATTTCAAGAACCATTGGCCCGGTTGCGGTCGTGTGACGTTGGGCGTCCCGTACTACCCGTCTCGCGAGACTTCGCTCGTTTATCAAGTTAAAATTTATTAGAAATGTTTGCTGGTCTTGCAGAAAACTCACAGAATTAGTTACTCACAATCCAAGGTCTTCTTCTATTTTGAGAGTCACTCACCCACAGTGCGGGGTAAGTGGGCCGGCACGTGGGTTACTATCAGACTTTCCAAGTCCGTTTCATTCCTTATAATCAGTTCATCTCTCCATCCAGTAAGTGCTCAGTTCTTAGTGCACATTTCCCAAATGGCAGAGCACATCATGGTGACAAATTTCCCCATACCTTCTTTAAACTTGTATTTTGGTCACTTAATATTTCTCTTCGACTTGATTTACTCTTTAAAGTGTGTTCCATTAACTAAGAAACTGTTAAAAAATGAAAACTCAGGATTGTACTTCATCACTATAGAAAAACCCTCAGCGTTAAGAACAATGTAAGCGATGTTATTAAATTTTAAAGTAGAGCAATAAACAGGAGAACACAGGGCAGAGCCTCCTTTCCAGTAAGGTTTATTCCTGGGGAGCTGGCTGGCTGGGAGACCAGCAGGGAGCGTGGAAAGGGAGGGTGATTTGTAAGGAAGGGTCTGGGAGAGAGCACTTTAGGTGGAAAATATTGGATCCTCCCTCTACTCTGCCTGGTGGAAGGGGCTTTACCACCAGCTGCCTATATTAAAGCTCTGCCCAGAATTTTTCTCGTACCCACATTACAGCCCACATTGGAATAAAAAGCTGTTTAAAGGGAACAGCATGGGGAAACTTCACAGAGTCCAAAAGCCAAGACCGGAAATTATTACCACCGAAATCCATTTCTAAAAAAGCCCTTAAAGTTTTATTCCTCAAGATTTTACTCTAAAAGCTGTCAAAAAAAAAAAAAAAAAAAAAAAAAAAAAAAAAGAAAAGAAAAGAAAGAAAAAGAAAAAACAGTTCACTGCTTTTAACTAAAGTAAACACAGCCTTTTCTGCCTAATAATATCTGTAAAGTCAAGGTTAGATAGTGCTGGTTATAGATGAATGCGAAGACTATGTACGTACTAATGTCCTTTCGGGAAGTTCATACACTGCCGGTCACAGTCTTGTTACCTTGTTCCGGGAGACCCCATATGGACATGGACGCACATTTGGACACTTGGCCTGTTTTTGATTATTCTTCTTCCCTTCGACCCTTGCATGCTAAGCACATTCTAAGGCAGCTCTTCCTTGTCTAGTGAACTCCGTGATCAAAGACCTGTCCCTCTTGCTTTTGAGGACAGAGGATGTTATTTGACTAGCCCGCTTGAGACTGAGCTCTTTAGTGGTGACATCCCTTGAGAAATGTAAGAACGCAGCAAAGCCTCAAAAATCACGAGATTAACTATCCACATGAGTTATCTGGGAAAGCTGTGCGTGCGCTGGGAATGAAAGTGTGCATCCATCTTGTCTCTTTTCCAGTAAACACTTGGATATCAAGTCTGGGGGGGATAAGGAAGAGAATGTAACATACTCGAAATAAACAAATGTCTCAGAAAGCCTATTTTTGGCCTCCTGAAAAGGGAAAATGGTTAATCCAGTCTTTGGCTTATCGTGTACAAAATCAATAAATGGGACTTTTGTTTAAGGGAGGGACCTATCTCCCAACAGATGGGAGACTTACTGTACCAGGGCCCAGGGAAGCCAGGGGTGAGGGAGATCATCCCTCTTCTTGAGAATTCTGTAAGACATGGGAGAAAAAGTAATGCCAACACTTTCAAGTCCCCTGTCTCTGAATCCCAAAAGCACTGGCTGCAATCCCCACCTGTTTGTAGAGGGAGGGAGGCTCAGCTTGGCCTCTGGTCTTGCCCTTGTGAAGTTTGTCCCTTGGACTGACCACATTTGTTACCAGCACCACTTAGAGCTCAGGAACCTCTTACTCACTTCATTCCTAACCTCACTTCCTTTCTATGCCCCTCTCTGCACAGTATTACTGTCTTGTTCCTTAATGCCACAGTATCATTCTTGAGAACCACCCTGGGCCGTCATTACTTGGGCGCTAACTTCCTCTTGTTAGCCTCGTGTTTGTCCTCTTTGGAACTAGAGGTCAACCTTACACTGCCTTCTGGGGATGAGACCCCTTTACCCATGGCAGATCCCCCTGTGAAGATCGGCTGTCCGTAAGTGTCTTTGTCACCATCATCCCTGCCAATTGCATACCGCCTCCCGGGATGGTCTTTCATACCTGGATGCTTAGCTGGCCACCTCCCAGATCACAGGATAGGTTTCTCTCTGGAAGTCCCTCTGACTTTGACCCAACACCCATATACAGAGCCCCCAAGTCTGCCTTTGACAAAACGACTTGGTAGATCTAGTAATATTTGATAGATTTTAAGAATTTTTACGTTAATCATTTTCTCACAATTACAAGAGAGGTAACATTTGATTTCTAGCAGGCACGGTTGTGAACACTTTTGTTTATTCTGCCTTCCTTGAGAAACTACTTTGATAGAACCTTCTTGGGACAAATGTGGGCATCTAACTCAGAGAGATAAGGACCAAAAAGAGATGAGCTAAAATGGAGCTAGACCACCTGGGTTCTAGATTACCATGGTCACCTTGCCCACTGAGCAAGCTTAGTTATTTTACTTATCTCTGTCTCAGTCTCCCAGACTCTAAAATTATTTTACGGTGTTGTCATAATAATTAAATTAGCTAACATTTGTAAAGTATATAGAGGCACATATACTCTAGCAGAAAGCTGGTTTTGTCATTAATTACAAAATAAATGTATTCCCAACATTGAGTATTTTTTAAATACAGGGAGGGGGGATACCCAAATATTACATGTTACCCTTCCCCTAAGAGTGCTAACACTTTGAGCATGTATTTTTAGTCTGATTTTCTACCTTAATTTATATGTTATATTTGAGAAATAATATATATACTATGTATTATTTTATGTGTGTTCACTTGCAAGTAACATAAAATGACACAAACTCTCCTAGACAGTAAGAAGTAATTAGCTCACATGACTGAGAAGTCACGTGAGGGGTTAGCTCACGTGACTGAGAAGGCAAGAGTGATTCCTTCACTGGATTGGTCCACCACGGGCTTCACTACCACCTGTGGATGATCCTTGTATCCATAGACTTGGGGTGAACACCTTGGTGTTGGTGGCTTACCACAATATACTTCCTGAGTCCATCTCTGTGGCAAGAGGGATGGGGGCATGCAGATTGGGTGGGTGGGAGGTGGGGCAGGTGTGTTGATAACAGTGGCAATGATGCTGATGGGTAATCCCTTGACAATGACTGTAACACACAGGGGTGTGCCGAATGGGTTCAATGAAAGTATCCATCAAAAGTGCCCTTTATTGGATTTTCTGTACGATAATTTTTATCAGTGGCATGCTATACAATTCAATGAATATACTTAACCCGTCCTATTGTGGAACACATAGAAGCTTTCTAGGATATTAAGTAACATTGCAGTGAACATTCTTGGACACACCTCTTTCTGCTTTCAGCCATGTTACTCATATCTTTCTTCTCCCCTTTCTGTTCTTTCATGAGTCTGTCCTCATCTCCTACAACTACATTTATGTTGTCTTCAAATTTTCTTCTGTTTAATACCTGCTAGGAAGCTTCCTATGAATTTTTTTTTTCTTTATGAAGCCAGGAAGTATGATAGAAGGCATAAGAGATTCCACAGCAGATAGACTTGGATTCAAATTTGAGCTCTGCAGCTTAGTATGACTTTAGGGAAGTATTTTAATTCCTGTGAATATTAATCTCCTTAAGATGTGGACAACAGGTGGCAGAAATAAACAAGAGATGGATTGAGCCACATCAAAATTAAAAACAGCTGAGCAGCAAAGGATACAATCAACAGAGTGAAAAGGCAGCCTATAGGATGGGAGAAAAAAATGGGCAGATCATACAGGTGATGAGGGGTTAATATCCAGAATACATAAAGAATTCCTACAACTTCACAACAAAAACCAAATAACCCGACTTAAAAATGGGCAAAGGACTTGAATAGACATTTCTGCAAAGAGTACATGCAGATGACCAACAAGCATATGAGTAGACACTCAACAACAGGAATCATTAGGGAAACGCAAATCAAAACCACAATGAGATAGCATTTCACACTCATTAGAATGGCTACTATAAAAAAAAAAAAAGAAAAAGAAAATAACAAGTATTGGTGAGATGTGGAGAAACGGAAACCTTGTGCACTGTTAATGGGAATATAAAATGGTGCAGCTGTTGTAGAAACCAGTATGGCGGTTGCACAAACCATTGAAAATACAGTTGCCAGAAGACCCAGCAATTCTATTTCTGGGTAAACATCTAAAAGAATTGAAAGCAGGGTTTTCAAGAGATATTTGCATACCCAAGTTCTTAGCAGTATCACTCACGGAAGCAAACCAAGTGTCCATCAATGGATGGATGGATGGATAAACAAATAACAGTATACAATGAGATATTATCAGTCTTAAAGGGAATTCTGACACGTGCCACAACAGAGATGAAACTCAAGGTTTCATTTAAGTGAAATAAACCAGTCACAAAATGACAAATACTGTATGATTATATTTATACGAGGTGTCTAAAATAGTCAAATCCATAGACACAGAAAGTAAAATGCTTGCCAGGTGCTGGGTGAGGGAGAAATGAAGAGTTGTTTGAAGGGGACAGAGTGCCAGTTTTGCAAGAAAAAAAAGTTCTGGAGATTGGTTACACGCAAATGTCAATATGCTTAACAATAATGAACTTTTGAACATTTAGAAATGGTAAAGATGGTGTATATTTTACCACAATTTAAAAAGTCTATACTGGGGTGCCTGGGTGGCTCAATCAGTTGAGCGTCCGACTTCAGCTCGGATCACGATCTCAGAGTCTGTGAGTTCGAGCCCCGCGTCGGGCTCTGTGCTGACAGCTCAGAGCCTGGAGCCTGCTTCAGATTCTGTGTCTCCCTCTCTCTCTGCCCCTCTCCTGCTCGTGCTCTGTCTCCCTCTGTCTCAAAAATAAATAAAAACATTAAAAACATTTTTAAAAAATAAATTAAATAAATAAAATTCTATACTGTTAAAAAAAAAAACTTGATAATTCCTGATTAGGATCGAAATGTTATTGTGTTTTACCTACTCTCCTGAAATAAAAACGGTACATCACTTTTTTTAAGAAATTTTATATTTTTATTTTATTTTATTTATTTATTTTTTCAACATTTATTTATTTTTGGGACAGAGAGAGACAGAGCATGAACGGGGGAGGAGCAGAGAGAGAGGGAGACACAGAATCGGAAACAGGCTCCAGGCTCTGAGCCATCAGCCCAGTGCTCATCACCTTAATCCCCATCACCTGTTTCCCCCATTCGTCCCACCCACCTCCCCTCTGGCATCCATCAATTTATTCTCTATGGTTAAGAGTCTCTTTCTTGGCTTGCCTCCCTCTCGCTCTTTTTTTTTTTTTTTTTTTTTTTCTGTTTTCTGATTTCTTTCTTAAATTCTACATATGAGTGAAATCATATAGTATTTGTCTTTCTCTGACTGACTTATTTCACTTAGCGTCATACTCTTTAGTTCCAACCACATCATTGCAAATGGCAAGATTTCATTCTTTTCTATGGCTGAGTTATATTCCATTGTGTATACCACTGCTTCTTTATCCATTCATCTATCAGTGGACACTTGGGCTGTTTCCATAGGTTGGCTATTGGTGATAAAGTTGCTATAAAGTGGGTCAACCAGGATATCAAAGAAGAACTAAAAAAATAGACAGAAACAAATGAAAATGAAAGCAAAATGCTGCAAAACCTTTGGGATGCAACTAAAGTGGTCCTAAGAAGGAAGTTTATAGCAATAAAAGCCTAGCTCCAGAAGAAAAAAAGTCTCAAATAAACAACCTGACATCACACTTAAAGGAGCTATAAAAGGAACAACAAACAAATCCTAAAGCCATCAGAAGGAAGGAAATAATAAATATTAGAGCAGAAATAAATGATATAGAAACTAAAAAAACAATAGAGCAGATCAATGAAACCCGGAGCTGGCTCTTTGAAAAAATTAATAAAATTGATAAGGCTCCAGCCAGACTTATCAAAAAGAAAAGAGAAAAGACCCGAATAAATAAAATTAAAAAATGCAACATCGATTTTAAAAAAGCAAGGACAACTGTACTGATCACATAGTGTAAAGAAACAAATGAAATAATGCTGAGTCTGGGTTCCTCTTAGCTCAAAGAAAATGCCCCGTCACTTGTATGTTGATCCAACTTTTGGTCCCCCCACAGTGCTTGACTTAGTTATAATTTTCCCATTTCTTGCATGAAAAGAAAATCTAATCATTCAAAGCGTATGTTGATTTTTGTTGTTGGTATTATTGTTGTCCAAGGGAGGAACAGGCAACAGTGCATGGGTCTGTACATGTGGATGGTGGACAGTGGAACCCGCAACTATTCCCAGCTTCTAAAAATAACATTGACTGAAACGCGCCATTTGTTTTTATAGAGGCACACGTGAGCAGTCCCCTCACCGAGTTGCGTTACGTGAAGCCACACAGAACCTTTCAGATGAGACGGGGGGAGAAGGCAGCTGAACAAGACTGTTTCAACAAACCATAAATCTTATCTTAATTGGAAACTTAAAGTACTGGAAGCAGGAGAAAAGTGACAGAAAAAGAAGTAAAACTAATACGATCAAGCTGAAATGAACCCTGGTCAACCAGCGAAGATACTTAGCATTTTCCGGGGAAATGCTTCTGGATAATGTTTCCTGGAAACCAGATGGGAAGTTAGATTAGCTATTTTCTCTCCAAAATAACTTGTGTTTTTGTCATTATAATGTAACATTCACAGAAAACCAACAATATGCTGGCCTTCTGTTAAGCGTGGCCTCATATGAAATGGTTTTACTCGGTGTAAGACAATGATGATCACAGAAGAAGTTGAAGTCTTGGGCCATCTTACAGGTCAGTGACAGAAATTAGGACAGGAAGGGGCATGAAGAAAGAAAATTACATGTTAAAGCTGAGTGAACAATAACACTTATCTAAAACTACAGTCATAAATTGTTAAGAAAAACTATTGCAAAATCTGAGCATCTTACAATAACACTTCATTAATACAACAACTTCTGGGACACACATGTTCCACAGCAGTGCATTTCCAGATCGTTGAGGCTTACACAATCGCTAGATCACTATTTAACCCAGCGATTTTTGCTGAATCTGGCAAAGAATGCCTTGTATACCTCTCTTACCTTCCTATAAGAGATGACTGACCACATTTTAATCTTTAATTAACAATTCAGAGGAAGCATTATCAGCATTTATCGTTAAGTCTAGTGAGCTCGTAACGTATTACCCAAAGCAGGACACTTTTGAGAGTGAAAGGGACGCTTTCTGGAACTGTGCCAGGAGTCAGGGGTACATGGTCTCTGACCCAGGAAGATTGGGGATATGGTCCCTGTGTAATTCTGTGCTGACATAAAGTCTTCTGTGTGCAATTTTGTTTTTCAGCATCTTCTGCCCCCTGAGAAGTAGGGCAGTCGCTTTGCTGGCATTCAAGGCCTCATGTCCCAAATTTCTTCTGGTTCACTGCTTCAGATAGGGGGCATTTAAACAGGAAATCAGATTGCCAGGCAAGCCTAGAAATTCATATTAAACAGGGAGCCCATATCTCAGAGTCAGAGCAGAAGAGTAGTCTCACTGACCTTACGTGAATTGTGTCCGATATTTCCGCTCAGGATTAGAATCTGGGAGAGTGAACACAGGTCTTGGGTTAAGTAGGGGTGGGTGTTAAGTAAAGCGTATGTTTCTGAATCAGGTGAAAAATCAGAGTGCTTTCAATCTATTAGATATGTTTTGTTTTATGAAGGTCAATGTCATCCTTCATGATTTCCCATGAGAATAAGGAAAATTGTCACAGACATCTCTCCTGGAGCATTTCAGAGGTCACAGGGGTAGGTACTGGTTCACAGCAGCCCTCCATCAAGGTCTACATGGCCTCACCACACTGCCTTCTCTGCATAAGTAGAAATAATGATGTAACCACAACTACCGAGATGTGCCCAGTGCTTACGAGATGCCAGATGCTCTCTTAACCACATTATGTTCTCCAATATTTTGCACGGAACAGTGTGAATTTAAAGCCCAGGTTATATTGATATAATATAATAATATATTCATATGTAATATTAATAATGCTGTTGTGAACATTGGTCCCAGACAGGAGGGATTTGATAAATGAACGTCCTGCATGCCAGTGGAATCCTGGGGTAGTTGGAAATCCTGGCAGTAGAACATTCTGGAAGCAATAGGGCACCCCCTTTGTAAGAATTGCCTGTCCCTGTTGGGAATGTCAAGAGTCAAACATCTCGAGCAAATCTTGTGTCTGCCATCAACGTTTCAGGAACAAAGATGCAAGAATTCAACCCCTTAAGCTGTTTATCATCAATTATTTTTACTTTACCACCACTATCTGAGGGTTATTAAGATAGGCACTTAATCATCCCCATGATCATGTGCTAGACAGGTGTTGGCAACAGCCAGCTGGCCTTGCACCTGCTCTTTAAAAGCAAGACACGAGTAAATGAACTTGGCAGACTGTGTACTCCTCTTTCCATTACTTGCCATTGCAGGAAGACATTTATTTTGTGTTTATATGAGAGATGGCTCTGTGATTTCAGTTCTCTTACTCTTCTTTAAAAAAAATCTGACTTTAGCAGTTCCTGTCTCAGTTACCGTAATCACGAGAATAGCAATTTTGCCGCTCAGTAAACAATTACTATAGAGGAAAATCAGGTGGGTCAGTATACAGTTCTTTCCAGAACCCAAGGCTCAAATGTTTTTAGGTAACTAACACCTAGTATGTTATATTGCATGATATTCAACTACTATTTTGCAGATAAACTTACCACAGCCCAAGAAAGCATGAAAGGTAGTACACCTTTTGCACAGTAGAGCCCAGGCCATGCTGGAAGTTAATCAGTCATCCAAGATGAGTGGTTACTTAACAACCATAATCCTTGCCCACTAGGAGCTTTCGATCCAAACCCGAATTAAAAACAGCACTAACGCATAGGGGAATGTACAAACTCCAAGGTGACTGCACAATCTGTAGTCGAGGCCATTGAATGAACAAACGAATTATTATTTATATCAGAAAGAATAGCTATCATCTGGGGTTTGTAATGAGGGAATTCTCCCATTTCAAGCATGAGTCATTTTCTCCATGAAGTGGCCAGGGAGTTGCCACGGGCTCTTGGTGGGAACGGAATGTGTTCCTGGGGCCGAGAAGGTGGACCTTCCTGAGTTCTTTGAAGCAGAAGGGAGTGTGCTTTATACCCATGGGAAGGAGGAACATTCTGAGAATAAGGTGTGGTTCTGGGCCAGGGGAAAAGCACAGAAGGGAGTGTTAAGGGTAGTAGTTAGAGCATGAGGAGGGAGGGGCAGGGTTTTATGATGATTTTTGTCAGTCTGGTGGTGTTTCTGGGTCACAGCATCAGTTTCACCCAGCTCACGGTCTCTCGTTCCAACAGCAGCATTACCACTTAAACTCGATTTAAAAAAATAATATAGATATGTACATATATATGTAATTAAATACATATTTTCTTATTGTACAATATTTTATTGACTTCAGAGAATAGGGAAAAAGCCATCATCTCTAAGAAAGAGCTGGGGCGCCTGGGTGGTGCTGTCGGTTAAGCATCTGACTTCAGCCAGGTCACGATCTCGCGGTCCGTGAGTTCGAGCCCCGCGTCAGGCTCTGGGCTGATGGCTCAGAGCCTGGAGCCTGTTTCCGATTCTGTGTCTCCCTCTCTCTCTGCCCCTCCCCCGTTCATGCTCTGTCTCTCTCTGTCCCAAAAATAAATAAACGTTGAAAAAAAAAAATTAAAAAAAAGAAAGAGCAAGCAAAGCTAAAAAATCGTATGGACAGTCAGGGGATAGGAAACAAAGGGAAAAACATGCAACTTCTAATCAGCAGCACCAGAACTAGAGAAATAAGAATTCAAATGAATGGCCCTTGGTGTTTTTTTTTTTCCTTTAATTATCTCTGAATTCAGTTATCCATTCACTCACCTTAATAAATATTTGTTGATTATTCTGTGTCAGGAGATTTGGACTATTTCTGGTAAGACTAAAAAGGTTCAAATCCTCCTGGAGGGGATAAATACATCTGGTAGGGGGTAAGTACATGAAAATAAATAATTATGATATAGTGTGATAAATATAACAGGAAAAAGAACAAAATGTTTTGAGAGCAGAAGGCAGAATCGATCATTTTGTCTATGGACCAGATGAAGGTTTTCTGGAGATGATATGGAACATGGGCATGGAAGGGTGCATAGGAGTTTTCCAGCTGTAGAAAGTGCTGGTGATCCAAACAGAGAGCCAGGGTTGTAATCTGGTCTCCACTTCTTACTAGTACTATGACCTTGTGGAATCTGCTTCATCTATCTCTGTACTTTTGTTTGTGAGAAAAGGAGATCCTAGTGGGTACTCCAGAGGATTCTTGTCTAAAGTAAGAAAGACAGTAGGTCAAGGACTGAGCTTGGTGTCATTGGAAAGCAGTCCCAGGCACAGAACTTGGGTCACACAAAGGCAAGGGCACTCAGGTCATGGTGTGTTGGGGAGACACTAGGGCTTTGCTGCAGTGGGGAGTGAGGCAGGAAGCAGAGGCTGAGCTTGGAGCAGCTCCTAGAGGTGGAGGTGGGGCTGTAGCTCAGAGCCTCAGGCTGGGGGGCAGTGGGAACCAATGACTGAGGAGAAGCTAGAGGGAGTGTGATTGCATGTGACCGTCAGCAAGGCCACCCTGGAGGGTGGAACTGGCAAGTGAAGAACCTGTGCCCAGTGGGACAGCTCTCGGGACCCAGACCATGCTGCAGTCTAGAGCTAGATCGTGGGAAGCCAGTTTCTAGAAGCATGCCTGACCAAAAAACAAGAAGGCGGTATTTGAATGTGGAGTGAAATGAAGAAAACGTTAAGGTGACTGATGTTTCCAGCCTGTGTGAGAGGGAAGCTGATGGGCTCATTAACAGAAATTATAGAATATGGAGGATAAGATAATGGAGGAAGAGGACATTGCTTTGGGGGGTGGGGGTGACAAGGGGAGTCAATAAGCTCATGCTGCCGCCTGCCATGGACCTATCCAGTGGACAGCTGACTTATGAACCAGAGATCCGGACACTGCCACAGAGATCATGTCACAGAGGGATGGTTATGGGGGTGAATGAGGTCTCTGAGGCGGTCAACATGGCGTGATGCCCTTGAAGAATACCAGGGTGTGCCCTCTGCGCATGTCCGGACTTTGACGCCCAGCAACACTCTCCCTTCTCCTGTCCAACATTTTGACCTTGTCCCAATGTTTGTGCCTTCTAACCTTGTAGCTTTCTCCAAACTGTGCCCTCGGATGGGCTACTCTGCCTCTTAGCTTTCCTGGTCACAGTGTAGTTACATGTAGATAATGCTGCCGTCAGTCGCCGGGGGCAACCAGACGATTTGGTCCAGCTTGGCCCACGGGATCTGACCTTGGGCTAGGAAGTGGAAAAGGCCAAGGAAGCAAACTAGCCTCAAAGCGGAGCTGGAGGTGTGAGGGAAGAGGCAGGGGTGAGGTTCTGCCGCAATGAAGGTGGGCCACGTAGAGCTTCACTGTTTGAGTAAATGTCATTCATCTCGCTGCTCGAAGACCTCACTTGAAGCTACAACTTTTGTGTCTCTTTACCACTACTTGGAAGCTTCAGACTCCAGGAGTCCAATCCCAAGTCATCCTTTCAATAGAAGACTATCCCATCAGTCAATAGCAGGGCTTGGGTTTTCTCATGAGCGAGATGGGAGCAGCAAGAGTGACCCCCCTGGGTTGATACTAAACAGACTTATCCTTGAAAACTAACACGGCCTGGAACATAGAAAGCACACAACATGTGTGTTTCCTTCCTTCTTCCCATGTTTTTCTCATGGCCTCCAACTCCCTCTGAGATACGATGGCCCCTAAAGTCTTCACCCGTCACATCGCTTGACCTGAACGTGCTGTAAGAGCCATGGTAGCGACTGTTTGCAAGATCACCTCTAGGACGAGAGCTCACGGCTGGTTTTGGTCTCCTGAGGACCTTGGTATCCCTAAGACCAGAGTTCCCTCGTGTTATGTAACATATGTTTAGTAGAATTGTTTATTGGCTGGGGGGTTCTTAGACTATTTAAATTCCCTTAGTCTTATATTCGAGTTATAAACTATGAACAGTACTGTGAGGACTATGATTAACTGAATATTTAATATGTTCTACAAATTACACTAAGCTCTTTGCACAAGTGACTCTCTAGTCCTTGTGACAAACTCAAGAGTGATGACGCCCGCCATATACATTTACAGAGAGGAAAATATGAATTTTGAGACGGCGTAAAGTAACTGTTTCGTGGTCACTCAGCTACAAAGAGCCTGAGGCAGGAAGGAAGGGCCAGGCCTGTCTGCTCTCAGACTGGCGGTCTTATACCTCCCTGCCTATTTGTCCTCATGCAAGATTCAGGAGATATCTCTTGGGTGCACAAAGGGTTCTGAGAAACTGAATAGCTGAAATTTGATCCCCCGTGCATTTCCATAATTTAGTTCCAGTGGCCTCATTCATGGGTGGACACGATCCTTCTATTATGTGGCCGAGGGCCATGCCTACGAGTTACCGTGACTTTTCATTTCTAAGCTGCTGCCCTTGAGTTGCTGTTTTGAGAGAGCTCCTAATTTTCCCCAGGATGCTGTGTTTCCTATCCTCTCTAGCCGGCAGTCGTTGGGAAAAAGACTCATAGAGTCTCTCAAATTAGATTTGATACCTATATATTCTGCAGACTTCATGTGAAGCTTAAATGAACTTATACGGGTCAGGTGTCCTTTCAATTGTAAAACATCCCATAATGAAAAAAGTAATGTGGTTGTGATTGCCGAGAGCCTGTCATATGTCAGCAATTTTCATGTTATCCAAAGTAAATCAATAAGATAGTAACAACGATGGTTAGCTAGCTTGTTGAGTGCTAACAGCGTATGCTGTAGGAGGCTCCGAACGTTACGTGGATTATTTCATAGTAATACGAAATCTTACTTTTGGGTTACTTCACAAATAAGCCCATGAGGCTGGTAGTGTAAAAAAAGTCTCAATCTTACGGATGGGGAAACAGCTCTGAATACTTAAGAAATTTGGTACCGTTGTCTGGATTTGAATCCTGTAGGTCTAACTCAGGATGCGATTGTAGGCTCTGTCCGTCTATTTGCTCTATGCCTTGTTTGGTAGGTGGTTTGCTTCCCTTCAAAATCAGAAACAAAACTTTGCAAATCAGATATTCAGGATCACATTTCTCAAGGTGATATTTTCGATGTCTAGTTTTACTCTACGGTGATTGGTTTTTCAGATTAGCCCATAGACGCATTTGTTCTCGGGCCCGAAAATTTCTCTTCCGTTCTCCTTGTGAGCGGGCATCCATGACGCCATCCTGTTTCATTGGAGGCATGAGTGGGTGGTCAGCAGGACTCACTAATAGCTCCTGACAGGCTGAGAGCTCTGAGACAGGTAATTGTCCTGGAGTGGAAATATATCTGAAGCATATCACTCCGAGCAAGGAAGAAATGTAGCAGTAGACAGAAATCTAGATTCGATTAGTGTGGTGCTATCAACTCTGCTTTTGAACAGATTAAATGCAATTAATAGTCTGTTCCCTGGACGACCGTGGTCTTTGTATCAGAAGTCTTCTGGGATACGATCCAGTGACTACCCTTTTAGAGCAGTTTTGACAGATGATATCATATTTTATATGGAAATTTATACTTTTTGATATTTAATTATAATGTAACAATTTCTTCATGTTTTAAACATCCATCCCATACAGCCTGTTTAAAAATTACAAAATAATAAAGCATTTAACAAAACCTTTTTTACAAGAGGCTTTTGACTCGTTCAAAGCTAAGCAGCTAAGATTTTTGGACCAGTGTCTAGAGATACAATGAAGGCCCTGCATCAGAAGGAGATTATCTCTGGGCAAATTCATCTAGGCTTCTGTGTCTTCTAGGCTTAAAATTCCTTGTAAATGCATTGTTAGCTACAAACCATCAGGGACATTCTTCTCTGAAGCTAAAAGCCCTGCCATTTCCTACCCTGGTAAGAAAGCAAACTCACTGCCTCCACATACACAATTTTTACAAAGAAGTATATCTCAGATTATATCTCAGGATCAACAGTCGTTGTGCCAACACACAAGGTCTACATAGTCTCTTAAATCTCAACCGAACAAAAATCAGCCCTTGAGGAAGTCTCCGGGGTGAAGGAGATCCTGGGAGGGTGTCCTCGTCCCTGTGCATGTGGTGGAGGACTGGGCGTTGCTGAAAGTGGCTGCCACAGACCTGAAAATGGTACCTATTTCTGGGGGGTGGGGGGGTGGTGGGGGAGGACGGTGACCCATGGCCGCCATTTCCACGTCTCTTCCACCAAAACTTCCAACCTGCCTCACACCCCAGCGGTCGTGGTATCTTGGTATTTACAATGACACCAACCTAATTTTCGCATCCTAACAGGTCTCCGATGAGAATGACATTTCACGTAAATTCGCATTTTAGTCTTCAGCCAGAAATTACTAGACTTGGTTTGAGGCGGTGGGGGGGGGGGGGGTCCTTTATGTTCATTAGTGCTCTTCCCGAGTTACCCAAGTGACCGTGAGATTCCCAAGCCTGGTTCCATCCCCTCTGCCGAGCCGTCGGGGGCCTTAGGCAGCTTCGCACCCACAAAACCGTCCGACTTCTAAGCAGAGAAAGCAGCAGGACCACGAGGAGGTTGGCTCCGTCCAAGTGAGCAGGTGCTCGTGAAGGGCCTAATAGACAATAGGCGTGATGCTTGGGACACACTAGATTGGCTCCAGTTAGACCCAGTCTGCTATAGTAAAGAGGAAAAAGCTTGGGAGAAAGGGCGTCATTTAGCTAGGGAAACTTTGATTAAAAAGGAGCAAAGCTGAGGAGCCAGGTTCCATCTCCTGCCTCCTGCTTCTTCACCTTCACTCTTACTGCTGGCATGGCTAGTACCCAATGCTGCATCTCTGAGCTGTTTAGATGCTGCTTAAACAACTCCAGAACTCGGGGCGCCTGGGCGGCTCGGTCGATTAAGCCTCTGACTTTGGCTCAGGTCATGATCTCACGGTTCACCAGTTTGCGCCCCGCATCGGGCTCTGTGCTGCCAGCTCGGAGCCTGGACCCTGCTTCGGATTCTGTGTCTCCCTCTCTCTCTGCCCCTCCTCCCCAGAGCACGAGCACACGCCCTTTCTCTCTCTCTTTCTCTGAAAAATAAACGTTAAAAAAAAAAAAAAAAAAGAAAGGAAGCTCCAGAAACTTGTGCTCCCCACTGTCTGACCCTGTGTTCCTGACCTCTGTCCTGGCCCACCTTCCTGGGCTTGGTCCACCCCTCCCCCATCCTGGGGTGCCCACCCACTTACCCCCTGGCCTTGCTTGAATTTGGGATGCTGTATCCAACCAGCCACATGAAGGCTTAGAACACGTACTTCGTGAAGAGATGATATTCTACTAAGAACTGTGTGGGTGTGAATGTGTGTGTGTACCTGTGTGTAAGAGACAAGAGTGTGAACGCCACACATGGACAGACTCTGTAGATAAGCTTTCCTGTGAACTGGACAGTGCCCTCCGTTGGCCTCCTGCACGTCCAAGTAAATATTGGGTTCCCTGAGCTTCCCATCTTATACCTGCTCTCTGTGGCACACAGACACCCAATGGCCTTCTGCCCTGGACTTGGGGGGTGGCTCTCATGAGCCAGGCTGCGCCTGGATTGCCTCGGGGCCTGGGCAAGGCTGAGCCTGCAGGAAGAAAGTGACCACCACTGACTGTGTGCCAGGCTGAGGAAGGCGGGGCCCAGCCTGATGCTCTTTGCCCCTCAAACAGTCCCCGACTGGGACCCCTACCAGCCTTCCCTCTTCAGTCGCTGCTCAGACCTCCGTATGACACAATGACCAAATGCTCATTGTTTCCGATGCCTTCTCTTTTTTCTTGCTCCAATTATTGGCGCTGTTTATCAATGGACATGTCTGGATCGAGTCAGCGTTGAAGAAGGATCTTGCACGTGCTTTTTCCACGCCCGTGCACCCAGGATCATCTGGAGCTGGGACAGCCATTCTCCAGTCGTTAGTGTTAACAGATGCTGTGATCATAATTCTTGAAACTATTGCTTGCGGAGTGCTCCTTTGAATGATCTCATTCTCATAATGATGAAGGCTATAAAATGCTGAGGAATGTTAGACAATCAAATTCCTGACCCGCCTGTGACTATGGGAACTAGCTGCTGTTTTCAGGTGGGGAAAGAAAGTTCAAAGAAAATCAGCCCTGAGGCTCTTGTTATTTTATTTGCACGACTTAAAGCTGAGCCAACCCACTGTGCTTAGCGAGGTTCCAAATGAGGTCTAAGCAACCTTTTCTATCCTGGGCGGCTGGCTTGCTTGGTGACACCCTGTTAATTCCAGTTTGGGTCAACACCAGGAGCTCAATCATCATAAGCCCTGAGGGAAGGGTTTTAGCTCTTATGGAAACAGGAAGGCCATAGAGATTCTAGAAGGACTGAGGTACTAGGTCACTTTTTCAGGAAGAGAAAGAGGGACAATGGAGCACCATGAAAAGAAAGACACAGAAAGGTGAAAAACCTGATATATACAACCTTGGGAGCCATCCGACTCTCTGGCGAAGTCAAAGTCACCGTCTCCATGGAGCTTCGTGTCCTCCAGTACAAACACTGAATGTCAAGTGACAGGCTCATGCTTTCACTGGTTTGTCTTCCTCTAATCCCCAAATCAATGCCTAACTGCCTTAAGTTCAGGAATCAGAAAAGGATATTCTCTGCCAGCGACTCAAAAATCCTTAGGACTTAACATATGCCGTTGATGTAGAGTAGCGAATTTTGTAACTAATTATTCAAAAAAGCAATATTGCGTGTCAATACAAAATGAAGAAAAGTAAGTTAATTTCCTTTAAACAGTAAATAAAAAACAGCACATCCATTGACCTTCTCTTTCTGTCTTTCGCCATGTTATATACCGATAACCCTGGCAACTTACCGAAACGCCCAAAGTGAGATGAACAGATTTTTAGCTCTATTTTTGCGAAATCCACCGCAGGTTTTAGGCATTACATTTTCAAACCCCAGGGTTAGATTCTATAGATCTATATGATGCAACTCTCCATAGTTTTTATTATATTCTCAAAGGGTCTCTCCATTTTTGCCCCGATGAAAAACATTCTGAGTGGTGTGGAGAAATCGAAGTTTAAATTCGATCCAGTTGAATCATTTTGCACGATTCTATTGCTAAAATCTTGTGCCTGAGTCCCTACAACAGAAGTTTATTTAGCACGTGCTACAATAAGTCACTGATCGCACCAGCCGATTCTGCAGGGTTAGGAAGACACTAGAGAGGTGATCTAAACATTAGTCCATGAGCTCATTAGGAGAACGTAGTGAGGAAGGAGTTAACTAGAAATCGAAGCACAGCATTATTTCGTGCCACAGACAGGCTTCAAATTCAGAGGAGGAAACATCTTTGTGTCCCACTGATTTGCACACATTGACTTGACATCGCGTAGCTAATGTTTATTGAACACTTACCATGGGCCAGGCTCTTCACGGAGCATTATTTCATTTGCAGCTCTGTGCAGTTCGTTCCATTTCTATCCTCATTTTACAGATGAGAAAACTGAGGCCCGGAGAGGTCTTTGTGACTTTTTTGAAGCTGGCCAGTAGACAGCTGGTAGATTCATGCCTCCCATCTGGTCTGCCCTGGGCAATATCTGTCTCCTCCTCTCCCCTGATACCTGTAGAGGTGGCTTTGTGACAAGCAGGAAGCACTTAAGAAGTTACATATTTCTCCTCCGGTTTTCCTTGTGTTTTTAAGCTGATTACGTTTTTTTTGGACGGTATCTAGCTGCTCCAAACAACTTACCCAAAGATACATTCAGCCTTGATGATTTGCTCTAGCAACCCCACCCTGTTTGTCTGGGTCACTCCAGGTCGTCCGGATGTCTAGTAAGCACATGCATTTGGCTGGTTTTCTTTGCTGGTTTTCCATTTTGTTTAATACAGAATTTTGGGAATCATAATTTTTCCGGTAACGGTACAGGCCAAATAAAGCCTGTAGATAAGTATGTAGATAGTCTGAATGTTATTCAAACCTTTAGATAATTTCAATGCTATGAAAATATCTGGACAATATAACTGTTAACTGAAAATACCTAGATAATTAAGACCACATATTTCTGTATGGGACTATGGTGTCTGTATCATACTTTACTAATGGAGTGTTATCTGGGCACTATTTCCTCAAACAGTCTGGAAAGTTTCAGGCACCTGAGTCAAGGGATCAGGTGCTAGTCTCAGCTCGGGCCCTGACTGACTGGGGTCACCACGGCCACATTGCTAGTTCTGATGGAAGCACATGTGAGGCTTACCTTGAGAATTGCTATGGAGGGCAGAGAAGATAATAAAGAAGAAAGAGCTTGAGGATTGCCCAGCACCTTTTAAATAGCAGTCCCCATCACCCACTTTCCCGAACAGTTCTCTTTTATGTGCCATTCTACTGGCCCCTCCTAAATCACGGCCGCTGGGTAACACATCCCCAATGGACGCTCTTGACTCTCCACCGATCACCTCGGACGTCTAATGAACCGGATGCTGGTTCTGCCAACCCTTTCGTGCACACTGCCTTCCACATCTGGATTTCTGGGAATGTGCCAGTCTTAATGGAGTTGTCTTGTAGTTTTCTAAATACCTTTGGGCACCTAAGGCCATAATGACCGAACTAGGGTGCATGATGATGATAAAATGTGGCACGGGCTAGATGAGCTGTGGCTTGAGTTAAGTTTGACAACACCTGATGAGATTTCTTCACGTGAGCTCTGTTCCTTTTAGAAAAGATACAGCAACGAGAGACCGCGGGTCTTTTGACGTTGACTCATAAGAATTGTAAGTCTACGAGACGACGTTAATTTGTATTGCGTGACTCACATTGAATAAGAACAAGTTTGTATTCGAGAATCATGCATTCCCAGTTAATTAATCGCCCTTGTAAATGGTGGGGTGGATTATTGGTTAGTCACACACAGTTTTTTGTTCCCAGAATGAAGGCAGGTGTGTGCCACTCTGGTCCACTGTCTAATTTTTCATGCCTGAATTGGCCTGGGTGGTTTCTGCTGTTTCACACACCCTCTTCATTAAGCTCTGTCTAAACACTTAACTGTCCAAGTGTGTTTTTATAAAGCAAGATCATCCACAAGCATTTCAAAACTGATTTGGTTAGCGTCTCTGCATTTCATAGCTCGAAAAGAACCTAATCGTATTCCCTCTGTCTCACCGACACGGAAGGGGAGCAAGCGAGAGGCTGAGGAAGTCACCTAAGGCCAGAGTCTGTGACAATTCATGAGATTGCCCCTTACGAAGAAAGCAGGAGCCCTGTGGGCCAGAAGGAAAAGACAGATTGGTGCCTCTTCTCTACAGACTATAAGCCCAAATTTGTAATAAAAGTTCCAATTCTTGAGTAATTTGTGGGAAATGTGTTGAATAGTGAACATGTATGCAAATGGAAATCTTTAAATATTTAAATTCATGTCCAAAAATGATTTAAATTCATGTCCAAAATGATTGAGAAATTTACCTCAAAATTTTAGAATTCATTCAGAAATACCTCCAATTTATCTTTACAAATAATTAGTATATTAAAATTATTCAGGGGCATCTGGGTGGCTCAGCTGGTTACGTTTCCAGCTTCGGCTCGGGTCATAATCTCACAGTTCGTGAGTTTCAGCCCCATGTCTGTCTCCACATGGGTGGCTCCTGCCTGTGATTTTTCTCTCTCCCTCTCTCTCTGCCCCTGACCCACTAGCTCTCTCTCTCTCTCAAAATAAATACATTTGCAAGAGAAAAGTTTTTAAGTTAATAAAACTATTCAGAGCTAGCTTGATGCCACTTCTAACATGAAAATAATTGATCATTAAGCCATTTTCAGAGCTGGTAATTTTTCTGCTTTATGTACATTACTAAAAGCATTTTTTAGGATAGACAACTGAAGCAAAAAGCAGAACCGAATATAGAATTTTTCAGAAAAAAATACCAAAGACTTGGATCATTTAATTTCTAATATATAGTGAGATATTTATTCCTATGGAAAGCTATTTTTGGCATGGCAGTTTGGGTACCTTATGGTGTTTCTGATTATCTGCACAAAAAGGCATCGTGAAAATAATGTATTAAATGAAACTCTGCTTAATTCTATTTTACCTACAAAATGGGTAGCAAATACCACATAGACCCTGTGAAATGATGGGGAATGGCTCACTTTGGCCGCTTCCACCAAATTAGCACATCCTGGAGGGATTCTCAGCTCCAAATAGGCTAGGAGTTCATTCTTATTAAAAAAAAAATTGTTTTTAAAATACATTTTGAAAGTACTTCATCGGTGCCCGAAAACATAACTCAGACTGTCAAGTGACCCACTTTCAGGCAAGCCACATCAGCTTCATATGACACGTTAAAGGGGACCGCATGCAAAAGTTGCAACTCACAGAACAGACTGTGAGGGGTTGAACTGTGCCCCCCCAAAACGCTCTGTAGAACTCCTGACCCCCAATACCTGTGAAAACGACCTTATTTGGAAGTAGGGTTTCTGCAAATACAGTCAAGTTAAGATTAAGGTGGGTGCTAACCTAATACCGTGGGTGTCCTTAAGAGAAGAGGTGAAGAGACACAGGTGTACAGGGGACAGTCGGGTCATGACAGAGGCAGAGACCGTCAAGCAGTCTGGGCTTCACGGCCACCTCCAGAAGTAGGAAAGAGATGAATAAGGATTCTACTGAGAGTCTCAGAGGACCAATGGCTCTGCTGACACTTGATTTTGAACTATCCTCCAGAGTTGTGAGGGAGTACATTTCCATTGCTATAATCCACCCTGTTTGTGTAGTTTGTTACAAAAACCCTAGGAAACTAATACAGATTATGATTCATGGTTTTTATGTACAAAATATGGTAGCCATCTTGGAATGCACAGGAAAAAAATTACATAAACTTACAACAGTAGCAACAGAATTGTAAATCTATTTGAAGCTCTTGTATCTCAGTAGAATGCTTTTTAAAAAATTTTTTTAGTGTTTGTTCATTTTTGAGAGAGAGAGCAAGAGACAGAGTACGAGTGGGGGAGGGGCAGAGAGAGAGAGAGAGAGAGGCAGAATCTGAAGCAGGCTCCAGGCTCTGAACTGTAACCACAGAGACCGAAGTGGGGCACAAACCCGCAAACCATGAGATCATGACCTGAGCCAAAGTAGGACGCTTAACCGACTAAGCCACCCAGGCGCCCCTCAGTAGAATTCTTAATACTATAATCAATTATTTAAAATGTTACACTCATGGTGCCAGCGTGACTCACTCGGTCAGGCATCTGACTCTTGATTTCGGCTCAGGTCATGATCTCACCATTGTGGGATCAAGCCTCCTGTAGGACTTCACTCTGAGTGTGGCGCCTGCTCAGGATTCTCTCTCTCCCTCTGTCTCTCTGTCCCTCCATCCCATATGCATGTCCTCTCTCTCTCTCTAAAATACATAAATAAAAACATTTAAAAATAATAAATAAAATTCCTCTTTCTTGAAATTATTCACTCATTCCCCCATCTATAGCCTCCAGGTTAATTTCAATTTTTGAAGCTTTAAAGCTTCAAAGTTTCTGATTTGAAATTTCTACACTTCCCTACACTTCACCTTCTCACTCCTAAAGGGGGGTCATCTGTCTCTATTCAGTATTTTAAGCGTTAAAACTCAGTCATGTCCGGCTTACAGGAGAGTTGTCTCCTCTGTAGATAATTGCAGAGAGAGTAGAGTGGTATATTTGCAGCCAAGGAACCCCAAAGGTCACTGGCAACCACAGGAAGCTAAGAGAAAGACATGGAACGGATTCTCCCCTAAAGCCTTCCAAAAGGACACAGGTCTGCCAACACCTTGATTTCAGACTTCTGGCCTTTAGATCTATGAGAAAATATATGTCTGTCAAGACACCCAATTTATGGCACTTTCAATGGCAGCCTTATCAAACTAATACACATATAAAGTATAAGAAGTCTTTGACTGTGACTGTTTTATAAAAAAAAATATGAGAAGTAAATTATGAAAGTCCTTGACCTTTCTATTCCCAAAAGCATAATCTTAAATGTTAATTTTCTAAGAGATCCAGAAAATGCCAGTTTTGAGTGGTTAGTGCATGGGAAGTTGAACAATAATCATTGACTTATCCATGCAAACCGTGAAGAGTGTGGAGGCTTTAGGATGTTATGGGTCACAGATAAGAAGTAAGGTTATATCATTGCTTCTGTACGTGCATGCAAAAAAGGAACCGAAATATTCACTGGTCTTCCGCTCATTGTCTCAATGAGACACTTTGAACAATATCATTTAGATAAAACAATAAGAACGTGGAAAGCAAAATTACTTTTTCCAAAATAAGTTAATATTATTCTTAAAGAAAACCATCCAATAGCTTATGGCATTGGCCATGTTTCTGTATTGCTGAACTGTTAGCTACAGCCCCATCTCACCACTGGAATAAACTACCTCCTAGTGACCTCTGTCCTGTGGCAGTGGCCGACAGCTCCTTGACAAGAGTCCTTACCCTTCCTTCCTTCCTCTTTCCTTTCCTTCGTCCCTTCCCTTCTCTTCCTTTCCTTCCCTCCCATTCCCTTCCCTTCCCTTCCCTTCCCTTTTCTTTTCCTCTCTTTCTCTCTTTTTCTTTCTTTTTCTTTCTTTCCCCTCCCTTCCTTCCTTCCTTCCTTCCTTCCTTCCTTCCTTCCTTCCTCTTCCCTTTCTTCCTTCCCTAATTCCTACAGTTGTGACAGCATTTACTGAATACTGAGGATTAGTATTATTGACCAAATTTTGGTCTATTGGTTAAAAAAAAAAAACTTGATGAAGGGTACTTTCTTAATTCTTCACAGAAAGTTTGATCATGTTTGCATATTAAAAAGTAGCAGAGAATTGTGTCAACAAGTTTGGATAGACTTAGAAGCATTCCCAAATTTCTCATTCGCATGAGTTATAGCAAAGAGAAAGCCTATGCTTATTATATAAAAGAAATGAGGAGACATGGACAATACAAAACAATGATATTCTATTATTGTCTTCTCAATAAAAAGATTTATTTATTTTATTGCTAACTCTTTATTGGAGGCTTTTCCTGCATGAAAGGTGTGTTATTAAAAAAAAAATAAGAAGTTAGAAGGACATTTCATGCTCAGATAGGAACAAATTAGCCATTATTGGTCAGAAGAAGCAGTAATTGGAACCTGTTCCTAGCCGTTCAAAAGGCTTTAATATCTTGGTTTTGCTATTTCAAGTGTAAGGAAGTTGCCTTAAGAAGTTCTCTTAACAAGGACAACATTTTTATAAATAGTTAAGAACACATATCCTAAATCTTAAAATATGCCAACAGAAAGATATTCATGGAAGAATGACCAGTGCTCCATACAAAAGATTAAAGATGAAGTAGAAGAAAATCCCTTCTCTGTTTTTCTTTCAAATTTGTTTCTTTTTAAAGCGTGTTAGCATTTTATGTGACCCTCCCTCTCTTTCCCCTCCTCTCTCTCTCTCTCTCTCTCTCTGATATTTTGTTTTCATTCTGTGACCCTTTTAGGTATGCTATCAACATCTGAGTCCTTGTGTGTGGCAAAAACAAAACATCTTACAAACTCCCTAAAGCATTTATATGACGTGGGCACAACCTTTGAGAGATCAGAATGATTAAAAACTACTGGGTTGATATGAACATTTATATAATGCACCAACAGTTGAGGTCAGCCCGAGGACAAAGGCAAGCAAAAATTAAAATGGAAGGTGACCTAGAAGCAGTTTGGAAAACTAACAAATCAATAAGTCAACAGGGTGTTTAGAAGTGAGATGGAAAGAGGCTTTACCTCTTTGGAACGTTGATTGATTGGTGATGATCACTCATCAAGAGAAGGGAGACTGAGGGGCTGGGTAGCAGCTCAGCGCAAAAAGTTTCAGGGATGGACCAGTGAGGTTTGGCAAAAGAGTTTGGTATGTTTCCTGGAAGTTTTTTTAGCAAAAAAGAAAAAAAAAATTACCAGGTGCGGAGTAAAATTTGAATGTTACAAAACAAAGACCTTTTTTGGTGTAAGCATATCCCAAACATTGCACGAGATATACTTAACCTCAAAAAAAATCCATCATTTATCTGAAACATAGAATTAACTGGCATCCTGTGTTGTATGTATCAGCCCTACTTATGGGTAAACTGAAAGTTAAACTGACTCATAGGATAGTGATTTCCATATCTAGTTTATACTAGATTATATTATTTATTTGTTTATATTTTTTATTTATATTTTTTTATTTTTTTATTTTTTTATATTTTTAAAATTTTTAAATTTTATTTTTTTTAATTTTTTTTAACGTTTATTTTTGAGACAGAGAGAGACAGAGCATGAACGGGGGAGGGTCAGAGAGAGAGAGGGAGACACAGAATCTGAAACAGGCTCCAGGCTCTGAGCTGTCAGCACAGAGCCTGACGCGGGGCTTGAACTCACAAACCGTGAGATCATGACTTGAGCCAAAGTCGGAAGCTTACCCGACTGAGCCACCCAGGGGCCCCTAAAATTTTTAAATTTTATATGTATATTTTATATTTTATATTTTTATTTATATTTTATTTATTTATTTATTTATTTATTTATATTTATTATTTTTTTAAACTAGTATATGTGTTATTATAGCAAGTATCTGGTATGAGGGTATAGAAACATGGAGACAGGCCTGTAAATTCTCAATTGAAAAGTCTTACTTAGACATTTAAAGTAATCCTAAACAGGGCACCTCTGGGTGGCTCAGTCAGCTAAGCATCTGACTTTGGCTCAGGTCATGATCTCACAGTTCACGAGTTCGAGCCCGGCATCGGGCTCTCTGCTGTGAGCGTGGAGCCCACTTCAGACCCTGTCTCCTTCTCTCTCTGCCCCTCCCTGGCTCATGCTTTCTCTCTGTCTCAAAAATAAATAAAAACCTCAAACCAATTTAAAAAAAAAAAAGATCCTAAAACTTTTAACTCAGCGGAAAGCAGAAGATTTGATTTACCAAGATATTACTGAATATCATCACTTAAATGAAGCATCGGAGACAGTTACAACCGAGGAATTCCAAATCCTTTTCCGGCCCAGAGACTGAACCAGTGAAACTAAATAGCAGTTGGAGACACAATTTCTTACTCCTTTTTGAGAAAATCGCCCAAATGCTTCATTGAATAGACCCTCTTTCATTATTTTCTCTCTGAAGTTTTATATTGCCGGTTTCACTAAGCCTTCTTTTATAGGTGGAATAATTAAGTAGTTAATAACGGTTAAGTGACTTGTCTGAGATCACACCTGAAATCTGTGTCTGAGCAAAGCACAGAACTCACAGTTTTGGGCTTTCCACCCGGGCCTGGCTCCTGGGGCCCTGCTGTGTGGCTTCACCCCCCCCCCCCTTTAGAGCGCATGTAACTGACAACTGAAGGTTTCAGCATCAGTTCTCCTTCTTTACCCCAGGGCTTGAGTGGGTCATACATGTGACAGTACTAAGTGAGCACAGATCAGGGTACCTCTCTTTTATTTTTTAAAGTTTATTTATTTATTTTGAGAGAGAGAGAGAGAGAGAGAGCATGTGTAGGCACAAGTCGGGGAGGGGCATAGAGAGAGGGAGAGAGAGAATCCCACCATCAGTGCAGAGCCCCACATGGGGCTCAAACTCACAAACTGTGAGATCATGACCTGAGTCGAGATCAAGAGTCGAACGCTTAACTGCGCCACCCAGGTGCCCAGAGGATACCTGTCTTTTAAACGTGTGTGCCCCTCATTTTTCCCCCCAGGAAATGAATTACACAATACTGCCAACAGTTACTTTTAAATAATTTTAGAAAAACAATTTCTGGCATTTTATTCTACACAGCTACCTCCAGTGTATAATTTGTTAGTCTTTTTTTTTTTTTTTTTTTCCTCCTGTGGTTAAAAGGTTACCACTGTTCTCAAATATACTTGTCTCTTTCATACTTTCCAAAAAGAATCTATTCCAGGCCATGGGGATGGATCACTTATCTATTTTTTCTGCTATGTGGGATCATTCATGTTGAGGAAACAAACTAACCAGTGTTTTAAAAGCCTCCCTCTGGCTTTGTCTCCTGAGATCACACACAATAACTTTGTACCAATTGATCTGAGGTGGGGCTAGCCATGAAAGGGACAGGCAGGTGCTGGTGTTAACTACAAGAAGGAGGAGGAGGGGGAGGAGGAGGAGGAGGGGGAGGAGGAGGAGGAGGGGGAGGAGGAGGAGGGGAGGGGAGGAAAAAACACTACAGTATATCCCTTTCCCAAATGTTACATAGATTTTTTTTTCTGCATTTATTGGCTTTTCTAATACTCCATGAAAAAAAAAAAGATGTATAAAATATTTAATGTCAAAAAGGAAAAGAATATATATAATGGTTGCTGCCAAAGTATGAATTGACGTTTGTGAAATACGTTGAACAGAGCTGAAGCAATGCCCACACAGATGAAAGCCTGGTGGGTCAAATGCTTCTCGAAGATTCCCAGTGACAGCAGGGAACAGAGATCTTGCCCACAGACATGACCTTACATCCTCTGAGCCGGCCAGATTCCGTAATTCTCTTCCCCATCCTGGAGTTCATCAGCTTGAGACTCCAGCCTGGTGTAGAAGTGGTCCCCACAAGCAGGAGGGTGATGGTACAAGCAAAACCATCAGTCAAGGTGAAGCTGGCCATGTCTGGAAGCAGTAACTTCTGCCTCCAGGCAGTACAAGGGAAAGTAATGGTAAAGGGAAGTGGGTCTTCTCTGTACTTTGTGTCCTGTATTCACAGGTACATCAGGGTGGGCTGGTCAGTGCCATACACACAAGACATCTGGGTCCTCAGGAACATTTCTATGCCCGTCGGTGCTCGCATGTTAATGCTTTTCTTTAAGACCTCGCAGGAAAGCAGGTGATTTAGGCACCCGCGGGCACTTTAAGAGTCAGGTGGAAAAAGATGTCTGAGACTTTCACCTCATTTTCCCCGTCTATGGAGACTGGATTTGTCCCCTGGGTGCTGAGAGGGCTGCTGACATGTGGTCACTTCTGCTGAATGCCTGATTCGGGACGTTCTTGAGCCATGTTCTCTTTTGCTTCAGAGAACTTCCTTGTTGATATTTGGTACTTTTGACTCAGGGAATGCTGGGGAAGACTTTGATCTCTTAGAATGTACCCTTTCTTCCATGCAGTGTTTTTTCTTTCTGTCCCTTTATACTCTTTTTAACTACCATACAGTGAAGAGGGCTTTGAGACAGAGACAAACGTTGTTGGTGAACATTCCACTGGTGGTTCAAAGGAATGTTCCTAGAATTATGTACATATATTGTATATGTCACATATATAGCAAAAGCGTACATATATTTTATATATAAATAAATAAATATGTAACTGTATAATATATACAAATATATAAAATATATGTACGCTTTTGCTATATATGTGATATGTACATTTTGCTCTCTAGAAAACAAAAATATACATTTGCTAATTAATAATTAATGTGTTATATATAAAGCATACCAGAATTTACTTGTATATCATGAATAATCTCTTTCAAACTCAACCTCAGTTCAGATATGGGTTCATTATAGAAAATATGTCTTGTCCATAATTAGGTATTGCTACTTTTAACTTTATATTCATATTAGGTGAATTTGGAGGGAAAAAAGAAAAATATAAAGGAATTACATAATGGAATCTCAGCATTGATATCTTTTTAAAACTTTTTTTATTATGAAAGTAATATAAAAATTCTGGAAAAATTTTAAGTGTGGAAAGATGTGGGAAAATAAAAGTGCATTATCCTACTACCTAAGGGAAAACATAGGTACATGCATGAATGTGTACACACACACACACACACACACACACAGAAGTAAAGTTGCGGTCCTTGACAGACCCTGGTGAACAAGGAGAGTGAAACTGTTTGAATCTTCTATTTGATTTTTGGATGCATCTAGACTGCATATCCAAGTGTGGCCCAGGGACCCAGTTCCGGCCAACAAAATGAGACTGGAAAAAATATAAGCCACTTCCAGGACTGGCCATTATGTAATCCTGTGTGACCCTCTACTCTTTTTTCTGTGTGGCTGGCTCAGAATTGTGGTCCAGAGTGACGTAGAAAAATAGCCTGTTGAAGATGAGAGTTTCTATCAAAACGGGTCCCTGAATGACTCTATAAGGCAAAGCTTCCTAACGATATGACTTAACATGTTAAGAAACAATTTTCTATTTTTGGAAGCCCGACAACATCAAGAGTGACTCCTGATAACAACCAATGTAACTTTACGCTAGGTCATAATTTGTCATTGTGACTAGAATTCTCTCTGGCTTCTTCCACATAAGAATGTGTCCTGCATGTTCTTCCAAGTTGCTACTTATTTCTCAGTTGTTGCAAGTGTTCTGTGTTTGTATAACCTTGGATGCTCCATATTCAGCTAAATTCCTGCTTTATTTTTCAGCTTTTCACTTAATGTGCCTATTTGTCGAAATCTATTTGTACCCATCTGGGGTCATTTCTGCAGGAAACGTTCTTAGGTTTGGAATTGTTGGACCCACCGCTTGAGACTTTTTATGACTTTTATGTATTTTCCCCTTATTTACCTTTAGCAAAGTTACGCCTATTCACACCTATACAAGAACCGTATGCGCTAATACTAATCGGCATTTTTCTTCCTATGGGGGTTCATTGGCTGAATTCCAAGAGTTTGGGCACCCAAACCAGCATCTGGTTAATTTCTCGTACAATTGATAACGTTTGAACGGTGCTATACTTAGGGGGACCTCAACATCATTTCTTGGTGGAATTCATGAAACTTAGAGTGCAGTAACTCCTCTGAAGAAAAATTGCAGTTAAATAGGTTCAGACGGAAGCTATTTGCTGTGACTCGATGCAACAAAGTTCCTTCCTCCCGTCCTTCTCCTGTTTCCATTACTTCCCCAAATCCCCCCCGTCCTCCAGAAAAGTGACAATAAGACTTTCTTATACTGGGAAGCACCTCATTTTCTCCATTGTGTCCTAGTTACTTTAACTTTTTTTTTTAATAAGAAAAAAGTTTACGTCCTACTATTATTGCTACTTGTGATTAAGTATGAAAATATGCTGAATAACAATAGAATCCTCAAGAGACATCATCTGCCAACTCACATGGTCCGTCTTCTCTCTCTCGGGGACTCTAACTCTTTTTCTGCTTTATCATAATAAAGAGGCTTGCATATTAGAATTTGATAATTTCTAACTTTTTAGCTGTGAGTATTAATGGAGGATAAATCAAGTTGTCTTCTTCTGAACTGAGTGAATCAGAGATCTTGCTTTTATCAGCAGGAAACAAAAATAAGAACACATAATAATGAGAAAATATGAGAATAAAACAAAAGAATAATAGGAATATAATGATGCAATAAAGAGTAAGAAGAAAATAAAATAATAGGTGCCCCCTGAGATATCATTTATTTCCTTTTCCCTTTTAAAAATGTGTTTCATGGGCGCCTGGGTGGCTCAGTCGGTTGAGTGTCCGACTTTGGCTCAGGTCATGATCTCGTGGTCTGTGAGTTCGAGCCCCACTTTAGGCTCTGTGCTGACAGCTCAGAGACCGGAGCCGGCTTCAGATTCTGTGTCTCCCTCTCTCTGCCCCTTCCCCACTCATGCTCTGTCTCTGTCTCTCTCTCTCTCTCTGTCGAAAATAAATAAACTTTAAAAAATAAAAAATAAAAAAAAATGTGTTTCAAATTGCATAACAATAAAATATATAATGGAGTACTTTAGCTTCCTATATTTTTAATATTTGAGGGCCCACCCAAATTAGGAAGAATACCTAAAGAATCTATAAGTTCCTAAAGCACGTGATAATCATTTGTGTTGATCTTTTTATATTAATATTTATAAACGTAATGTTAAATGTTCCGTGTGTCATATTAATATTTAAATGAGTCAAGAGGTTCTGTTTTTTATAAATGTCATCAAGTATCTTTGTATCTTGATTAAGTCTGCCAAAGAATTCTCCATACTTCCTTAAGGACAAATTCACATATTGTGTTTTTATTCAAAAAGCCTTTATATTGCAGTTAGGACGTTGGATCGATTTTGCCCAGAGCTATATGTCAAAGATCAACCCTTTTATTAGTCTGATGTGAATGAGGGTTATAATTATAACCTAATGTGATTGATTTATGTGTATGACTTTTCATAATTTATAGTAGTCTTATTATCCCTTTGGATTTCATGTAACATGTTCGGTATAATTTTAAACTATGAGAGGAGTCTGTTGAAAGATGTCAGATAAAATTATATTCTTTTCTCAACCACATCTATACCTAGTGGGTTTTTGAAAAACAGCGAGTCTTTCCAGGACAGTGAATAATGTGAATGTTAAAATTCTAGCATCCGTTCAACCAAAGTCATATGCAAAAATCACCCACAAAAGTCCAGCTAAGTTGCTTTTCTGAAAGACTGGATCTGTTTCAAGATGGGAAAACAAAAATACTTAAATAATAAAACTAAGAATGATTACATTAAAACAAGCCCATTTCATTAACTTGCATTACGTTAAAATGATAATAATACAGCGTCAAGTAATAGAGAATCAGAGAAGGAAATAAACAGAAAAAAAAAAGAAAACTTTGGCTTTGTAAAACTACTAAGATTAATATAAAGCTTTCCCAGAGTTTCCTGGTAGCCAGAGGAAATAGGAAATCGGAGGCTTTCTGGCTCCCCGCTTCTAATAAAGGGAGGTACATCAATTAGTCAGGAGAGGCAAATTTTTGTCTTATCTGAGTTTTCCCACATGTCTTTTATATGGAATATTGAACATCATGGTAAAGGCTCTTCCAGAGCAGTTTGAAAAATGCAGTGATGTTCTACGTGTGCCTATATGTTCTAACCATCTTTTTAAAAGCCGCTAGGAGACATTATTTCGCTTCACGAAGGCATGAAGATACTTTATCTGCCAAACTGTCAGCACCAAAAAGAGCGATTGGCATCCTCAAGCATCTTAAAGCGTAGCCTCTAAGTTGTAACCACCGAGGGGCACAGTCTCTGAATGAGGCACCTGCGTTGAGCCCCAGCTCTGCTCCTGTGTAGCTGTGTGACCAGGGCCAAGGTACTAACGAGCCCGTGTGAGGGCTAACTTGCTCAGAGCATGTCTCATGCATATTAAGTGCACCAAGACGGCTTAGTCATTGTTATATTTATATATTAGTATTATTATTGATATGTCTTTTCAGAAGCAGAGATATTCTAGGTCACCAAACGTACTCTAATAAAGAGCGATCTGTGACCAGGTAGACAGCACAGCTTCTCGCTTCCCTCTCGCAGTTGGCAATCATAACGTGTTTTGAAGAATCATATTCTCTTGCAGCAGAGTCATTGTGAGAAAGGTTTTCAATGGGACGGCAACATTAGTAATGCTTGTCACATCTCATTCTGGTGGAACGTAGAAAAGAAATAAAAGGAAAGAAGCTGTATTTAAATACACAATGATGTACTTTTCAAAGTGCAAAATAGAATATTCACGGTTGTAGGCAGTGGCGGGGGATAAAGACCTCTTTATAGCATGGGTCACTGTGTCAGAAGCTAAGAGGCCAAATGACAGCCATAATGAAGTCTGGGGATATAGCATGTCACTTCTCTTGCGCCTGACATGCCCAGAGGTGTCCACTGGGTTAGGCTCATCACTAAGATCATGGAAATCCTGGGGCCGGAACAAAATTTTTCTGCCATCCCTCAACCACATCGCTAAAATCAGCTTACAACCCATTTGCCCAAGACGTGCACAATGATCTAAGGCGAGATGTTCTATCCCTCTGGATATTACTTAGCACCCATGTTCGAGTAAAAACCTGTTCTCTGCTTCCCCGGTGTCGCGTGTCGATCAAGTGAGACCTGGCCCAGTTAACAATGGATTGACATCACGATAGAACAGGGTACAGTGGGGACATCTCTGCTCACCCACTTCTGTTGGTTACCAGCTGCGGGGGGTGGGGGGGGAATTCATTTAAACCCCCCCGAACATAAGCTATATTTTCTTTGTGACGTGACAGTGTTAGTATCCATGCTACAGAGTTTTGCCGTTATATTCAACATGTGCTGATTCTTTTTAAACAAAATTTTTTTAATGTTTATTTATTTTTTGAGACAGAGAGAGACAGAGCATGAACAGGGGAGGGTCAGAGAGAGGGAGACACAGAATCCGAAGCAGGCTCCAGGCCCTGAGCTGTCAGCACAGAGCCTGATGCAGGGCTCGAACTCACCGACCGTGAGATCATGACCTGAGCCGAAGTCAGACGCCCCAACGGACCGAGCCACCCAGGCGCCCCAAACATGTGCTGATTCTTTCAACACATATTTATCTAATGCCTGTTGTGCGCCAGGCACTGATTTATATACTTAAATAATGATATAATGTATGAGAAATTGACCTTGAGGAAACCACCACCACCACCGTCATCATCATCATGATTGCAACTGCTTAAACTTTTTTCTGCAGGGATAATGTACGTGTCGCTGTGCTCTGTCCGCACACGGATGATCTCATTCTGTCTGCACACATTTCTACCTAGACCACAGTGCCAACTAACAAACACCATTTTACAGAGGGGGGACTCCAGGCTCAGAGAGCTAAGTGACTTGGATATTTTCACGCGAAACCAGTTTGCGTTGATTATCATGAAACACCGTTCTCATAATCACAGTGTATTCTGAAGGTTTGGGGTGGGAAACCCCTAGGGGCCAATGAGTGTAGACAGGGATATCCAAGAATAGGATGCGGGCCCCGCTCCCGTTTTATATAATTATGTGAAACAGACGGGAAAGGCTAATGACTTTTCGTCCCAGTTGCATTGAACAAGATTAAAGATGCTGACACAGACTAAAGATCTGGGCTGAGGACTTCAGATCTCATTACCCATATCCCAAGCCATTGCCCGTCTCTTGGCATCATTCTTCTGCTCCGTAGTGTGGCTTGTGCGCTCATGTGTGTGTGTGTGTGTGTGCACGCACCACACTGCTGTCTGGTTCTCCCAGTGAGGTCACAGCGCCCTGATGCCAAGCCCTCAAAAAGTTTTTGTATCCTCTTTAGAGACCCTAGAGTTGACGGCAGTCTTTGGGCCTTTTAGGGCCCGCTACTTGATTAACTGTTGACAGACCATCTGCACTCTCCAGAGTTTCACATGGCATCTGCTGCAGCTCATCTGGAATCTTATGTTTAGAAATATTTGTCCACTTACGAACAAGGTTCTTGGGTAAGCGGCAAGATCCGTGCGCGAGCCATTGTAGAATCGGAGGGAACAAACAGTTGCATTTGATCGGTTTTAGTTTCAAATTGGGAAAGCTAAAAATGTACAGGTTAACGTATTTTGCGCTTCTTCTGTCTGTCCTCTAATCCTTCCACGTAGATTCGGAGCCCAACACGGCATCCACTTCCCTCACCCCATATTGCTTTGTATTCGGCCTTGTTGCTTTGATTCTGTGCAAGTTGGACTTCTGGCAATTGAATAAAATAAGATATGGGGACGTGTTGCAGATATGTCAGCTACATCTCCAATATTACCAAAAGGATATTTATGGAAAACAGGTTGTTTCGTATACATTTTTCCTAAATTGGTTGGCCAACGTATTCCATTTGCACACCAAGCGCTCTTTGTAACGTAAGTCATATCCCAAAACTGCTTGCGGTCGCTATCACTGCGTAGAGGGTATACATCATACATTTCCTTATAAATAAGTCTTCAGTCTGTTAACGCAGTGAGCTAGTAATTGAGAGTGAACTGTGTCAAACAGGCACATATATAACAAATTAAAAACAAATATGTGTCTGTGTGTGTACACACACACACACACACACACACATGCGCGCGCGCACAAAATGTGCTCCAGGTTACTTTAAATCATACTGTGGGTCACGTCTGTTTGTACGAGTGGTTTTAAGAAACTGTAAACACGAAATAATATAAATCTTTACTTTTCCTGTGGAAAGGCTCTTGGATATATAAGCAATTTGTTTCTTAATTTCTTAAAGCCAGTACGTTTAGAAAGTTCTTTCTTACAAAAATAGACTATGGCATTTGTTTATTTATTTATTTTTTTGAAGAAAGAAGATATCAACTCAATCCATACCTTAATTCAGAGTTGAGCATGTTTGAATAGCCAATGATAAGGGATTTTAAAGACTTTTATTTTTATTATTTTTAAAAAAATTTTTTTAACGTTTATTTATTTTTGAGACAGAGAGAGACAGAGCATGAACGGGGGAGGGGCAGAGAGAGAGGGAGACACAGAATTGGAAGCAGGCTCCAGGCTCTGAGCCATCAGCCCAGAGTCCCACGCGGGGCTCGAACTCATGGACCGCGAGATCGTGACCTGAGCTGAAGTCAGACGCTTAACTGACTGAGCCACCCAGGCGCCCCTAAAGACTTTTAAATAAAGGTTTTGATGACACTAGAAATTGATCATAAAGTTGTATAAAATTAATATTCAGGGTTCCATATCATTTTTGTCACTTTCTTCACAAAACAATAGGCTTCTGCTCTTTGTCTTACTTTCTCTACTGTCATGCTATGTAACCCATCTAGAAGATAAGTACTATTATTGCAACAACCCATATGGTAATAGACATGAACTTACCCAATCATAAGGCATCATCCTCAACAAGCTCCATGCCAGCTCACAAAAGGAACACAGAAGTACTATGGAATAGCAAAAATGACAAGGACAATGACAACAGGGATGGTCATAAAATGAACAACAAAGTAAGGTATCACCTAGAAGAAATTGGGTGCTTAGGAAATTGCTATGTGACACTACAGAAAATTAGTATCTAAAAAATTTGTTTTTCTAGGGGCTCCTGGGTGCTCAGTCGGTTAAGTGTCTGACTTCAGCTCAGGTTATGATCTCCTGATTCATGAGTTCAAGCCCCGCGTTGGGCTCTGTGCCGACAGCTCAGAGCCTGGAGCTGCTTCGGATGCTGTGTCTCCCTCTCTCTCTCTCTGCCCCTCCCCTGCTCACACTCTGTCTATCTCTCTCGAAAATAAATAAATAAAAATAAAATTTAAAAATAAATAAAAATAAAAAGTTTGTTTTTCTAAGGGTGAAAGCGATATTTTTTTTAGTCTGTTTAGCATACTTCAACTTAGACCTGACAGAATTTCCAGGTTTTTAGAGGTACTTAGCCAATCAGCCACAACTTTGATGACTTAGGACAAAAATTTTTGATCAACATTATTAAAGGGCAAGGGGCTGCCATTGCTGCTTTGGGGAGGTTTTCAGTTCAGTTAGACTCTCTCTCACCATATACACATGCCTACACCCTAGTCCTTTTATTTATTATTGGAAGTGGCTTTTCCATACAGACTTTCTTCAATTTTCCACAGCTGTCTCTAAAATTCTTATAATTTTAGAAGTATAATAAAAAGTAATCTTGGAATTCTGAACTTTGTGTTACAGAGAAGACTAGATACACTATAATTCGAAGGTAAAAATATACTTCAGCAACAATATAGTGTCTTCTTATAGGGAACATGGAGGGAGGGATTTATTTAAGTAGTATTGCCAAAGGCTAGAACTATTTACTCTTTCTTTTTCTTATTAAATAGTGTTCAGAAAATAAATTGAAAATAATGAGATATATTTCAACAGTACAAAGGCTTCCTTTTCTTGGTTTTCTTCTTCACTGGTAGACCATTCCTTTTTTAAAAATTACTTTTGGTTGGGGTGCCTGGGTGGCCCAGTCAGTCAGTGTTGGACTCTTGATTTCGGCTCAGGTCACGATCTCACAATTTGTGAGATCGAGCCCTGCAGCAGGCTCTGTGCTGACAGTGCAGAGCCTGCTTGGGATTCTCTCTCCCTCTCTCTCTGGCTCTCTCTGTCTCAAAATAAATAAAGAAACAGTAACAAAATGCTTTTTTTTTTTTTCCATTTACTTGCATACATTGTGGGGAAAAGAGGAATTAAAGGAACATTAGATACATTGGAAAAGAACATTTAAAGTTTAAATTCTCTGGGATAAGTAGTAAAGGGAAAGACACGGGACAGTAAAATTATGAAGGACTTACTTCCCCAAATCAGACCTGGGTTTGAATTTTGGCTCTTCTGTGGATTAGCTGGATTCCCCACAGTAACTGAATTAACTTGTGTGTGTTGATCCTTAAATGGAAATAAATATGGTTACTTATCCCACAGAGATGTTGCCGGATTCTTTGTTTTATTGAGATTGGGTTTATTTTGTGTGTGTGTGGCTTTTTGAAAGAAAGATTTCATGGCTTTTTTTTGTATCATGGGGCATTGAAACATCCGAACAAATCAATGTCTGGGGGCGAAGCAGATGTTTTCCCCTTCACGTCTTTGGATTACTGAGCAACTTGTCAGTAGATTCAAACAAAAATAAACAAAAGACAACTTTTTGCATTACTTCAGTCTTTCCAAGGCAGGCACTGGAAACTCGTCAGATGCAACTAATCTAGCATTCAAACACCACGCGGATACCTGTCGCTGCTGTGCCCTGAGCCCGCTCCCACCTCTGCCCTGCTGCTTTGGGGCTGGTATTCCATCATCTGGAGACATGTGCATAGTGTCGGGAAGAGGACGAGGAGAAAATAAGAAGAGTGCCGGGCTGGGAAGAGGTCAGCCGAAGTTGTGCAGGGCAAGCCTGAACATGCCATTGGAACAAACCCATGCACCATTGAAGTTCTTCAGTGGGAACATCTGGCAGAACCCCATGATGGGGTCTTCACTGGGCTTGAGCTGGCCCACAACCATGCTGACAACGTGGCCGGCTGGATGGCTCAGGTCTGTGTGGTGCTGCTATGCTGGATTTTCTGGAACAGAAAGCTGGACAACTTTTCCACAATGGCAGTTTCCAATGGAATTGCTGTCCTTCCCATATAAGGCATGACTGTCAATATAACTGCACCTAGGGGCACCTGGGTAACGCAGTAGGCTGAGTGTGGGACTCTTGATTTCCACTCAGGTCACGGTCCCAGGGTCGTGGGATCCAGCCCTGCTGTTGGACTCTGCGCTGAGCATGGAACTTACTGAAGATTCTCTCTTTCTCTCCCCCTGCCCCTCTACCCTGCTCCCACTCTCTACCTAAAATTAAAAAAATAAAAATAGATATAAATTGCACCTAGTAGAGTTCTGTTGTTATCAAATAACTAGGGATAATGTTGAATGGAGCTGGTTCTAGTCTTCCCACAGATTGGCTTGTCTCCCATTCTGGGGCATCACTGGGCTTCTGCTGAGACCCGGTGCTGACTCCAGAGCCAGCAGGTGGCAGGACATGGGGCTGAGGTCGGCGAGACTGGGGCAGACTGGGCTAGGCCACACAGGGAGGGTCTGGAGCCCCCCAACGGGGTGTCTGGCACAGGGGGAAAGGCTGGGCCCAGCTCAGTCCATTGTAGGTGCCATGGGCACAGTACAGTGGGATAGGCACCTGTCTGTTCCTCTTGTGTCTCTGCATGACCCCAGCCCTGCATGTCTGCAGGGCACAGGGCCAGGGTCTGGGGCCTGGGGATGCACAGCAGAGGCTCCAGGTGGCCCAAGTGCAGCTCCTTTGGCCCAGCACCCTCCTGGATACCCTAACCCCTGACACTCACCCAGGGGCTGGCATGCATTAGGTATTTTTTATCATCTGCTATGCATCGCATAACCTGTTTAATGGATCTGGTGGCACAGGATCATGACTGGAGATGACAAATAAATAGGTTTTTTTGGCAGAACGTACAATGGGGCCTTTGGTAAAAATTATTAAAGCAATGACCTGATTCAATTCAGTAACTTCTAGATGTCCCCCAAAGGAGAAAATCAGAAGACATTAAGGAGCTGAGTTATCCCTTGACCCCAGGTTGATTTGCGGAAGAAAGGGCAAAGATGGAGAATTAATCTCCTAATGTTTTAGATAAGACTGTATCATATTGTGTCAATCTCCCTTTTGTAGAAAACAATATCTGTGGTTAATTGTGAAGCTCCTGGTGTTGACAGAAGAAAGTTCAAAATGTATGGGAATGATGGTAGTCAGAATCCAGCCTCTGGGAGGAAAAAGGGTCCAATTTAGTCCCCAAAGGGAAGCGTTTTAATGGGTCGGGACTAAAAATGCAAATGGTGATAGCCCTAAGAAGTGAGACCTGAAAATTAAGAATGTAGAAATACCAAAAGCTTTTTTGTTGCCATAGTAGGTCAACTCTCTGTTCTTCTTTTTGTGTGTCTCCTTTTGGCTCCTCCTTTTGGATTGCATTATTCTGCTCTCCTCTCCCTGGGAGGCCCGTTTGCACGGTGCACTAAAAGGACCAGGATCTCTTCCCCTTGACGGTTGCCTCCTAATATTTTCCCCACCCCTACCAGAAGGATAAGTGGGTACCAAGGTAACAGGAGGAGAGATGGATATTTGGGGCTGAGTACTCTTTCTGCACCTACTTCAGTCCATTGGGGTCTGATAGTTCAGCATTATAGAAGTGCTTCTCCAGTTAAGCTGGCCATATGTGACATCGTATGATGGTCTACTCAAAGCCACATGATCAACATGCTACATTTTCCCGAAAGATTTCAAGGCAGGGGAGAACCATTTATATCATGATGAATATGGACACATTAAGGCAGAATATTTGAAATTCACATACAAATATTTAGGATAAAAACAAGGCTTCAAGAAAATGTTATATGTTCAGTGTGATGCCTTAGACCCTGAATCTGGCTGGGGACAATGGAGGTCGTGTGGAGGAGGTCATGGAGGGGAGTTGAGCAGAATGCTTGAAAGTTAAGGTCCCATGTTAACAAATAGTGCGTATTTGTCTATAGTGTACCCTTTAAACTATTTCTATTGGGAACCCAAGTCATTGTCCTGGCCAAGACAGAAATACTCATCCTGGTCACTATCATCATGACCAAATACGTATGTAGTAATACTTTGTAAAATGTAAATCACAGAACAAATAGAAGGGTTGTTGTAGTTGTTGTTGTTATTTTTTTAATGACTTATCTTTAGGTGCTTAATTCAAAGCAATATGGATTGGTTGATTTCTCTTTGTTAGAGAGAACACCCTTTAATTAAATATTTCTTTTATAAGACTTGTGAAGGTGTATACATAAGTGTGTGTGTTTGCATACTTAGAATTATTTCCTAAGAAAATTAGTTCTTTCTCTTTCGTAGTGCACCCTCAGAGTAAGCTATACCACAGTAATGGACATCTAGGACTAATAAATCATGGAATTACAGTGCTTATAACAATTTACTGTCCACATGGTAGATCCACAGTTGTTTGGATTAGTTTGTTTGTTTTCATCTACTGATACTTCTCCAGGAGAATTTTTATGAAACTCGTGGAAACAGAAAATTGGGAGAACTTCACTCAACAAACAGATGCCTGAACTGTGTTTCTCTGCTCTTGCAATGTTTATAATGGCTTAAATGTTTACACATGCATAAGGTACAGGAAATTCTCAAAACGGTAAGAATTTGTTTAGGCTGATCTAATTGGTTTATTGGCTTAGCTACAAGAGCTTTTGAAAAGCACATGTGGAACATCTTAAGGATTATTATTCTTTTTCAGTCTCAAATAAAATGAAGGCAGTAGTGTGTTTGACGAGTGTCTCTCTGAGCCCAACACGCACCACTGTGTGAAGATTGTTGTCTTCCAAGAATACGGTGCATATGAAAGCTTCACATCCATCTCTAATGACTAAGTATCTCTACACAGGCTCATCTCCTTTGTCACACTAAGCGCCACCTAATGATGCCTGAGCCTCTGTTGCTTTTCCACCTTCCCCGATGCATCAGACAAATCTTTGCTAAAGTAAATACCACTTGGATCACGTCATGCTTTAGCCCTAGAACCTGCATGAACCCCTGTTCCCTACATTCTCAAGACCAAACAATTCTGCCTGTATTTTCAATGTGTAAGATGTTCGTTGTCGCTGTACTCTTACTATTTACACTTCTATTTGTGCATCTATGGTTAAAAACAATGTTTTTCTTTTCTTTTTACTTTAAGTAAGACCAGAGGCCCCACTTAAAGTTGTTATCAATGTACAGAAAAACTACAGGGGTGGAGACATCCCCAATAAATGTCAGGTCTGTGAATTTATATGGAATTTGATTTATATGGAATTCAATCATGAATTTCTTGTAACTAGTCAACAGTCAGGAGCTAAAAGAGTATGACCACAAACAAGGCAATGGGCAAGATTGCTAATGAAAGTATAAAGCTGAGCCCAATAAATGGTTTGCTAAAAGTGCTTACCTGTTTACAGGTGTGGCCGTTAGCTTTCTGTGTATCCACTATAACCATTTTATCGATATGTATGTAGCATGCTTTATTGGAAACACTTGCTGGAATATTTGACCTCTTAGAGATAGGACATGTTTGTAGTTGTCAACATTTTCAATGCAAATCAGAAAAGCATAAAATTAAAATATGTAAATGCTTTTAGTTTTCTAAAATTTGAAAAAATTAATTTTTGAGGTTGATTTCCTAGTCTTAATACTACTTTCTTATTCTTTATTCCAGTCACTATAATGGATGACGGGATAAACATAAGGGAGTTATACAGATCGGTAGAAATATTAACTTCAATAAAACCATTTATTTCTCATTCAGATAGTGGTAGCTTTGCATGAATTTGATGCGCTACGTTCTTTCAAAAAACCCCAAAACACTAACATTTGGGCAATGTGAATTGGAGATAAACTGTCATCATCATAATTCCTGCTGTTCAAGAAAAATTACATCTATATTGGAAAATCATTAAACTTTGATGCATTCAACGATCACAACCATAGTAGAGGTAGACATATATTTGGTCATTTGCAACTGTGACATGGGATATTTGTTCACTAACTTTAAGAACACCTTAAATTCAGGGGTGCCTGGGTGGCTCCGTTGGTTAAGTGTCTGACTTTGGCTCAGGTCAGGACCTCCCAGTTCGTGGGCTGGAGCCCCGCGTCGGCCTGTCTGCTGTCAGAGCGGAGCCCGCTTCAGATCCTCTGTCCCCACCGCCTCTCTCAAAAATAAATAATAAAACTTAATAAAAAATTTAAAAAATAATATAAACACCTTAAATCCATTGGTGAGTCAGCTCCAACATCTATAAGTGCGTATACTCAAACAGGTATTCAGCATGTATCAGGAGCTGCGTTATTTAACAGGTTTGAAAACCCAACACTCACGCTACACTCTGTGGGTGCTAGCAGTTTAGTTGATATTCTCAGTTCAATTGGCCAGTATGTAGCCTCTTCATGGCTTTTCCACAGAATTAAAAAAAAAAATTTAAACACAAGTACCTTTTAGTTGTTTACGGTTTGTGGAATATGTGTGTGTGTGTGTGTGTGTGTGTGTGTGTGTGTGTGTGTATTCAAATATGCATACAAGAGAGTACACAATGTGGTGTATTTTTGCCAATATTGGAAATATTTATAGAATGAGCAGAAAGCATAACAAATAAAATCAAGGCACTCCTACTATTATGTAAACTTGGTAAGAAAATGTGCTTTTCCGTATTGTTTATATCTAGCAACTTATAAAGGGGCTGGCTTACAGTAGGTACTTAATAGGTGTCTGTTGAAGGGAAAAAGAAGGCATGACTATCTCCACTTTATAAAATAGTTGGGGTCTGATGGGATGTTCTGAGTGCTGGAATCTGCTTACGCCTTATCGAGGGACCCCACGGACCTTAGCAAAAAGCATCTGTTTCAGATCCCAGTATGCCCAAGTTGAATTCTGGTACCAATGCTTATACTACCTCTGTGACCGTGGACAAGATATTTAAACATCTAACGCCCAAGGCAACTCCTTTATGAAATCAGGAGAATGCACTTACTGCTAGGATGTTGAATTAAATGAGTAACATACATACATTGCCAAGAATCGTGCCTGGCCTGAAATAGACAATAAATCTTGTTATCATTCCTTTCATTCTAGAAGCAACATGGGTACCTAATTGTGGTGTCAAACGTAGGTCTGTTACCCTTGCTTCTATCTGGGTATCTCTGAACCATTCTTCCCTGCTTCGATCTAATCTGTGACCACTGTGTAAAGTGACCGAAGAACTAACGCCCAATTCAAATACTAGTAACAGTGCATGGTTTAATACTTAAAGGACAACTAGTTATTTTTGAAGGAAATGAATTGAAGATTGAAAAGTCTTAGCACATTGGAATAAAGATATTATGATAAACTTTTAGATATAGTGTCAAAACAATGAGCAAGATCATTTTAACTAGGAGCATGACCTTCCAAATGACATAATACCATTTGATGTGCTTACTTGTGCTCTATATGAACCTGTGATTGGAATAAATGTTATCAAATATCTTAGGATAAAAAGTTAACTTTTTTCTCACTTGAACCTTGACAATTAACTTGACACATGTATCTGAGTAAGAAGGTGGATTTATGGAGAATTGATAGGCTTCTCTCTCTTTGGAATTTCGGTACATCGTGGAGAAAGGAAAAGCAAGAAACAAATGTATGGCTACGGTACCTACTTTTGGGATGTTCTCGTTATGGCTTTGAACATAACTGGTATAATATAGATGCTGATTAGGAAAACCTGGTAATGTCAGGTTGTGACTTTCCACTGGATCTATGTCTTGTCATTAAATTACCAGATGCCCTGTGGAGCAGGTCAAGGATTTCCAACGGATGTTAGAACAGATATGTGAAAACACAGTTGGAAGAGAGGAAAACTTGCCTTTAAAGATAACAACTGCATCAGTTCAAGGGTTGTTCCCATGCAGAAAATTTGGGAATCTGCACGCGGTAAATCTCGGCTAATGACTGACCACGAGTACATAAAAGATATTTTAAAAATGATGAAATTAGAATAATAAGACCATCTATTTGCAGAAGTATTCTGAGTGTCAATTAAGCTAATTAAGCTAATAACACAGACCACGGAGTCTCTATCCCAGTGTGTCTCAATCTTAAGAACATTATATGACTCAGTTCCAAGTTCCATCCAAGAAGGGATTTATGTCCAGGATCTTAACTCGGGGCATGCAGTTACAAGAGGCCTTTGCTATGTCTTGGCACCCTCAGTGAATCTCCTATTCCTAGGGAAGACATAAGAAATTTACATTAGCAGTGTAAAAATTACCAACAGCTCACCCAAGTCACCAACTGTCTGTTACCATTAAGTAATTAAATGTATATCGACTGACCACATTGTCTTGAGAATCTCCAGAAGGCCCCGAGCCATAAGGATGAACCAAGAAGGACACATATAGCTTTTGGAAATAATCAGCTATAAAGAAGCTGTTATAAAAGCTATATATATATAAAAAGAAATGTATAGAATACTTTTTGAGAACATAGCAGAGAATATTGGCTTCTACCCAGGAAAAGGGGGAAGGTCAGTAGATGCTTCCATGTTTCAAAAACAATGAGTAAATGTTTCTACAAAAACTAAAGTATAACAGTTTCGGGGGGTTTGGTCTTTTGGGAAGGTTCAAGTAAGACACTATTTAAGACACTACTGCCATGGCATAGCATATATTAGGGGACAATGACAAAGCAGGGAGCTGTAACGATGGCCACGGTCTGACATGTGTTGGCCCTGTGTGCCAAGTTAAGGAGTTAGCCTTATAGTATTCTATAGTCATAAAGAGCATTAAGGAATTTTGAGCAGGGGACAAGTCGGATTGGATCTGGATTTTGTCCAGAGCACTCTCAGTGATGTGAAAAACAATACATAGGTGGGCAGGATAGGGGGCAGGGAAAATAGTTGGAAGTCTGTCGCATCAATTTGGTCCAGAAGTGATGGGGTTCAAATCAAAGCGGTGTGGGTTAATATGGAAGAAGGCCCCTGGGAATTATAGTCCCTTGGGTAGGAAACGATGTGTCCAACTAAAATTCAGGGTTTTGTTAAGGAGGAAGAAGAGAAGTAATAGTGTGCCGAGTAAGTCACGTTCTCTGCCATTGTCAACAAGAACTAGTCAATGACACCAGAAACAATTTTCCATCCACCCTTCCCATAGTTCTGGCCTCTGCTAAAGCCGACGGTCTGGCCCAACGTGACAACATTTACATTGGAGTGCTACACGACAGTAATTCCAATGTTTTTAAACTTGGGGTTTGAAAGTTTGTCTTGGCAGATTTCCCTCAGTTTGGGTTTGGTTTGTTTGGCCAGAAAGTGGCATATTCAGACAGGCTTAAATCCCAACCGTAGCAAACACAATCTTAGGCTTTTCAGATTCTATAGTTCAACACACCAGTGATCCTAGGTAGACAGCGCTGGATTACACGTGGGATGTGCTGGCAAGATGTGCGGATTAGGTCATGAACACAGCATCATTGGCTGCCTGGCAGAGGGGTAGGAAGAAAATGGTGTCCAGAGTCTGGAACCTTGGTGCGGGCCTGACTCTGCTACTTTCTTGTTTTTTATCCACTGGAGGAAAATACATCAAGCGTCAGCTTTTGTGTAAACTGCAAAATAGTTCAGTTTTAGACAAACTCCATAAATAATCGCCTCTCCATCCCTTTTTCATTTCGATTTCATTATCTAGAAAATGTCATAGGCAAAGCACACTTCTGCTTGGTGCCTGTATCCTCTGCTTATCTCCCTCAGTAAAACAGCCTTGTTGATCACTTAAAGTGTATTTTCTGGGTATTTATGTGTATGTGGCATTGCCGGCTTAAATAAAATGATTACTGGCATTTGATAATTTAATGAATCTTTATTTTTCCTGGAACCGAGAACATTGCTGCTGTAAAGGAAATGATTATGAATGTTTCATTAAAAGAAAATCCGGTAATCAAATATAATATAGAATTAAGAGAAGTGCATGTGGCTTAGTGTACTGGAGTACATAATGTCTTTTGGCAGAAAGCAATCTATTATAAAAGAAATAACCAGCCGTTGTCACCTTGATGACTCTTTGGTCCAAAGGCATCTGCGACTGATATATGGACACTAATAGCTAAGTTCCTCTTGTCTTGGAACTTGTAGACTCTTCCAGAAGCTGGGTTCTGAGAAGACCAGTCATCTCATTTCACTGGGTTGCGAGGAGGAAATAAAACATGTATATAAACGCACATTGGATGTTCCAAGTAAAACACAAATGTTTGTGATTGTTCTCATCGCATGAGACAGAGTTTCCATTGGTTAGAAGGGCTCAGAGAGGCTGCACGAAGCTTCTGGAGGCAGATCTGGCCATACGCGTGGAATCGGAGGGTTTGACTCATGGATGATACAAATGGGTAACCTTGCTTCAATTGCCCAAGGAAAGCCATCCGTCTCACTAAGGGGACTGGGTAATGGTGCCATAAAACACACTTGCGGACGGGTCTAGCGAGAAATATGAAAGTTGGAATGGACAAGGAAAATTACCTATTGCAGCCCAAGATGCTTGCTTTAAAAATTGCACAGGGGATATTGATCTGACCAAGAATGGCCAGAAATATACATGGAAGCTGCATATCTGTGCATATATATGTATGTACATATATACGCACATTATATTTATCTTTGTGGCCGAGAAGAAAAGGAAAAAGATGAGCATTCGACCTATAAAACAACCCTACAAATGTGATTCACCCAGAGAGCAGTATTTGTGTTAGAATGATTTCATTGTGCGTTCAGTGCTAGATGTTACAGTATGTGTTTGATAGGCAATCTCACATCCATGTGCAACTATTAGATCATTATAATCAATCCTCTGAAATGATACACACTTATTTTTTTTCCCCGCAAGTTCTTCACATACTCAGTAGGTGCAATTCAAGTTTAAACATTGCATTTTCCTCTGGCAGTAACAGGCTTTTTAGAAAAACATCCCAGGAAATATGCCAATTTCTTTATAAACATTATCTCTTTTTATTCCCCCAAAGGAACACTTAAAGTGTGGACCGTTTCCACCCTCCGTTTGCAGGGTCGACTGAGTCTCGGCGAAATGAGCACCCTCAGGACACACAGCCTGGAGAGGCAGAACCAGAAGTGACCCCACGTCTACCTGATATCAAACCCCTGTGCTCGGGAAATCTACCACAGTAGACACTAACAGGTTGTTATCAGCTCCAAGAGGAACTTTCACACCATCTGTGGAGAAGGGCCAAGTTCTGTGTTCATTTTTTCAATTTCCAGTCCATAAAGGACTCTTATTTTAGTAAAATAGAATATAATGTTACAGCAAAGTCAAATTGCCATACATTTTTTGAAATGCTTCACTTTCTACCCTTATTTCATTACAATTGTACCACGAACTGTTCACAAACTGGTTCCAATCTCCTTCCAGTAGCATGGACATAAATTCCAATTTGGGATTTCTGAGATCTCACTTTCTAGAAGTTTCTGGTGTCATTGAGTTCAAGATGCAGAGTTCCCTCCAGCAATGTGATTATTTTTATCTTTTGTTATAAATGATATAAAATGTCTAATATAATTGGAGGGCACCTGGAAGCTTTATGATCAAACCCCCCAAAATAGCCCTCCCAGGGAATACTAGCTTTATACTGTGTATTTGAAAACAGGATAACTTAGAAAATGTTTCTCTTTGTACTTAGATATGTTTTTCATTGTTATCCAAGATGTTACAGGGAGGTTTTAGGCTTTACGGTATTATTTGCAATGGGAATAAGAATCTAGTGTATTATGCCGCAGTTGTATTTCTTGCTTGATTCTTGGAAATCAATTTTCCTTCAAAAAACTTGACCCAAGTCTAAAGTTTGGTAAGACTCCCCTTTGTATGGCATGGACAGCAAGAGGACTGAGCATCTCGTTAGACATACCTACTGGTATTTCTAGCAAGTCTAAATTTAAACAAGTCCAGACCACACTCTCTGGGTTTCTATTCTGTGTTGGATAAGTCTTGGCAAACAGAAATGGTACCATTTTGTTTAACCAAATACATTGGCTGTGAGAGGGTTATCATTTATCGAACTATATCAGAGATGGGCGAGCTTATATGACCACAGGGGACAGGAGGAAATTTAATGAGCACAGATTTCTAGGAATAAAACCAAAGATCCGGGGGGGAGGGAGGAGGTTGGCTGAATGGAAAACACTCACCGCACGCGAAGGCATTCGCACGGAATGTTGTAAAGCTCTGTATGAGGCAAACAAAACAGGTGTCTAGCCGCATTTCTGTTACCCATCTTCTGTGCCCAGCAGCAGCATGAATGAAAATCGAATTCTGAACCATTCAGTTTCATCCAGTATAAAAATGGTTTCACTGTTCCGATTTGCAAGCTCCTGATAAGGGTGCTCCCCCCCCCCCCCCCCCCCCGCCCAGCAAGTAAAATTCTCCTCGTTTTGAGGCTTCTGTTGAGCAGAGGGGAGAAAGTGTAAGTAAGGAGCAGAAAATGAAAGACATGGCAGGGCCAGACAGCCTCTGATCCCCTGAGGCTGGGCTGGTGGTTTCGTGGGGGAGAGAGGTAGGGTCAGTTAGCTGAGGACGGGGTTCGCAAGGTGGGCTGAAATCAGGTTGAAGAAGTGCTCTAGTCCCGATTAAGATTTAGTGAATTCTTACTGTGCGTCCAGCTCCGTGCTGAGCACCGTGCACGGAATGTGTCGTTAATGACTTGATTCAACAACTTTATGAGCTAGTTGCTCTCAGTTTCTCACGAGGTGAGCTGGGTTTCCACCAGGGGGGCTTAAGCGCACGCAGATTCTTTTGTACATCTTTACCCTATTTACATGCAGAACTCATAACTTCTTTGGGCAAATATTGAGGATGGAAGAGATTTTATGCATTTTAAATTGTTCTGATTTACCTAAATAATGACATATCTTGTTAGTTCCTATGGTAGCTTTGAGTCCCTCCAGGGCAAGGGGCTCATCTCTGTTCTCTTTGGAACCCATGAGAACATACACTTTGCGGGGGTGGGTGTAGTTCATTGATGTGTCCCTCATGAATAGAGCGACATCTGCCTTATAGTAGGATCTCAGGAAATATTTCTAAATGAGTAAGTGAGTGAATGAATTGTTCCCATTTTACAGGTGAGGAATGGAAAGATTTAGTGACCGTGTTAGGGTTGCATGACTCAGTCTGAATAAAAACAATTACTCTTGGCAATTATGTTAATCTCTGTGGAATGAGGGGAATCATTAAGGAGGCACCTTTAATCATGATAATTACTTGTGTGAATTTGGACTTGGGTAGGTGATCCTGGCCTCAGTGAGGAGAATAGATGGCCATCCATATGGGGGGTCTGGAGTGTGGTGGGCATTGAGCCCAGGACTGAGCAACTCGAATAAAAGAAGTTGTGGGAAATTAGAGCGACACCCTTCAGGACAAATTGATGGGGGGGGGGGGGACTAGAGAAAGATAGTCACAGATGACCTGAAAGTTTCTGGAATTGAAGACTGAATCTTCATAGGAGTGTCCAGAAATTTCTTCTTCATCCCTTACCGAAGACCAGTCCCCTCCTTGGCTGTATTACCCTCTATAGCAGGAAAGCCAGGCAGGAAAGGAACAAAGGAAGGACACCTTCCCCTGTTCAACCGAGTCAAGCCTGAGAATTACAGGACTTGTAGGAGCTCAGTCCTCCTCATGTCCAGTTTGAGAACTGGCGAGAAGAGAGTATATAGGTGAACAGCCCCCATCTCAGAGCGGCTCAGAGCAGGGGCACTAACTCACCTTCCAAGTCCAGCTCTGGGAGCAAGTACAGGTCTGGACCTCAGAAGAAGTTGATCCCGACAACCTGAATTCATCCCACCTCTGAGGGTTGGTCTGTGTACTTGACTTTCCTGTTGTTACTGCTTTCAAACCTTATCTTCAGCGGGTCCGAGTGCAGCGGTGTTTACAAGTTCATTGATCACAGCCAGTTACAGTTTTCTTTGCTCCTTCTCCACTCTCACGGTTTCACTTCACCAGCCTTAAAAACACAAACCACATTATCTTTCCTTTTTAGCAGTTGTTTTAGTGTTATTCTCTTATAATGCATGTTAGATGTATGTTTCAAGCAAGCGAAAGAGGTGTTTTTTTTTAATCCTTATGTATATCTATGTTTTGGATCTCTTGGAATTCGTCTTGTAGTCATCATATGTTGTATGTGCTCAAATAATGTTGACCTAATACACCAGTAACTTAGCAATTGGATGAATTCCTCCCTTCAAGTCAGTGATGATAGAGAGATAGATAGAAAGATCTAGATAGATAGAAATAGGTGGTAGATCTCTCTATCTTTTGTGACACAGTTGGATAGATAGGGAGATGAGATAACCTAGCATGACTATTCCCTGTGAATAATTCCAATCTGGTGAATAATTACCTACCTTTGAGGAGATAACTTGTCTATTTTCAAGACAGTAGGATATCATTGTTGGAAAAAAAATGGTTACCTTAGTCTTGTTTTTTTTTTTCTTTCAAAAAATTTTTTTAATGATTATTTACTTTTGAAAGAGAATCAGAGCATGAGCAGGGGAGGGGCGGAGAGAAAGGGAGACACAGTATCCGAAGCAGACTCCAGGCTCTGAGCTGTCAGCACAGAGCCTGATGCGGGGAATCAAACCCAGGAGCTGTGAGATCATGACCTGAGCTGGAAGTCAGATGCTTAACCCACGGAGCCACCCAGGGGCCCCTCTTGTTTTTCTTTTAGAGAGAGAAAGTGAGGGAGGGAGAGGGACAGAGAGAGAGAGAGAGAGAGAGAGAATCTCAAGCAAGCTGCACACTCAGCGTGGAGGTGATATAGGGCTTGATCCCCACCCCAGGATCAGGACCTGAGCAGAAATCAAGAGTCAGATGGTCAACCCACTGAGCAACCCAGGAGCTCCTTATTCTTGTTTCTTAAAGAATAAGCTGTTCTCTGAAGTGTGGGAAATGTATTTCCGGGACTAGATTACTCGTTGGTGGTATTAAATACGAAGTAAACATCTATTAGTTGATGTGAGACACGAGGCAACATATAGTTTCGACTTTGTCAGAGCCTACATTCTGAAAAGCACTTTAACCTATTTGAAATCCACCGCAGAATCTAATAAAAATAATTAGGAATCAAACTCATGGTGTAGCAGGACTCACGCAGGATTCTGGGAAATCTTCTTCTCTGCCTCTAACAATTTTCTTTTGCTGTAGTACTGCTTTAATGTCACAGGATCTGAGCTCTATATTACATTGGAATACAATATGTAATGAGCCTTAATGCCAGATGTAGCCTTTATCACAAAGCCTTATGGAGATGGAATTGTAGGAGAATTTATTTTAGAGATAATCTAAGCTTGGAAGCATGCTTGTTTGTGGAAAACGTTATAATTCCAAACTCAGTGGTTCTTTACGCCAATTAATGATTTGGGGATTATTTATTAGCGCATTCCAAGTTCACAGGAAGTTTTAAAAGCGCCGAGAATGTTCACCACACTGTCATCTCAAAAGCAATAGAAGTAAAAGCAAAAGGAAATGGTTCAACCACCTTCATTAAGGAGTTTATTGAACTGCTCGTTTCAACAGCAGGATATAAACAGAGAAAACAGCGCTGAGAAATAAATATTAAAAGCTCATCTCCATAGACCTAGAGGAGAGAACAGACAACTACCAACCTTTGATATAGCTTGGGAGACTAGTCCTCAGCTGGAAATGCACCAAAGAAAACCTTTCCCAAGAAAGATTTTTTTTTTTTTTTGAGAAAGAAACAGAAATTTTCTAAAAGCCTATTAAAACACCCAGTGTGAAATAATAGGAAAAAAATTAAGGGATGCATCATAAAATAATACAGATTACGAAACCAGCAGGTTATAACAGAAAAGGAAAAAAAAGTACAACCTCGGTCATGTTAATAAAATGAGAAATGAAATTAAATGCTATATATAAGATTTCCTATAGTCTTTACAAAGAAAATGTTACAAAGGAAATCATTTTCTGAGGCCTGTCTCAAAGATGTCCTCCTTCAATGAAATGCTATCATTCTGCAGCTCAGTCTGGCTTGGGGTCTTGACATCCGGGTGCTGGCCAGCGGTGTGGTAGAAAGAACAGGGCTTTGCATATAAATGAAATCTGGTTTAGCTTTTGGTCCTGTTTGGTGTTATACAGCCTTAAGCTATTACTTCATGTCCATGACCTTGGATTTGTTATCTGCAAGTCGCATGATGCCCATTTTGGCTGGTGATTGTGAGCATCGGTTTTATTTTATTTTAGTTTTAAATATTTTTTTTTTTTTAAGTAATCTCTACATCCGATGAGGGGCTCAAACTCACAGCCCTGAGTTGCATGCTCTACCAACTGAGCCAACCAGGTGCCCCGAGTACATGGGTTTTAGAATGGGGCACATTTGAGTTGGAAACTGTCCTTATGACCTATGGGAAAGTGACCCTCTAGAGAAGCCTTCTTCTAATCTGTGAGAGGGACACTGATATGTACCCCTCGTGTTTGCCAGGATTGCATAAGCTAACCGTAAGCGTTGGGTTTAGCCCCTGGTACATAGTGAGTGCTCAATAAATCAGAGCCAACATGATGTTGGTGATAGAGGCAGGAAGATTAAATGATCCACTAATACAAAGCTCTTGAAATCTGGGAAGTTAGAGGTCAACAGGAATTTTCTTTCCTTGTCCCACTATTTTTGAGTAAGGCATAAGGTCCTTAATGGCAAAGCCCAGCAGTTCCTCTCATGCCTGTAACATACAGATACTTGGTTAGTATCTGCTAAATTAATGACCAATTGAATAAACACACACACACACACACACACACACACACACACCACCCATACAGTTGTATAGTGTCTTGGAGTGTATGATCATTCTTGTGTATCTCACCTCATTTGGAAAGCAGAGCAACCCTGTGTGCTAAGTATCGCTGCCATGTTTTCTCCATTTTTTGGAAATGGGTAGCATTTCAGAAGAATTTGATTGTACTAACTGAGTGGCATGGCTGCGTACTTCCTGTGATCACATACTAATTTCAGGGAAGTTGTAAAATTTTGTGGAGAGAAGTTGCTGCTCACACATAAGAAACAGACTTCTGGGGGCACCTGGGCGGCTCAGTCGGTTAAGCATCCGACTCTGGATTTCGGCTCAAGTTATGATCACATGGTTGGGAGACTGAGCCTTTAATCAATTTCAGGACCAATGTTATGTTGGGCTCTGCTCTGACAAAATGGAGCCTGCTTGGGATTCTCTCTCCCTCTCTCCTGCTCGTTCTCTCTCCATTTCTCTCAAAATACATACATAAACTTAAAAAAAGGAACAGCGTTCTTATAGGAACACGCCAAACTCCCCCCAAAAGATAGTTCTGGAAAACACACAGCATTGACTGCTAATCTTCCTCTTTAGAGGAGCCCCTAGAACCTTGCGGGCCACAGTCAGTTTCCTAGGAATATCTTCTCCAAAGATGAAGACACACCCCAGCATGATTCTGCTCACTTTGCACAAAAACTGGAGTCTTAACAATAACTAGGAGAGCACAAAACACAGGGACCTGGAGGTTCCTTTAATCAATCTCAGGACCAATGTTACACCTGGCATCTAAAGTTAAACAAGTGTGATGGGGCCAAAAAGTGGAAAAGAATGGAAAGACGACATGAAACAGAAATGCTTCTATTTACTGAGAAGATAATGCTCCTATTTACTGAAATTGAAACTGAAAAGAGCAGACAAGGGGGGGTTCCCACCCCTCCTCTCCCCTCTCTCTCTCTCTTCTTATTAACCTGGTTCTTTTCATGTTCAGTCAATTTGCAGAATTCCTTTCTCCTGACTCCCCACTTCCCTTCCTGCCTTAAGCTCCGAGGATTAATGTAACTGGCGATCAGATCTGGGCAACCAAGGACCGCAGGTGGCTTTTGCTTGTAAACAGAAAGCTAAGGTGGTTTTATTGTTTATAGGGAAGTCACTGAGCAGATGAGTGTGCGGATTAACTAGAAACTCTTCTTCCTGGGGAATGTCAGACTGGTACAAATAGGGAGGGCTCCTTGCAAGCCTGTGCTCACTGCCTGAAAAGCCCCACACCTGCCCGTGCTCACATCTCCTGGGATAGAGGTCATCGCCCCCATTTTATTAAAGGTAATTAATAATTATGTTATGGTGACTGCCTCTCTGCTATTCTCAAAATGGAAACACTCAAGGGGGAAACACCAGGGCAAAAAGATCTGGGATTTAGAGAATACGTGAGAAGAAAAAAATCTTTAAATTAATTTAGAGCGAGGCAACTATTGGCCTAAATACATGGTATGGTCTAGCGTACAGGGGACATTTTTCAGTTTGCTTGAGATTCATTCCTTGAATATGTAGTATAATTATCCCAAAAGTGAGATGGTAAGAGTCTGATTTGGGGAATGGGAAAATTGAGAACACCTTTCCAGACTCCAGCAGTAATTCAGCTGTCTTGTGAATGGTGTGCAGCACGGTAGGAAGAAGGTGCTCTTGACCAAGACTCAGGCCTAGGTCAAATGTGCCTTCTTTTGATCAGCTCTGTGGCTCTGCAGAGTGTGTTCCACTTCTCTCGCTTCCCCCTTGCATGTTGTGCTTGCAACAACACACACCATCGATCAGCGTGAGTGTTCGTAGAAAAGCTCTCCTTTGACTACGGGCACACCTCTCCGGTGAGTCGTGGGCCATCAGAGCGTCATTACATCGCCCTGCAGAAGGGGACGTGTCCAGGCTGTTCGTTTCATCGGATTTACCTTTCCCAGATTACGTGGCTGTGTGGTCAGCGAGGGATGCGGATGTTCTAGAAGCCTGGGTCAGTCTCGGCAGACTAGCTGTGAGCTGAGTTGACCGGGACTCAAGGAACTCTCTAATAATGCTCAGTTCCTCCACTGTCCTATAGGATCCTCTCCACCTGAGCGGTGTAGACAGTCAGAGGTAACTTAGGAATCGTAATCAATCATTTGCCTGTGAACCTTGATCCAGTGACCTGGCTAATTGCCTAGCGTGGTCCTGAGATGGCAGGCAGATAATGATGACAGTTACCCTAACGACAGCCCAGGAGAGTCAATACGGCCACATGAGTGACGCGGAGTGCAAAACCTAGGTGCTGGTGAGTTACAGCGAGCCCGAGGCGTCGTGCAATGATGATAGAATGGGGCGTGTTTTTATGCCACGAGATCAATGAGGAAGACAAGGTAAAGCGTACTTGAGAATGAACGGATGGTATGTGTGGAAAACAGAGTAGGAAGAAGCAGGGGCTTGGCGCTCAAAGCCCTGACCCTGCAACCTGGTGGAAGGGGGCTCCTGCAGAGACCGTGCGTGGGGGTACCCCAGACTGCCCGCCTGAGGATGATGGCCAGGCACTGGTGGGGCAGGCACACTGAGATCAAAGCACACGCGGTAATGAAATCAGAAGGCCTTTTGTTCGGGTCTGCCTTTCCGGGGCTGAGAGTATAAACAAAGATAGGGGTCTTTGCAAAAGCACCACTCTCCATCAGGACTCTGCGGACCCCGAGGGAAGGAGTCCTCTGGAATAGAAACTTCTCAGGGGTATTACATCAACACAAAACAAAACAAAACAAAAAAACACAAAAAAAACCCATCAAGAAAACATCACTAAAATCCCTCCTCATGTGTCCTTGTCTCCTAACCGGCTTCTCTGAAAAGGAAGCTATGAATTCTGTGAGCGAAAGAATGTGTGGGTGAGCGCAGAAGAAAATAAAAATCTTAGGTCCAGGGGTCATTTATCTGAAAACCTTCGTCCGGACTCTCCCTTCCTGCCTCTCTCTCTCCCTCTCCCTCCTTAGATCCCCAGATTGGAAGGAAATTCATTTTCTTAAAGAGAAGTTAATTCCAACATTCCTGCCCCTGTTTTGGGAGAGGGCAGGTCCTGACCTTAGGACTCTGAGCCCTTGAGAGAATCTAAGTCCCGAGCGTAGAGGCTCACATCTGCTCAGAAGGGGAAGATACACCATCCTTCATCGGCACCGGTTTATCTCTACCTTAGGCCAGGGTTCCTAAATAGCTACATTTTTTCCATCTGTGGTAACTGTATACATTTTTTTTTTTTTTTTTGAATCCACAGATTTTTCTGGAAAAGCCTTTTGAGCCTTCTAATCTCTGCAACTGTGATTCTCAAACCTTACCATATTGTTAAAAATGCCAATTCCC